>NC_067488.1:6925084-7283417 GCF_947179515.1 Apodemus sylvaticus
CTCAAAGCCCGTCATGTTCAATGGAAAGTAAGCGTGAATTCACATCCTCCTCCTTCATTCTTGTGTGCTGAACATAGATGTGCTTGTGCCTATAATGTGCAGGATTTAAGAAGTCTGTGACGATGCCCCATCCCCACCCCACGACATGTCCTGTCTGTTCCTATCCTGTGGAATAGACCTGCTAGATACTCTGTTCTCTGCGCTCTACATATTTTGAGCACTTTGTGATGGCAACTTCTAAAGATGATAAATTCCCTATTTGTATTTAAGCAATTTACTTAGAAAGAAACAATCACTCTTCATACTTGAACATATGGCACATGCTCACCCTTATGTTATAAGCTGAGAATTTCTTAAGTGTATATAATATGGATAGAAGTATAGGTGTGTTTTTAGGTAGAATAGATAAGCATGACGGATATTTTTCCCTATTTTTGGGAAAGAGTAATAATTGCATTACACAATACACAAAAATATACTTTTTTTCTGGCACACTGGCATTGTGTCATATGCTACAGTCAAACAGAACTCAAGTCGCTCACTTAATCAAACTTTCAAATCTTTCCACATTCTAAAGTCATTTTTCCTGTCTATAGCACCTCTGGAGTGTGTGGATGGCTTCTCCACTCCGTCAAAAGCAACCAGCATTCTCCAACTCTCCTGGGAACTTTCCTTCTTTCTTTGGACTTGAGGATATTTTATGGCTCCATGGTGTGACTTTCTGGGTGAGTTTAAGGACAGTGACGTTTATGTCAGTTGTTCTGCATTTCCTTTTTGCTAGAAATAAAACCCTTGCTAGCTCTCCACATTGTAGGTGAAATTGGAATCGTGTTCATTTTTAAAGTGTGGCCGATTTGAAGCAATGGCTGGATAGGAAGCCTGCACTTCCAAGAGGGGTTACAAACGCGAGACAAGAAAGGAAGATGATGTCATCCTAGCTGCTGTCCTCAACACTAAGTGAATACTGTTTTAGGAAACAAATTTGGTAGGGGAGAAAATCTAATGGGAATTGTAAGATACATGGTATTCATTTATATTGCGTTTCAATGGGGACCATCAGATGGTTGGACAAAATAATATACTTTGTCCCTGCCTGGCGCATTCCAATTTTGTATCAGATTTGCTGATCTTTGGGCCTTCGTTTAAACCATCTGAAAACTTCTTCTCTTCCTTAGCTAGCTAAAGCTGATACACTCTGGCTATCTCATCAAAGGAAGAAATCACTACTTTTATCTTTTTTTCCTTCAAATTCCTTTAATTGTTTGGAGTTCTGCTTCTGCAAATAGCTAAAGACTAATTTAAAAAACCAAACGGTGATTCATTCATTTCCTCATCCAGAGCCGCTCTCAGCCTCAGGCTCAGGATGGCAGCAGCGTGAGGTTAATTCTGGAATCAAAAGCTGCTTGAGGACTGTGAGCCTCGCTGCACATCTCTCTGGACGGGAGCTCCCACCGGCTGCACACCCAGAACAGCGGGTGAAAGCAAGGCTTTATAGTTGATAGCTAAGTGTTTTGAGCCAAGTTTGAGACGGTTTAGGCTGAGTGGATTAGGAGGCAATAGTCTCCATTTTGATAAAGCCTCAATGTAAACAGTTGTCCATATCCACTGGTTTGCATGGTCAGAATCCATGCCAAAAAAAAAAAAAAAAAAAAAAAAAAAAAAAAAAGGGCAAATTACCAAACATCTGCAGTGTCCTACTAGTTTTCCAGCAATAGCATCAGAGTATGGTAATTAAGGTGATTAAGACGATGGACTCTAAGTTTAAATTCCAGCTTTACCACCCGCTGGCTGTGTAACCTTGAAAGGTTATTTGTCTCTCTGAATCTGTTTTCTCTGATGTTATATAAGGATTAATAGTCGTAGGTAACATTTATTGAGGATATAGTATATATACAGTGCATGGGTTATTTGTTGACTTGTCTTTGATTTAGCAAATTAGATGTTAGAAGAAAGTAGACTTATACATGCAAAAAGATAGGGAAAAGGAATAAAAGAATGAACCCAATATGGAATAATGCATATAGCTAGAGTCACAGAAGGATATGAGGAAAGATGAGAGAGACTTGCTTGGCATCTAAAATTACTTTATAGATGCAACATTTTTAGCCATCATGAAAACTGTAGAGAAGGTACGGACTTACCCCACGCATTTTAGAGACCAGGGAACCAAGGCTCAGGGCCGCACAGTCGGTAAATGGCAGAAGCAGGCAGCAGTAAGAACGAAATCAACCTTCAGTGTCCGCATGGGGAACTAGGTCTACTCTAAGCACTTCACAGGCCTTAATCCACTCAACTGCTACATCCAACCCCCTGTAAATTAGGAACAATAATTATCTTCCTTGTACACAGGAGAGAAGCTAGGTAGCTTGCCTGCGATTACACAGCTACCCAGTGCGAGTTGGCACAGTCCCCACAACTCTAGCTTCAGATCACCATTCTGTTGTTTCTTGCTTCACACAGTGGGACTGAAGAGGGAAATGGTATGTAAAGCACTCACATGATGCAGGGACACACTCTCAAGTTATTGATAGTAGCATTACTGTATCCTTTGATTGCAGTGTGACGGAAATGACAGTAACATAACCCTCTTCCTGGACCATGACGCCCAAGCTCACGGGTCCAGATAGATAGATAGATAGATAGATAGATAGATAGATAGAGAGAGAGAGAGAGAGAGAGAGAGAGGCACAGGCACAGACAGACAGAGGGAGAAAGAACCAGAGATTCTTTGCTGATTTTTCTTTGACTGGGTTTTAAATTTCAAATGAGGTCCATTTGTCCTAACTGAGGGTGTGCTAGGACAGGTAACTATCACAACCCTGAAAGACATTAAAGCATTTATAATAAATATGAGGAGATTGTTTTATATATCATATATTTAATAACCTTCACTTTATGCCAACTTTTAATACACATATTAGACTACATGCGCAAGTTCTCGCAAGAAGCATGCAAGATGAGCAATATCCCTCTGCCCATCGTATAGATGTGAAAACTGAGGTCCAAGACCCGTTTATGAGTAAGTGGCAGAGCTGTGAACTGAGCCCAGCGTACCTCTAGAATCCACGAACACAGTGTTTCTCTTATGTTGGTATTAACTTTCACACTCAGCCCCCATTTCTAGTTGATCTATACTGAATTGATGAAGGAAACAGAAAATTAGATATATAATTTTAACATGCAAGATAGGTTTCATTTATCTTTTCATTTTCAGACAGGCTCTCAGTATGTACTCTAGGCTGGCCTTAAATTCCTTATCCTTTTGCCTTAACCGTCAGAGGAGTGCTGGAATTACAGCTGGAGTAAGTTGCTTTGCTCATTCATTCATTCATTCATTCACTCATTTCTTGCTTTCTTATTCCACACCTCTTTCTCTCCATCTTCCTTCCTTTCTCCCCGCCCCCTTCTTGCTTCCTTCCATTCCCTCTCACTTTCCTGCTTCTCATTTTTCTTTCAAGTAGGGTCTCAAACTCAATATTTGTATAGCCAAGTCTAGTCTCAAACTTCTGACCCTCCTGACTTCACTCTAAATAGTGGGATTACAAGACTTCAGCAAGATGCATGGTATTAGATTATCTTTAAAGGAAGTTGCTTTTGGAGCCCCCCTCAGATTAATACTTTCCATGGCTGGAGAGATGGCTCTGTGGCTAAGAGCACTGACCGCTCTTCCAGAGGTCCTGAGTTCAAGTCCCAGCAACCACCTGTTGGCTCAAAACAATCTGTAATGGGATCTGATGCACTCTTCTGGTATGTCTGAAGTCAGCAACAGTGTACTCATACATACATAAAGTAAATGAATAAACCTTTAAAAAAGAGAATACTTTCCACTGGTCTCCATCAGATTGCAGTATGATTTTTCATTGAAATTTCTTCATTCTGTCATCAAAATAAAGGTTCTTGAGTATACAAACATTCTGGACCTATCCTTCTGTGGGGAATCTATTTAGAAAGCTATGTCTTACTGCTCCAGGCCAAGCCCTGTCAAATAGGAGGAGGTGGTAGGATTGTGTCCCCCTTGGCCTCTTATGATGTTTAGGAGGCAGACATTGTTTACATATGTAAATATTAACATCTTTTTAAACCTCATTTGAGATATGAAGAGCTTAATGTTTTCTTATTTATTGACAAATGATTTTTATATATTATTATATGTTTATAAATAAAGCATATTACAATTTATAGTTCTTACATATCCTTTTACCTCAGTACAGGTATGCAGTTTATTCAGGTTTGGAAAGGGCATACCTCACTAAATAGCAGTAGAGTAGACAAGAGTCATAATCCATTAATGTATCTGCTTCTGAGGAGAAGAAATACGGTCTACAAGGCACTGTCCATGGCCTTCTGTAAGCTTTCTGAGGGTTTTTCGTAACCAAGCATTTTGCTTATTTACCCATTTGTAGTACTGGATTGGCTAGACAGTGTTGCTATATAATTAATACATTTTCTAAACTTAGGTTTCGTTTGAAGTATTTAGTGAATCTCTTCTAATACGACCTATACATTTTACATTTTGAATCATGGTTAATCTGTCATTTTAGATGGTCCTAATTTTGCAAGCAAAATCCAAAGCCTCATAACCAGGAGCCAGTCAACCTTGCCTCGCATTCGGCTTCGACTGTGCCAACATCACAGAGCGTCTTCACAGCCTGTTTGATCTGGAGCATATTGGCCTTGGCATCCACAGTGAACACAGTGTGCTGTTGTCTTCTTCCTCATGGCTGACTCGGTAGTCGGGGGGGGGGGGGGGGGGGGACTTGATGATGCCTTAGAGGTCCAGCATCCTTGTTTCTCTGGGGAGTGGTCTTGTGAGAATATTTGGGCTGCCTAGTAGAACAAGGGTCTAGTAGACACCTCACTAGAATCTGTGAGTAATGGCAGAATGAGTAAATGAATGGATTTAGTATCACCATAGGGGTTCTCAATGGATTTTAAGGCATGAACACCTAAATAAAGCTCTCGAACGAGTTTCAGTGTTTTCACTCTAATGGAGCCTGGGCTATGCAATAAGCACAGCTGTGAGGATAAGAACATGATGTTAGTAACAAGGGCAGGGATATAGGAGGAGTTAGCAAGGCAAGCATGGGACTTGTATACTGATTTTACGTATATTAACAAAACATCCAGATGAGGAAAAGGAAGAGGAGGGAAGGGAGGAGGGAAGGTGAGGGGAAGAGGAAGAGGGGGAGGGCGAAGGGGAAGAAGAGGAGGGGGAGGGGGGAAGTGGAAGAGGAGGAGGGGGAGAGGAAGAGAAGGGAGGAGGGGGAAAGGGGGGAAGAGGAGGATGGAGGGGGGAAGGGGAAGAGGAGGAGGGGAGAAGAAGAGAAGGGAAGGGAGGAGGGAAGGTGAGGGGAAGAGGAAGAGGGGGAGGGCGAAGGGGAAGAAGAGGAGGGGGAGGGGGGAAGTGGAAGAGGAGGAGGGGAGAGGAAGAGAAGGGAGGAGGGGGAAAGGGGGGAAGAGGAGGATGGAGGGGGGAAGGGGAAGAGGAGGAGGGGTAGGGGGAGATGAAGAGGAGAAGGAATAGAGGGGAAGGGGAAGAGGAGGAGGGGAGAAGAAGAGAAGGGAGGAGGGCACATGTGAGAGGAGACTGAGAAGTAAACACGGGGAAGGGGAACGTCTGTGCATCATCTCGTGACCAAGTGTAAGCCTCACAGGTGGAGAGAGACGGGAGGGAGAGAGAGCAGGGGCATCATGGAGATCTATAATTCCACACATGATTGTGGCGAGGGTAAAATCATCCCCATATTTTCCTGGGCATTTCCTTACTATTTCTGTCATCTCAGGAAAATCAGGAGCTATGATGCTCAAAAACAGTCACTATGCTGAAGCACAGCCTACTCTTCTTTTCCTCACAAAACTAAAACACAAAAACTTCTGAGTTTCATTGAGTGAAAAGCCTGGAGAAAACCTGCAGTGGGTAGAGGCTAATAAGTCCTTCACCTCCCCATCTTCCCTTGGGAAGATTTGTATTCAACTCTGACCCAAATCAGAATGATTTCTTCTGAAATAGGTGTTATTTTGAAACCTTAACTATTAAGATAGAACAGAAAATTTAAAAACAAGTGTGATGGATAAAGGCTTTTTAATTTTATTAACATTATTTATTAATTTTATTATCATTATCTGTGTGTATAAAAGTTCAGAGCTTTTCTATACCCCCCCTTTGCTCTGAAATAAACAGTGACATGGAGACTTGGTGTATGTATTAATAAGCTTCCTGTACTGTGGCTGGGCGGGGTTCACTTGTATTCTAACCCAACTCTGCTGCCTCACGGAGACTCCCTGAGGACTCCTGGATGCAGTCCTCTCTCCACCAGAGAAACTCCCATTGGGATTTGAGGGCGTGCCTCCTCTCCTGCCCCGCTATTGGCTGATCAGATCTTTGTTAACCAATCCGAGGTGATGGAAGACATTTTTTTTTTTTTTTTACCCAGCACTGAGACAGGAGATGTTTGGCAATGCCAAGCAAGTGCTGTTTGCTCCCCCTTGTTTGGTGGCGCCATGAGAGAGAGCATCCTGTTCACTCTCAGAGAGAGCTGTTAGCTTGCCCAACTCACTGATACATGCGTGAGACACTGCTTTATTTATTTAAGCCTCTCAGGTTAACCAGCATCTTTTTACTTAGTTTATGTTTCTAGCTCATGTGTATGCATTCTCCATAGCAGATTGCCGGAATCTGCTGACTGAAAGGAGTTATCCAAACATCCTTGCTGAAGTTGAGAGATCTGTCAACTTCTTGAGCATTCTGTGAAGAAGTGATCTGAAGAACTCTCATCATAACCCTGTAGTAATCACCATCATCATCACCCTATCACCATCATCACCCTATCACCATCATCACCCTATCACCATCATCACCCTATCACCACCATCATCACCCTATCACCATCATCACCCTATCACCATCATCACCCTATCACCATCATCACCCTATCACCATCATCACCCTATCACCATCATCACCCTATCACCATCATCACCCTATCACCACCATCATCACCCTATCACCATCATCATCATCCTATCACCATCATCACCCTATCACCATCATCATCATCCTATCACCATCATCATCATCCTATCACCATCATCACCCTATCACCATCATCACCCTATCACCATCATCATCACCCTATCACCATCATCACCCTATCACCATCATCATCATCCTATCACCATCATCATCATCCTATCACCATCATCACCCTATCACCATCATCACCTTATCACCATCATCACCCTATCACCATCATCACCCTATCACCATCATCATCACCCTATCACCATCATCACCCTATCACCATCATCATCATCCTATCACCATCATCATCATCCTATCACCATCATCATCATCCTATCACCATCATCATCACCCTATCACCATCATCACCCTATCACCATCATCACCCTATCACCATCATCATCACCCTATCACCATCATCATCATCCTATCACCATCATCATCATCCTATCACCATCATCACCCTATCACCATCATCACCTTATCACCATCATCACCCTATCACCATCATCACCCTATCACCATCATCATCATCCTATCACCACCATCATCACCCTATCACCATCATCATCACCCTATCACCATCATCATCACCCTATCACCATCATCACCCTATCACCATCATCATCACCCTATCACCATCATCACCTTATCACCATCATCATCACCCTATCACCATCATCATCATCCTATCACCATCATCACCTTATCACCATCATCACCCTATCACCATCATCACCCTATCACCATCATCACCCTATCACCATCATCATCACCCTATCACCATCATCATCACCCTATCACCATCATCACCCTATCACCATCATCATCACCCTATCACCATCATCATCATCCTATCACCATCATCACCTTATCACCATCATCACCTTATCACCATCATCACCCTATCACCATCATCACCCTATCACCATCATCACCCTATCACCATCATCACCCTATCACCATCATCATCACCCTATCACCATCATCATCACCCTATCACCATCATCACCCTATCACCATCATCACCCTATCACCACCATCACCCTATCACCATCATCATCACCCTATCACCATCATCACCCTATCACCATCATCACCCTATCACCATCATCACCCTATCACCATCATCATCATCCTATCAATCACCATCATCACCCTATCACCATCATCACCTTATCACCATCATCACCCTATCACCATCATCACCCTATCACCATCATCACCCTATCACCATCATCACCCTATCACCATCATCACCCTATCACCACCATCACCCTATCACCATCATCACCCTATCATTCTCCCCATTGTCATCACCTCTACCATCATCATCTGACTTTAAGCATGCTATCCTCACAACACGCATTAACTACAGAACAGTTCTCTCATAGACACATAGAGGAATGAAGGACTGAACATGATCAGTCCTCTGAGCAGTGAGTGTGACCTACAAGTACACAGTCATGTTTCTTTTTTAAGTTAAATTCATGCATTCATTTAAAAAAGACAAGCTAGACTTTGGAAATATGAGATGATGTTTCATCAATTTACCTAACAATATATTTGAAATGTTTTTAATGTTTATGTTAACCAAAAAAAAAGTCTAAAAGTCAAAGGGGAAAAATTCAACAGGTGAGTAAAATCCCATTTGATTCTTGGATGTTTTGTAAATCGGTTAGAATGAAGACATTATCTGAGCTAGCATGTTTTCATTCCCCCCGCCACCCCAAAAGAAGACATTACCCAACATCAGTTTAATCGTGGGATCGTTGACAAACTTGAGTTTGTGAAATATTCAGTGGTTTGGAGAGCATGATGCTAGAGCACTTCTGGTTGTCAGAGTCAGAAAGCAGCTAAGAGATCAAAGGGGAGGCCAGGACAGAGGGAACGGGATGGTTCCTGCCATATGAGGACGGACGCTTCAAGAGACAGAAAGGAAATGCACACTTAAAGGAAGGCCGACGAACAAAACAGAGTTTGGGCTACAGATCTGGGGCTTTATGTAAATAAGGCCTATCAATGGGTTTTGGTTGGTGTAATCTAAGAATGAAAATGTGAGCACTCGTAGGTTGGGCATATGTGTGTATCACCTCATTTAATTGTTGAGGTCCTTGTTTTTACAGGAGAATATGTTGTATAAGTGGCCTTTGACCTCAGAGCAGGCACCTTTGAGTAAGGGTATATTCTCTTGTAAGAGCAGTGTTTTATATATTTTATTTTTGTCCATGTGTTACTCATGTGAATGTACATGTATGTGTGCAGCGTTATGCATGTGGGTGTAACATGGATGTGCACAGGAGGCCAGAGGTCACCAAGCATCTGGTGTTCTCGCTCAGTCTCCATCAAGATCTCTCCCTCAACCTGGAGTTCACCATTTCAGCTAGACTGCTCTACCATGATTCTAGCCCAAGAAGTAATTGTTTTAAAAGGGTGATTTGTATCTGTGTACAGAATGATTTGAAAGAAATTGAAATAAGGACATAATTCTGGCATAAAATGTGAAAACTAAAGAGACCATAACAAATTATGTCCTATTCTATCCACTTAGAGTGGAATTTAACGCCAAAAACTGTGGTTATTAAAGTAATGTGACCAATTATTTGTATCATTTTGGATAACAGCTTCCATTTTTTCCCCCACAGCTACAGCAAAAGTATAAAATCTACACTTTCATACTACCATTGTCTTTCTGCATTGTCTACCATGCAAACTGAATGGTCTTCATCTGTGAGTCTGAAAGCAACATCGTTTGTCCACTTATGGATTTTATAGTATATTTTGTTTGCATAAAGACCACCTGAAATGTGAAGTTTTTAAGTTGACATTAGTGAACGCTGAGTAATAGTCAACATTCCTTAGCTGATAACAGAATGAATGGCATGTTCCCCCAGCATCTTATATTGGTTTTGGTGGGTCAGAACTTCACCTTTTTGCCACGGTTCAGGTAGTCAAAACGAAGTTACCAAAGAATGAATTGCTCTGGTCATAAAAGAGGTTCTCTAACTACATGGGAGGAGACCAGCTCAGATGTGGACTGGCCATTCTAATTTATTTCAGCTCTTTTAAATCATGAAAAGATGATTGTTAAAGCGAACACCACAGACAGCAAAGAGTAGACCAAGACTGAAGTCGAACCCTTGGACAGGGGGAATGTATGTGTGTGTGTGTGTGTGTGAGACTTGTACAATATATGTATAGACTATGTGTATACACAGATATATGTATTCTGTAACAACTCATTATGAAACTTTATCTTCTCTACTTTCTAGTTACATCAGGCAATAAATCACGCTGTGTGTGTGTCGATGTTTCCTTTAGCATTACTGAAAGCATTAGAAGATTCTTCTCTACTGAAATCAGGAAAAGCCTGAGACAGATGCATAGAATTTTACGGTCTGGTGCTTAGTTCTTTCTTCTGGACTAAACTCTCAGTGGCAACTGCACACAGCTTTGAAACGGAGCCTATTTACCCATTGTTTACGTGTGAGGAGTGTGTCTGTCATCATTCTCATAGACTTATTTACAAATGAGCTCATTCCCTCAGAGGTATTACCATCTCCTGGGATTTCCAAACATTGGTGTGTTTTCTCAAAGGAAAATGATGTTGTTGCACCTGCTGAGTCTCAACTTCATCAGAGTTCACTGATTTCTAGATTCATTGACAGTGTATTTTTTAAGTCTTAAAATCCCTCACAAGAATAAATATCTATGCTTTAAAAGTAAAAATTGAAAAAAGGAATAAAGGCAATGGATGCTCTTCATAATGTGGACTCCTCGATATGTAGCTGATCATCTCAATGATGTACAGGAAACATTTTGTTCAGGGTGGAGATATTTGTACTGATGATAATGTACAAGTGAAAGCTTCTAGCTACATACAGCTAATGAATATTTAAAATGAGATAGTATAACTGAGCAACCTAATTTTTAATATTTAACTTTGTGTAGCATAGTAATGAATGAATAGAATTTAAATTTAGCTCTTTGTGGTTATTGTAGCTATGACTAGAGCTATTATTTCAAACACAGCAGTATATTAATCTTAGAATATTATGAGTTTAAATAGAATAATTAGCAAGACAGGAAAAACCAACAGCCTGATAAATGCCCTTTTGTTATTATTGAGATAAGGACTAAGAACAAAGATAAGGTCTTTGTTGTTATTGAGATAAGTAGCCCAAGGTGGCTTTGAACTCAGAGTCCTCCTGCCTTTGCCTCCTGAGTTCTGGGATTGCAGATTGAAGTCACCATGTCTGGCTATCAGCAATATTGTAAAGTGAGCTAAAAGGCAGTTTTTATGCACCTCTTGCATGACAATGTCTAAACTTATTAGTATAAATTAGAAGATAGATTTGCCTGTCTTAGTTTCCATCCTCATTAGCATCATACAAGACAATTAGCAACTTCATGTATTCATCTTGTTTCTCTATTTAATATCATTTTCTTCTTGGTTATAAAGATCCAACTGAGGGGGATGGAGAGATGGCTCAGCAGTCAAGAGCGCTTAACCCAGTTTTTCTTCCTAGTGCCCACATACTGTCTATATGAACTATGCATAACTCCAGTTCCAGGGGATCTGATGCTCTGTTCTGACCTCCTCAGGCAGCAGGTGTACACATGGCGCACATACACCATGTAGGCAAAACACTCATACACATAAAATAAATAAACCCGAAATTTTAAAAAAGTCCATCTGAAAATCTCCCTAGTTTGAATGTCTGTAGTTAGATATAGTTAGATATCTTCTAATAGATATTATCTCTTTGTACTTTTGCTAATGTTTATAGATACCTCTCTTACTACACATGCTATGATAAACTATAAGTCTTGACATGAGTTTTATGCTAGACTGAGAGCTTTCTGAGGGTAGGCATGTATTGCATGCATATGCTATTCTCAACAGTTCCTGGTATGTGCTTGGTGAATGAATAGCACATTTCACATATATCAACTAATGATTGTATTTGGTTTAGTATGTTTGAATAGGAGAGAATCTTACTTATCTTGTGGAGGCCTTTTATTTTGTAAGAGAAAAATGGAAACCTTTGAATTTCAATGGCTTTCTCAAAATGATTGACATAGAGATGATTTTCTTAATACATAATAAATAAAAATACAGCTTATAAACAAACTTATTTTTCTCTTTTTGGCATCAAGACGAACTAATTTTCCCTTGATGAGTATGATAAAGACTAATAAACTAGGTTCTTCTTGGTTTTCTTCCTGCCAGCCCTTCCCCTTGTGGGAAACGACAGGGCTCTTCTATCTCCCTTCCAGTTTAGTGTTATATGACGCTAATCAGGGAGATAGTGCGGTAATTAGGAATGCAGTACCATCAGGACAGGCTGATAGTAAGCTCTGCATCTCCTTTCATCAGATCGGGGATGTGGTTTCTTGAATTTCATGGTGTCTGGCAGAATAAAGGCCATGGACGAAAGCAGTTGGATCAGGCACCATCTAGATAAGACTAATTCGATCCTTGCAGGCAGGAGACGTCTGAAGCAGCAGCTGGTCACACAGTAGAAGATGAATCCCCTAGCCCTGGTCTCTTTCACAAAACCACATTCTGGGAGAGTTAGAAAGAAAGCAGGTTTATTTTTCACTTGCAGTTCTGACCCAAGGTAAAGAGGCGCCATGGCTAATGATTGGCTTCTTGCTGCAAAGTGACAAAGGTCCAGACCATCACCTGGTAAGAGACAGACAAAGTGGCAGACTCACTCTTGAGATAATCCGTTTATCAACTCATGCATCAACCCATTAATCAAATGAGCAGATCAGTCCATTCTGGAGGGTAACTGTAATCACCTTGCCCAGGCCCCACCTGTTGTTAGTCTATGATAGGAATTAAATTGCAACACTACTATCCGAGGAGACAGACCATAGCAAGCCGTCTGTCTATGAAAAGCCACATTTTCATGTGATGTTTGGGTTGCGGCCCACTCTAAACTTTGCTCAAACCTTCTATGATTATTTTCTATATGCTTTAATGCAGACAAGGCCCATCTTTTCCTTGGTTGCAAAGCTTGTCACAAGTTGATCTGTAGCATTATGTGCCAGGCTTATGCTGATGACTTCTCTGTGAATTAGATACTTTCAGCAGTGGGAGTTTGGCATATTTTTTTTTCTTTTGCCACAAATCTTCATTGGGAGATAAGTTCAGTATTTCTAGCCTTCTTATTTGTTATCTCTGTATTCCAGTTGGTGTCAAAAAGTTTGTCCTGTGGGAAAGCATGAGCCACTCAGAGTCATTAATTATTTTCTAATGAAGAATTAATTAACTTTATTTTAAATATCTAGCAGGTATTATATTTACTAGATGGTTAGGGTATAGGAATACACTGTTTGAATTTTACGGTTTTCTATAATCATTACATCCTGTGCATCTGAGCCTGGTTGACATTCTGCCAAATTTAGTATGATAATATAATATGAAGTATATAAAGAGATGCTTTGGGAATGGAAGTAGTTAATTATGATCAAAACTGAGCACAAATTAAAGCAGGACTGCTCTTGGGAAAGTGGGATAGGGTCAGACATTTGATCTCTGATCACCTTGACCACACATTTGCTTCTCTTACTTTATTATTATTATATTAAAATTTTTAGTGTTAGTGATCAGAGAGTTATGTTAAATGCAACTATTTTATCCTATTTGTTAGATGCCTGGAGTTATGAAGAATGTGTGCCCCTCTACCCAAAAAAAGCAAAAAACAACCCCTCCAGAAGCCAGGCAGTGGTGGCACAATGCCTTTAATCCCAGCCCTTGGGAGGCAGAGGCAGGCGGATTTCTGAGTTCGAGGTCAGCCTGGTCTACAGAGTGAGTTCCAGAACAGCCAGGGCTACACAGAGAAACCGTTTTGAAAAACAAAAAACAAAAAACAAAACAAAAAAAAAGAATGTGGTCTTAAGTTCTAGTTAGGGAATAATATACATATACATATATACATATACATATGTAATATTATACATATATTCACATAAACATTAAGCAATAGAATGTAGTGGTTCAGATACTAAACAGGGAGTCTAGAGGTCTAGTCTTGAAAAATAACCTTGGAATATAACTTCCTCTAGCCAAACCACTCAAGCTCTCTCCAGTTTGGTTTGTTTTTTGTTTTTTTGTTTTTTTGGTTTTTTTTTTTTTGTAAAGAAAAAATAGATAATTACTATATATAATACGTACATTAACCTTAAAGGCTTTAACATTTTTATTATATCAATATTTATTAATTCATAATTTACTTATATGGACTTTTTTCTTAGTATGTGCACCACTTGCATGCCTGGTGTCTTGGAGAACAGAAGATGGTGCAGGATTCTCTGCAACTAAAGTTGATGGATGGTTGTGAGCTGCTATGTCAGTGCTAGGACTGGAACTGAGGTCCTCTGAAAGAGCAGCCTATGCTCTCTAAGACTGATGCATCTCTTCAGGCCACTTCATTATTTTTAACTATGTGTATGTGTGGATGTCTGTGTACTGATGTGTGGATAGGAGTCCAGCTGCCTAAGGAGGCCCAAAGAGGGCACTGAATCCTCTGGAGCTGGAGTTATAGGGAATTGTGAACGTCGCTATATGGTGTTGGGAACAGAACTTGGATCCTCTGCAAGAGCAGGGTGCACTTTCAACTGAAACTCTGCCCAGGCTGTTTTCTTACCTATAAACTAGGATGATACAACTTTCCCCCTAGAAAGTTAAAAAAGGTGAAATCACCAATATTGTTTCCTCAACTGAGGAATGCTTAATGGTCTCCTGAAACTGTTGGTATCCTTGTTTAATAAATGGCATCCAAGTCAGAGACTCTTATTTTCTTTGCAAAAATACTAAGAACATTATTTTTAGGCAGGTATGGTGGCACATTCTTGTAATGCCAGCATGTTGGATGCTAAGGCAGGAAGTACACAATTTCAAAGCTAGCCTGATGCACATAAGAGAAACTATCAATCAATCAATAAATAAAATATAAAAGAAAGAAAAATAAGTATTTCTATGTTCTATGGCCAATCCCACATTCATATATTCTGAAATAAATCCTAGATAACACAGTTTCTCCAGAGTTATTCCAGCATATAGCATTAAGAAATCTTTATTCTAAAAGAATTAGCATACCATTATTACCCTAAATTATTTCCTTATCATCAGATACTCGCTGGATAAATTTCTAATTCTGTTACATAAAGCCACACCCCTGATATTTATTCTCCTCTAATTTAGTGTCTAAATGAAGTTAAATTACTGCCTTCCCATTGCTGATCTCTTAAATCTAAACTAAAATATTAAAAGTACAGATTCCTTCCTCCCTATCTCTTCTTTTTTCCTGCCACATATTTATTGGAAAAACAAAACAAAACAACTGAATTTACTGCCCTGTAGAATGTGCTCTAGTGTTCCACAAGTTATATTCCCATGGTGTTGTCTATTTCTCTGTCTTCTCAATTCCCTATAAATTAGTAGGTATATCTAAAAAGAAAGCACCCAGCTGACCTTCCTACTCCACTGTGGTCCCTTTTGACTAAGCTTCGTTTCCTTCTCTATGATGTCTTAAATTCCTTTCAACCCAAAGACCCGGGGTGTTTTTCTTATGTTCACTCCCTGGTTTCTTGCTCCACCTCTTTAACCTGTCTTTGACTTTAGCTCTTGTTTAGAGAAAGCTCTTGGATTGAAGGTCCTGCTAGGGCTGAGCCACACCACAATTACTTGTTTATAGTAAACAGAAAGCTCTTGGGTTAAAGGCATACACTAGGGCTGAACCACATCACAAGAAACAGGTTTTTTCCAGTTCACGATCTTGGGGTTCACACTGTGATGAAATATCCTGCAGTATTGGTTTTCCATCAAGAAATACATAATAGAATTGGAGTTTTAGGACAAAGCCCAGGCTTTGGCATTCACAGTAGGCAAGGCTTGATCACCTTTCCCAAACACCAATTGAAGAGTTGCATAAGGTGAAAGTTTGGGGAAGACTAAATGTGCTGAGAAGGGAAATAAAGTGTTCAGTGACTCCAAGCTCATCTTTGGAGTTTAGGAATGGGCTCTAGATCTAAATAGTGGAAGAACTGGTGTAAGGGGCTAGGGATGAGTATGATAAGCAGTGTTGCTCACGATGCAGACCCGACAGGGGACAAGCTGGTCTAGGGAGAGCAGTCCTGTTCCAGCTTGCACCCTGGTCAGTGTGAGTAACTGCTCTAAATCTGCGGGTGGTTTGTCCTAGGAAGTGGTGTTTAGGACAATGACTAGAGCTCTCCAGATAGCTTTTAGGTTCTGGAGCAGGAGATTATGGAATATTTCTTGAGGATGCCCCAGTTACTCTCTCTTTGTGAATTTCAGCGTTGAAGGGAGTGAGAGAGGTCAGATGCCATCACCTTTTAGACAGACATTCCCTGATTATCAGTCCTACGTGCAGAGGTAGGCCAGTGATGCACAGTAGGGAGATAGATGCAAAGTGAGGCAGGGATGAGAGATGTTAGGCTTTTATACTGCTCTTCCTTCCCTTGTGGGTCAAATTTGGTTTTTGAGCCAGGGTCTCTCTATGCAGCCATGGCTGTCTTGGAACTCAGGCTGGCCTCAAACTCACCGAGATTTGCCTGTGTCTGCCTCTTAGTTCTTCCTGTATCTTCTTCAGCTCTCTACCTACTTGACTCTCTGCCCCCTTTCCTCTCTCTCTTTAAACACAAACAACAAAAACTATCAAGAAACACATAGACAAACACACACTCAACCTGGCCTATCCGCGTCTCTGTTCGTTCACATGTGCATCAGTCCTGTCGTTTATGGAGGACACTGCTTCCTTGGGATCACCCATCTTCTCTGTCGTTTATGGAGGACATTGCTTCCTTGGGACCCATCTTCCATGGCTCTTACAATCTTTCCCCTTTCTCTTCATCATAGGTCCTGAGGTGAAGGTTTGATGAAAAGGCATCCCATTTAGACTGAATGCTCCAAAATCCAAGTGCAGGTGTGAAGTGTCTGTTATAATTCATGCCAGCTTGATTATTTTTAGAAGGTCAGCAGATGCTGCTACTTAGTTGATACTGAATGCCTAGATACTTTATCAAATTAACAGTTTAAAAATTATTTCTGACATAAAATTCACATTTTGTAAGTAGTATATTCAACGTTTTAAGATACTCAGTTAAAACAGTAAGTTATATGTAGCAACCTTTAACATTGTCTTTACATTTACAAATGTGCTTACTGACCATTGGGCAAGAATAAAAAGAGGTAACTTTATAAAGCTATAAATGAAGGATGATTGCAATATTATTGCCCTAAGGCCTTTTAATATTATAGCTGCATGCATTCTACACTGTAATAACTGTTAATTATCCTCACAGTGTTAAATATACAAATAATTAATAAACTTATTTACACTAAGATCCACTAAAGTTTTTATTATTTTTTGCTCGTGAATCTCAATAATGAAACTATACCAATCTTATTTTCTTTTCTGAGAGCAGACAATATATATTTTTTCCTGGTGCTGTTGTCTTTGGTCACCACTAATAAAGTACTGTTTTAATTTAGAACGACACTATAGTTTTATAACCAATAGTCAGGCTCTCTGAGTTACTTTTCTAGTAATGCTGATTAGCTTTGGATGAACTGGTCATATTCTCCCACTCAATTTCTAGTTAAAAAAATCGTATTTGTTGTCATTTGACAATTGGCAAAGATTACCAGTCAGCTGTGGCTACTGCACTGTCTGACTCACACAGGATTTAAACCATGACCTTGGCCTCATTATCACGCTCTTATAATCTCCTGAGGAAAATAGCTACAGAAGTAAATTCAGAAATGAAGAAGTTAAAAAAATCTATTTATGTCTCCAAGAGTAAATCAGGGTGCATCTGTGCCCTTTGAGTAATTCCATTGGCAGGTGTTTTAGATACGAATAAAAAAAAATACAGAATATGCTTCTGAAAGTCGAAGCCTATCATGTTAGTTTTCTACCTAAAATCTCCCACAGTGTAATGATTATAAGACAAGTGTGGATTCTTCACCAAGACACATAAGCTAGAACACAATCTTGCTACCATCTATTTCTATACTACCCTTTGCTAGAATTCGGTGCTCTTCATACTCCAATAATTCTTTCATGTTTTGTAGCTGCTCATGTATTTGTTCAGCATACATTTATTGAGCTGCTGTAGTGTACCAGACACTTTAATAGGCCCTGGGAGAAATTGGAAAAAAGTGCATTCCTTGCTATTAAGAGTTCATGGTTCAATTGAAGTTATAGACAAGGAGATGGATAAGGAATACTTCGACACATGCTGTCTCTGAGCAGGATATGCACATTGGTAAGAGAGCCTGGGGCGAATAGATGGGAGGAGAAAAAGGCTGAGAATATGGCAGACATACAACTGAAAAGGTAGGCCAAACTGAGAAAAAAACCATTTGAAAGTTATAGACATTAGAGGGCAGGAAGATTGTCACAGAACAGGAGATGTGTCTACTAGCAGTGGGTAGAGACAGATGCTGCCAGGGCCTGAATAAAAGTTAATTTCTTTGCATTCATTTCCTTTCCTTTTCAGATTGCCTTTTCATGTTCTCAAGTTCAATTCAAGCCAGTAATGATAAATCTTCTCCTCAGAAAGCAATTAACTGAATACTTGTTAAGGCATCCATCTGGGGACCGTGGATTATTCCAGGTGCTTGGGATACATTAATAAAATTGCTTATATTGTAGTAGATGGAAGTACACAATCAATGATAAACTGAAGTAAAAGTACTTTAATTTACAGTGAGAATACAATCTTCAGAGGGAAGTAAGTACACTGGAAAAGGGAAAGGAGGCTGGAGTGATGGGGGTGGGGATCTGAAAGGGAGGATATTAAATAGAAGAATGAGCGAAGCTCCGGAAAGGGTATTAGCTGAGTAAACATCAGAGTGAAAGGAAGGAATGGTGCAGGGGAGGCATGGAAGGAATGGTGCAGGGGAGGCATGGAAGGAATGGTGCAGGGGAGGCATGGAAGGAATGGTGCAGGGGAGGCATGGAAGGAATGGTGCAGGGGAGGCATGGAAGGAATGGTGCAGGGGAGGCATGGAAGGAGTGGTGCAGGGGAGGCATGGAAGGAATGGTGCAGGGGAGGCATGGAAGGAATGGTGCAGGGGAGGCACGGAAGGAGTGGTGCAGGGGAGGCATGGAAGGAGTGGTGCAGGGGAGGCATGGAAGGAATGGTGCAGGGGAGGCATGGAAGGAATGGTGCAGGGGAGGCATGGAAGGAATGGTGCAGGGGAGACATGGAAGGAGTGGTGCAGGGGAGGCATGGAAGGAATGGTGCAGGGGAGGCATGGAAGGAATGGTGCAGGGGAGGCACGGAAGGAGTGGTGCAGGGGAGGCATGGAAGGAATGGTGCAGGGGAGGCACGGAAGGACTAACCAGGTGATGAGGGGCCTTGCAGAGCAGTCAGGAGCTCATCGGTACTGAATGCAGCAGAGAGCCATCTCAATATTTTGACCTGTGTGGTGCTGTTTTAGGATGCTTGCTCATTATCTGCCCACGTGGTGCTAGGGACCGAACCCAGGGCTGCACACATTCTGACTGTTTTAGTTACTTCTCAGTTGCTGTGACAGAACACCAAGACCAAGGCAATTTATAGAAGAATTTATTTGGGCTTATGGTTCCAGAAAGGTGACAGTCAACGATGGTGAGTACGTACAGTGGGGGGCGGGGGGCAGGCATCATAGAGGAGCAGGAAACAGAGAGGGAAGGGGAGAGAGAGGGGGAGAGGGGAGAGAGGGAGAGAGAGGGGGGAGAGGGAGGGAAGGGAGAGAGGGTGGGGGGAGGAAGGGAAGGGAGAGAGAGGGAAAGGGAGGGGGAGGGAGGGGGAGAGAGAGAGAGAGAGAGAGAGAGAGAGAGAGAGAGAGAGAACACACAATAGAGATAGGGTGAGACTAAACAGTCTCAAAGCAGCGTCCAGTGATATACTTCCTCCAGCAAGGCTGTACACCTTAAGCCTCCCCAAACAGCACTACCAGCTGGGGACCAAACATTCAAATGCCCAAGTTTATGCCTCTTCAAAACTTACTTCAGGTACCAATTTCTGTTTCAGTTTATGTCTCTGTTACAGTGATAAAAGTAACTGACAAAAGCAACTTCCAGAAGAAAGGGTGTATTTGACTTATGGATTAAAGTCCATCATCAGGGAAGCCAAGGCAGGAAGCCAAGTAACAGGAACCAGAGGCAGGATCTAAGGCAGATGTCAGGGAGGCATGCTGTTTACTAGCTTGCTCTGCTTTCTTTCTTATAAAACTCAAACTTACCTGCCCAGGGCTAGCATGTCCCATAATGTACTGGGCCTTCTGTATCAATCACAAACCAAGAAGACACGCCCTCACTTCTTACAGTCTATTTTAATGGAAGCAATTTCTTAGTTGAGATTCTCTCTTCCCAGGAGGCCTGGGTTTGTGTCAAGTTGACAAAAACTAACAAGAACATTAAGAAGAACAAGTGTCCTACTACCATGCCACACACACAATCCAGGGTGCTTCTTATTCTGCAGAGTTGGAAGACAGGATCAGTTATACCTGTCGGGACAAGCTGTAGAATCTATCTACAGTAGAGCAGAAATGATTCTGAGTCTTGTGAGGTATCCTTGTGAGGTACCTGGATTTCATGGCAGAATACTAAGGCCTCAGTACATTATAAGAATGTGATTATTTTATAGTTTTATACTTCAGGTATGTCTCCTAATACTTACCTAGTAGATTATAAATAGTTCAAAATGAAAGCTCACAAGGGTTATAAACCTATAGGAACCCAAATTCAGTAATAAAAGACAGTTACTTCTAAAATTAAACAAGAACATTGCATTTTGAATCTACTGCAAATGTGTTCACCCACTGAGAGATATGCCCAAGCAAAATAGAATTCTATACATGACAAAGTAAGATACAGCTAACATCTCAGGTAAACACAAACTGAACAAAACAGACATCTCTAAGATCCATAATTTGGGAAAACCAAGCCTCGTGATGATCTTTCATTTTATTATGAATATAGCAACCTTATCTTAAATTGAATGACTACTTTTAAAGTAGATTATCGCCTTTAAAATAGGGTGCAGCTCATTTTAAAGCTCTAGATGATATACATGCATATATATATATAGTCTCTCTGTATAATATAAAAAGTGACAAACTTTCACCTTGTAAAGGCACAGACTAATGACAGCTGATTTTATGTAAATCCACTTCTAAGAATTTCCTTCAATAAGAAAAATTCACTTGTAACAAAAGACTAAAAAAGCAAAATAAAATGAAACATAGTAGCATCACCAAAACCACGGAGAATCCTAGTCAGCCAACTCATGCTCCTCCAGGGTATCAGCTGTGGCACAGATTCAGGCTCATGCCTACTATGTTTTAAGTACTGGCACTGTCTTGTCCAGGGACATGAAGGGGTGTGGACAGGGAAACAGACCTCAGAACACTGTATGACTTGCAGAAAATCATGTAGGTCCCAGAAGGTGACCATCTGCTGCAAATGAACCCACATTTCCCCAATCTGAATAACTGCTTTCAAGTTCACATTTTGTGTATTTGAAATAACTAAGCTATTTTAACCTCAGAATCTTCAGACTCAGCAGTGTTTGCGTATTCTGGTTTCTGATCCTGTTGTGATGATGTTGGCTGGCGTTTGAAGGATGGTATTTTCAAAGATGGAAACAAATAAGGTGGAACATTATAATTCTATCATCTCATTTTAAAGAAAATTTACCGTGTTTTGGTGGTTTGTGTTTCCTAGGTTAAAGCTGTAAGTAGGTATGCCAACTGTGTGGTAACTGCTATGCGTGACAAGAAGAGTGTGTGTATAATAAAACTTAACATTTGAATTTTAGGTAACTGATTCAGTTTTCTTTAGAAGTGTTTTCTTTCTTAGAATATATGCTCTTCAACCTTTGGTAGACATTAGTGGTCTGGGGTATTTTCAAAATGTATCCACGACTAAGATCTTAGTTCTAGAAGCTGATTAATTTGCTCTAGGGTTAGGAGCAAGTATTTTATAAAGTGACCCATGTAATTTTCGTGTGTTAACTTTGAAAACCACGCACGATAGTCTTGAATTATACTAAGTTTCTAGAGTCTGGCTCCAGCTCTATTATTTACCATATTTATAAATCTTTTTTTTTTTTTGGAATTGGATTTTTTTTCAAGACAGGGTTTCTCTGTGTAGCCCTGGCTGTCCTGGAACTCACTCTGTAGTCCAGGCTGGCCTCGAACTCAGAAATCTGCCTGCCTCTGTCTCCCAAGTGCTGGGATTACAGGTGTGCGCCACCACCGCCCGGCTCTTATAAATCTTCTGATCTTGGTCTTCATTTTCCTATTGATGAGTTTGGATTAAGATGTATAAAATTATTAAGAGATTGATAAAAATTCTTCAGCTGTAAACACTTAAATCAATTGGGCTAATATGATCTCATCTGGTTTGCACGAAGCAGTGAAAGCTAATTTGGATTATGAATCCGGATGAAAACAGGTGAATGGTAGTAGTAGAACACTAGTAACAATAATATGAAAGAAAACATAAGCAAACGTTTCCATTTCTTCTTTCCAGTTACAAAGCATGGGAGGAAAACAATATAGACATGTCAGCTCAGAAATCACAAGAGACACGAAGTGCCGCTTTGTCTGTTGCCAGTTCTCTCAAATTGAGACTAGTCAGATGGTACCTGGGGAACAAAGGAGGGAGAGAGCTTACCACACAGAAATGTAATATAAACCCCCAAGGCTTTACTCACCAGCCTATAATCTGGCCTAGTACTAAGCAGTGTGAGTGCGGGAGGCGTGGTAGGGGTGTACACACACACACACACACACACACACACACACACACTAACCTTGCTAACGGAGCACCTGTCTAGCGCCAGGAAGAGGAAGCGAGGGCGATCCAGATCACCACCGCCGGCTCGCCCCGCCCAGGGAGAGCTGTCTGGGCTGCGCTGGGCTGTCCCCAGCCCGCGCTGGTGGTGGCCACCTCCCTCCTACCGGAGTCGGCTTTCTTCCGTTCTCTGAGCCGGTCTCCAGGCTTCTAAAATCAGGCTAACGCTCCAATCATGCCTCTTCTCTAGACTAGAGTGACCGGCAGGAAAGGGCCAACCAGCCCAATTCCTTCGGGGACGAGATCTGACCCTTTCCCCCTCATGTCTTCCAATCACCTCCTCACCCAGAGCTCGGGCAAACCGCCCCCAGCATCCTCGCTTCCGAACCTCTCGGTGCAGTCGGCACCGGCAACCCAGTTTCCCCGAACTTCTGCACTCTCGCTCAGGTCCCAGCCCGAGCCTCTCCCCGCGAGCGCTCTCCACTCCCTCAGGCTCGTCTTCCCCGGTCCAGGACCCCGGCCGCCCGGGAGGGACAGCTCGGGGCGCCCGGTCGGTCCCTCAGGCTGCGGCTGGGAGTCTTCCCTCGTAGCCAGCCACCTGAGAACCTCCCGCCCCCTCCGCTCCCGCCCCGCACCCCGGGGCGCCCGCTCCCTCGCCGCCCCGCTCCCCGCAGCTTCCCGCCCCGCCCCGGCCGCTAGCAGGGTCCGGGGCGAGCATCGGCCGAGTCCCGGCCTGGGCGGGTCGGCGGGCGACGCGGGCCCGGCGGGAAGAGCCCGCGAGGCGGAGGCGGCGCGGGCGGCTGCAGCGAGTGGCGGCGGCGGCGGCGCAGTGAGCGGGCCCGACGCGCCGACTCCGCGGACCCCGGGCGGGCGCGTGATGAGGCGCGGCGGGCGGCCGGCCCCGCGGCGCGCGCGAGCTCACTTGGGTCCGGGCGTTGGCAGCGGCGGGCCGCGGGCCGGAAGGCCGGGCGTCTTGGGCCGGGGTGGGGGCGGGGGTCCCCTGCCGCAGCCCGCGCCTCGTGCTTCCCGGAGGGGTCCTCCCTCGCGGCGCCCCGGAGCCCGGTGACGCGCGGCCGACTGGCCGGCCGGCGGGACAGCCGCTCTCGCCGCCTCCGGGCGCCCGGGGCGAGTTCGCGGGACTCCCCAGGGGGTCGGGCTCGCGGGCAGCGTTTCCCGCTCCACCGCGCAGCGCGGCGGCCGGACACTCGTGCCCCGGCCCGCGCGCCGCCTCCCTCCAGTCACCCCACCCTCAGCCGTCCCCGCCACCTTACTCCACCGCCCTCCCCCGCCGCTCCGCGCACTCCGCGTCGGGGCCTCCAGCTCCTCGCTCCCGCGAACCGCTCACTTGCCAGCCCTTCGCCCCCGGGAAGAAGAAACATTTCCCCGAGCGCACTCCTCAGCCCTCCCCCGTCCGTCCTCCCCTCCCCCTGCTTCTTTCCTGGGGGAGGGGGGCTGTCGCCTCGGATTGAAGGCCATTGATTTGTATGTATTTGTCCCAGTCCCGGAGGCTGCCCCAGCCGCCCGCGCCCGAGCCGCCGCTGCCAGTGGAGTTGCCTCCCCGCTTCCCTAGGGTGGTTCGGCTCCACCAAACATGTCGGCTCCGCTCGGGCCCCGGGGCCGCCCGGCTGCCACCCCGGCGGCCTCTCAGCCTCCTCCGCAGCCCGAGATGCCGGACCTCAGCCACCTCACGGAAGAGGAGAGGAAAATCATCCTGGCTGTCATGGATCGTCAGAAGAAAGAAGAGGAGAAGGAGCAGTCCGTGCTCAAGTAAGGACCGGGCTCCATCTTCCCGCCTCCCTCCCTGCCCTCCGCCCCCCTCGGCCGCTTCCCCGCGACCGCCTGCGCGCCCGGGATCGCCGCCTTTCCTCCCCGCCGGTGGCGCCGGGGCCACGAGGGCTGCGGCCCGCGGCCGCCGGGGTCGCTTTCTAGTTGTCAGCCGCGGGGGTGTGTGTCGCGGAGGGAGGGCGCCGAGGCCGGCTGAGGTGACGGCGGCGAGCTCGGGGAGGCGGCAGTTTCCCCGGCGCCCTCCGGCTTTCCCCGCGGGCCACTTCGGCTCCCGGGTTGAGGCTGAACCCTGACTCCTCGCGTCCCAGTTCCTTTCCCACCGCCCCCGCGCGGAGGCAGTGACAGGGGCAAGGAATCCAATATGGCCGTGCACAGGTGCTCCCGGGCCGGACCTGGGTGAAGGCGCCCAGGCCCGGGGTGCGGGTGCCACCGGGGTCGCTCGTTCCGCGCCTGCGAGGGCCGGCTCCGTCCCCAGCCCCTGGAGGAGCTGCGCTGCGCACGGTCGCGGCGGGCAGGAAGGCTGCGGGGCGGGCGAGGGGGCCTAAGCGCGGTCTGGTCTCGGGTGGGTGTGCGGCTGCCGCCATCTTCCAGCCCCTCCCCCTCGGCGGGTGCTAACACCCTGCACTCTGCCGTTCTTCCTGTTTGCAACTCGTAAATCTGTAGGATCCCGAAGAGACTTCCAGTTCCTACCATCGTGGCAGTTTCCTACCAAGGCAGGGTTGCTCCCTGCCTTGTGAAGTTCTACTATGTTTGCTCACAGTCCAGCCAACGGGATTTTGGCGAGGGTGGGAGGCGTGAAAGTAGCACCCAGCATCGGTTTAGAGGCGGTGTAACTTCAGCACCAGGGAACTGTCC
Organism: Apodemus sylvaticus; assembly: GCF_947179515.1. NCBI lineage: Eukaryota > Metazoa > Chordata > Mammalia > Rodentia > Muridae > Apodemus > Apodemus sylvaticus. The sequence goes on from NC_067488.1 coordinate 6,950,570, forward strand.
AGAATGAGTTTGCCTTTACTTTGGGATTCCTTGTCCGTGTAGCACTGTAGCTGAGATTATTTCTACAGGTTTGCTTTTTAAATGTTTCATGATATCTCAGTTACTTTTGGAAAGTCATTGTCTACATCTGTAACCCTTTAATGTTTATCGAGTCGTTTTTTTCACGTTTACTTGAAATGAGTTACTCACTACAAAAATTAACCTGTATGTGTCTAAAGAGGGGGCAGTCACTTTTCCATAATCTCTATAGAAACACACGACTAAAAGCGTTGACTTCCTCCTTGAAAAGAAATGACATAGTGACCTTCACCACTTATTTTGAAAACAGGTTGTTGAATTTAGTATTTTTTTTTTTTTTTACAAATGAAAACACACCTTGTTTAGATGTACATTTTTTCACATTTTAGTGAAATAGATTTTACATAACCTATGGTAAAAAACTTATATCAATTTGATATATATCTTTAAAAGATACAATTTGTCACAAAATAATAAAGGAACAAGAGAGCAAATGTATTCCTGACATATTAACTGAAATTAAGAATTGCTTCAATACTAATTTTTAGGTTTGACTATTTACTAGGGAATTTGGCTTGTTCATGATCATAGGATAGGAACAAAAAGTTAAGAAATTTTAATCAGCTTAAACTATGAAATAATATAGTTTTTAAGAAAGCTTTTTTGAGCATACTCTAACTTAGCTCAACTTTAATCTATATACCAATATGTGCTAAAATTTTGTTCATTACAGTTTCTATTCAGATACATAAATTTATGCTTCTTAATATAGTTGCTAAAAATCAGTGTTGCCAAAATGATGCTCAAATAAAATATGACTTTATTTCTTTATTTCTTTGACCCACATATTTAAACTAAAATGGGTTTTTATTTATAGTAAATTAAGTCATAGTGTTTATTGGCTAGTTAATTTTGTGTAGTTTTTATTCACAGTTTCAATATATGGACATTTAAATGAATGTTTGAGTGCTAAACCACATTTGCTCAGAAGAGTGTATTTTACTGAATAGATGTTTTAAAAAGGTTTTCCTGGTCAAGTATACGTCTCTAGTATGTGTACATCTCTAAGTAAACCTCCATATTTTGCAAATATATATGTTTATACATTTGTTTCACATAATTTAGGCAGACACAGTCTCTAAACATAGCCTTATAATATGTGAAATCACAGCAATGAGAAATGTAGACTCAGATTTAAGTATTTATTCACATAGTTTCAAATGTTCTTTAAAATGCTTTTGAAATGAGAGTGGACAAGGAAGTTAAGAATCAACTTTATATCAGTATCACAGAACCAGAGGCAAATCAGTTCGAAAAAAATGTGGCTATTTATTAAAGAATATATTCCCAGTCTTGGGTGTTAAATAACAAATGTGCTGTGTAGAATAAATAATACTTATTTATTTGTGACTTCTCTTTGTCTTGAAGATTTAGGCCCATCATAGCAACTCCCAACTAAACTGTCTATCATTTTACTGAATGCTAGCATCTTTCCCTAGAGAAGGTCATAGGCACAGAGAAGTAAACTAAAATTCAAGTTTGTATCTGCTACTCTTTAACTATTGTAATAAAAATAAGTTTGATGTGTGAAGAAATTGAAGACTGGGTAAAAATGTTTTTTGTGATCTGTGAGTTTCAGTATTCATACTACATGTTATTCCAAGTCAGATGTGTACACCCAAGGGCATCATAGGATGATGCTGGAATACAAGAAGAACATATTAAACCTATAGTTGTATCTTTGTTTGAAAAAGAAAAAACTAAGCCCCATTGATACTTAGTATGGTTAGCTAATACTAACATGCATGTAGTTTATGAATAAATGCACACATCAAAAGTTCACTCCTGAGATGTTTTCAGTAAGAAAGGTGAGCCAGCATCAGCACAGGTTGAGACCACCACACTGAATTCTCTTAAGAGACTGAGTAATTAGAAATGATTTGTAGTACTTCATTATCAGTGATCTCTTTAAGGCCCAGCTGTGCATATGTATGAGGAAGTCTTCTATCGAACAATACTATTTTAGGTGTGAATGAGGTATTTTTTCCAAAGCATTTTATATCCCACTTAACCCCCTTGTTAATTACTAAAAGACAACAAAAGAAAACAAAAGGGCTCTTCCTTGAATTCCTGCTGCAGTTTCAGTCCTGAGTCTTGAGGAGTCACAGTTATCTTGCTCCATGGCATCCTTAACACATAATAGTACCTGGGAAGTACTGCTGAGCTGAATCAGCATGCTAATGAGGGAGTTCACTCGCGCTGTGGATATAAGAGGGGTCATCGGTTTGAAAGAAAAACTTTTTAGGGAATGTTGTATTTCCATTGTCTTTTGGTTTTGGTCTGACTAAAAATCCAGTAGAAAGGGATTCAGGAACTGTGTACTGTGGTTGACTATGTATGCAGCAGCAGCAGCAGCAGCAGCAGCAGCAGCAGCAGCAGCAGCAGCAGCAGCAGCAGCAGCAGAGTCTTTATACAAAATGTTTTGAGCACTTCTTCCTTCCCTTTCTCCTTACTTGTTTGTTTTTTTTAAATCTTTTCCCCTCTTTTCCTCCCTTTCTTTCATTCGATAGTGTCTTTCTGTGTAGCCCAGGTTGACCTTAAATTATCCTTCTGCCTCTCCTTTCCAATCCCAAGTGCTAGGGTTACCAGCCATTGCTCTATCACACCTAACTATTTATGTTTTTCAGGGGATGTGTGTTGACTTTGTTCTCGGCTTGGGTTTCCTATTAATGTCGATAGGACAGTGTGCTCCTGAAATAGAATAAAGCACATATATGAGAGACTAAGTGAACAAGTGCATAGTGTTTACACGTGTGAGTGCTTATCAGTGCTTTATCGTACTTAGTTGAATTCATCTGTGTTTGAGACAGGGTGTTGCTTTGTAGCTCTGGCTTGCTTGGATTTTGCTCTATAGACCAGGCTGGCCCAAAACTCCCGGTCTGCCTGTCCCTGCCACCCACGTACTAGGATTAAAGGTATGTGCTGCTCTTTCTGGCTAAAATTTTATTTTATGTTATTTTATGTTATTTTATTTTATTACTTTATTTTAGGACAGGGTCTTTCTACATAGCCCAGGTTGTCCTGGAACTCACTATGTAGACCAGGCTGGCCTCAGACTCACACAGATCTGACCGACTTTGCCTCCCATCTGGAATCATAGATGTGTGTGCCACCATACCCAGCTTAAATTTTTTAATAAATTTTTTATAAGTGGTTTCTAAAGATAATTTACAATTTTTATTTAATAGATAATATATACTTTTGTTACAAAATATCTTATCAATTTACCTATGTGGAATTATTGTTACTAGAATATTTATTCTATGCACAATATAATTGAGGCACAAAAATGTATATACTCATGTAACTAGGTGTATTTATATACTAGTGCGCATGCATATATGAATGTTTGTGTGCAATCAAAAAAGTGCAAGTATGTCCTGAACTTTGGGAAACAAATTCCACATTGGGTTAAATGCCAGTATCTGTCCTATTTGCTGAATGTTTTGAAATTTCTTTAACTAATGGCATACTTTTAGGTACTTTGATTATTTTTGTTTTCCACTGGAGACAGTACTTTGATACACTGTTTTTAAGGTGGAGACTGTATCTCTGGGCTAAATTTTTAGAAATAAATTTTTCTTTTAAAGAGTCAGTAAACTTCAATAAATACTACAGTAAATACCTCAATAAATACTATACCATATTTTTGTATAGGAAGTTTTTTTGCATACTAAGGAGACTTTTTTACTTCCTTGCCAAATCAGTGTGTAGTAAGCTTGGTCATAATATCAGAAATAAATATGCCATTGTAGAATTAACTTGAAATTTTCCTATTATCAATGATAGTGAGAGCGCTTTCCGTTTGTTTAGGATCATTATATTTTCTTTACTGTTGGTAATTTTTATAATATTTATGTCTGCCTGCCTGCCCATTTGTCTACGTGTGTCTCTCTCTACCATAGCACACCAGATAAATGAATCATAAAGATGTTTAAATAAAGATGACCATTTCATCATGTAAATATCCATTGCCCTTGCCAAAGATGCAAACCTTCAATTTTTAAGGATTCAAATGCATTTTAACAGTTGCCTGGCACTTTATAAGACAGTATCTAGTGAAATTTTAATATATATTCTGTATATTAAAATAGAAGAACAATTAATAATATTTTCCACTTGACAGTACATTTTAATAAAGGGACAGTGACAGTGTGTGAACAAAGAGATACTGGAGGCTTATGTGATGGACCAACTTTGTTGTTACTTGAGTAATCATTATTGTTAGCTGATTTTAGACCACACGCTTTAAGGCTTAAAATGTTTTAATACCATTTCTAGGCGAATCATTCCTAGTTTCTAAAAATTGAGAGATTTGTTTTTTGTCTAGTATAAAGTTAAACTGTTTGGAGGAACTTTTAAATAAGTATAGGATTGTGGTAAGAGCACAGGATCGAAGAGAAAGAAGACGAGGATTTACAACCAGTTTACAATATTCATTTTTAAGAAGTCTGAGGACTGAGGGATCAGTGAAAAGAACGTGGATACCAAAGACTGCTGCCAGGTGGATGTTGGTGACTATTTTGTGGAGGCTACTTTGTGATTATCCTTTGTGATGAATTTCCATTATAGTATTGAACCAAGTATGCACTGATTTGTATTATTCCTGTTATAAAGAAGAGTCTTACTAGATTAAGCTAATTCTGAAGCCTGGTTATTAGAACTTAGAATATTCATCTTCAAATTGTCACTCATAAAGCTCAGTCTTTGTATAACTGCATCTTTCTTATCCTTCTGATCTTACCTTCAAATATGCATGTTTAGAGAGCCCTTCCCTGACCATGGCTTTTAACCAGGTTTCCTTTTAAATTCTTATTATAGTATTTTCTGTTTCTCTACTGTAGACTGTTTGATAGACATAATAACAGTAGTACCAGTAATATACTAGACTACGTAATAGTAATACTATTATGTACTACTAATATGTAATACTAGACTATGTCATAGTCTACTTTGCTAGACTTTAAACTTTCATAGAGGAAATATATTCATTTAGAGAATAATTAAAAAATTTCTTTATAATAGTAAACTTATTTCTGAAATAAAATGCAATTTAAAAATTTATGCCTAATTTACTTGGAAGTTGACATGTACAATGCAGCCTGTATACTTATTTATTTGCACAATTGCAATTGTTTTAAACCTTAGCTTGGCTATTTTCACTGGAAAATAGAAGATTGGGATTATATATTATTTTAAAATGTAACCAACCTTGGAATTAAGGAATATTTTGATTTCAAATTTTCTTTTTGATCATTAATAAGTGTATGTGTGGCAGAGCTGAATAATACGTGATAGGCGTGCTGTGTGCTAGGCAAATATTTTATAAATGAGAAAATAGTTGTATTCCCAGGCCTTTAAAAATATTAAAAAATTAATTTATTTTCTGTGCATGAATGCATGACTACTGGTAACATGTGCCACAGTACATACATAGAGGTCAGAGAACTACTTTTGAGAGTTATTTTCTGCCACCTTATGAGTTTGGGGGAACAGGTTTAGGTCATCAGATCTTCTTTGTATAAGTGATCTATTTGCTAGAAGTTTCTATTTGAGCTTGAAGCAAAAAGATCATGAGCATGTATCTTTGTTGGAACATCTTTTCGGTATATGCCTAGGAGTGGTATAGCTGGGTCCTCAGATAATACTATGTCCAATTTATAGAGGAACTGCCAGAATGATTTCCAGAGTGGTTGTACCAGCTTGCAATACTGCCAACAATGGAGGAGTGTTCCTCTTTCTCCACATCCTAGCCAGCATCTGCTGTCACCTGAGTTTTTGATCTTAGCCATTCTGACTGGTGTGAGGTGGAATTTCAGGGTTGTTTTGATTTGCATTTCCCTGATGACTAAGGATGTTGAGCATTTCTTTAGGTGCTTCTCAGCTATTTGATATTCCTCAGTTGTTAATTCTTTGTTTAGCTCTGCACGCCACTTTTTAATAGGGTTATTTGATTCTCTGGAGTGTAACAGAGGTGGATACTTGCAGCCAACCATTGGACTGAGCACGGGTCCCCAGTGGAGGAAATAGAGAAAGGACTGAAGGGGCTAAAGGAGTTTGCGACCCTATAGGAAGAACAATAATATCAACCAACCAGACACTCCCCCACAGAGCTCCCAGGGACTAGACCACTAACCAGAGTACACATGGAGGGACCCATTGCTCCAGCTGCATATGTAGCAGGGGATGGCTTTGTTGGGCATTAATGGGAGGAGAGGCACTTGGTCCTGTGAAGGCTCGATGTCTAGTATAGGGGAATTTTAGGGTGGGGAGGCAGGAGTGGGTGAGTGGGTGGGGGAACACTCTCATAGAAGCAGGGGAAGGGGGAATGACATGGGGGTTTCTGAGGGGGGCAGGAAAGGGGATAACATTTGAAATATAAATAAAGAAAATATCAAAAAAAAGAAAGATCCTAAGTTCAAGGCTAGTCTCAATATATAACCCAAGCTGACTCTAACTCATGATCTTTTTGCTCCATCCTCAGGGGTGCTGGGAGTGCTGGCATAACAGGTGTTTTCCACCATACTTGACTCACACAAAATGCCTTGAGTAGAAATAGTACATGCCTTTCACAGGCAGAGTCTAAGACTAACAATATCACATGAAGACAAAATAATATAAGATGCCATTAGAAAACACAGTAAAGGTGTTTCAGTACATAACAACCATAGCAAAACCCACTCAGAGTACTTTTGTAAGTAGTTTGTTGTTTCTGTGGTGTCGTTTCACAGTACCTGTTCTTTCCTCTTAAAATACCTTGAAGGAAGTTTCGCTCCTAGACTCTAGTTGCTCCTAGACTCTCTGGTGACTAATGAGATTTCTGAGTGTCTAGATACTTTTACTCACTACCAGCTAACCCTTAGGGAATTCACTGTGAGAAAAATGATGACCTACAACTGAACTATTGCATAGTAAGTGTTCAGATACTGCTGTGCACTGTGTCTCACGAAGATATGCAGAAGAAGAAGCTGAACCAGTCCAAGGCAGATGGATTCTCTGGTGTCCCAAAGGATGAGTAGATGTTACCCTGACAAGTGGAGATATTCTTAGCAAAACTTCCAGACTCTCAAGTCTCCCTAACCCAAAGGCCTCTGGAGTTGTAAAAGATGGGTGGCATATAGGGCACGGTTAAGAAGTGGCTCAGTAGAGCATGTACTTTAAATGGAGATGAGTTATTTGAGGACATTGGAGAGATGCCAAGGTCCAGATCTTAAAAGACCTTGTATGATATTCTTTGGATTTGAGCGCCATCATAAATTGTATCAAGAATGGATTTTAACCAGTGGTGCGATGTAAGGAGACTTTTGTTGGAGAACACTCTTACAGTTATGAGTGTAGAATTAGGGCACTAGTAGGCAGACTCTAATTCAGGTGATAAATAATGAAAACATAAAAGTACATAGTAGAGAGTCAAAATAAATTTTTGAAAAAGTTAGAAGCCAAATTTCTAGGATTTGGTAACTGTGTGTTTAGAGTCAGATAAGCCTCTTCAGGCACCTCACTTCCTTAACTATATAACCCTGCCTGTCTCACTGATAGCTAGCTCTCTAAACCAGTCTGAGGACTAGTGTTCTCCTGAGGGAGTAGTAGTGGAGTTACTTCCTTTATTGTTTTAGTTTTTCTAAAGTTTATCAAATGAATATAAGTTAGACAAGTAACTCTGTAACTTGTAATGTCTTGTGGAGTGGAAAATAGAGATGTAGTAGAAATGATCCAAAGTGAGAAAGAAGAAAAGAAAAGAGATAAGGGGGGAAAGCGGAGAGAGAGGTCAGCCCTGGCTCTGTGAATTCATTTGTAATCCAAAAGAACCCTGTGATGTATTGGCTTGTAAAACTTCTCTGCTGGAGAAACTTGTGCTATGTAATCTTTCTTTTCTTTCCCTTTTTGTTTTTCTTTTCCTTTCCTCCTCTCCTCTCCTCTCCTCTCTCCTCTCCTTTCTCTCCCCTCCTTTCCCCTCTCCTTTCTCTCCCCTCCTTTCCCCTCTCCTTCTCTCTCCCCTCCCCTCCCCCTTCTCTCTCCCTTCCCCTCCCCCTTCTCCCTCCCTTCCCCTCCCCTCCCCTTCCCTCTCCCTTCCCCTTCCCTCTCACCTCCTCCCCCTTTCCTCTTCCTTCCTCTCCCCCTTTCCTCTCCCCTGCCTTCCCCCTTCTCTCTCCCCTCCCCTCCCCCTTTCCTTTTCCTTCCTCTCCCCCTTTCCTCTCCCCTGCCCTCCCCCTTCCCTCTCCCCTCCCTTCCCCCTTCCCTCTCCCTTCTCCCTTCCTTCTCCCCTCCCCTTTCCTCTCCCTTGTCCCTTCCCTCTCCCCTCCCCTTCCCTCTCTTCTCCCCTCCCTTCCCTTCCTTTCCCCTCCTCTCCTTTCCTCTCTCCTTTCCTTTTCTTTTTCTTTGGGACAGGGTTTCTCTGTGTAGTCCTGGCTGTCCTGGAGCTTACTCTGTACACCAGGCTGGCTTTGAACTCAGAGATTCCTCTGCCTCTGCCTCCCTGGCACTGAGATAAAGGTTGTGTGGCTGCTATGTGATCTTTCAAAAACTCGTTTTTCTTTTATATCAAAAATTTCTTATAGTTTCAAGAATTTCTCACCCTTTGTCTCAATTCTTGGGCATTTTAAACTATGACACACACAGTCTTTGTTTTATATGTTAGTTTTAACTAGAATAAATTCCTGTATTTGTACATCACTTATGGCAGAAATTTGAAAATATGAATTCATTTTAGGAAAAAACAGAGGAAATTCACTATGGAAATGAAATGTTGAAGTTAATGAAGATTGTTTCTCTTCTTACTAGATTACTGAATTTCTGAGAATTACAGAATGTATGGTATGAAAGGAAGAAGAAGCTTATCAGATTTTATGGTTGTACATTTCAGAGATAGAATTAGAAGTTGTCAAAAGTGTGCTGGAGAGATGGCTCAACTGTTAGAAGCACTTGCTGTTCCTGCAGAGGACTCAGGTTTCCTTCTCAGCGCTTACACAGTAGCTCACACTCCTTGCCTGTTACTTTAGTTACAGGGGACATGACATCCTCTTCCGGTCTGTACCAGTTCTGGGTGCTTATGCTTAAATGAATACAAACAGACACTTATACACATACATTTTTAAAAAATTATTTTTTAAAAAGTGAGACAGTTTAGACCCAGGTATGATATGATAGTTCCCTTACTTTATCTCTAGAACTGTTACCTAAAAAATTGAAGTTACATAGTATAATAGACAAATTGACTAAAATTTATCAACTTTCATATAGGTTATATTTTATAATTGACATACATATAATTTTTTGTATGTATGTTATATAAATAGCAAAGGCATTATTTACAGTTTCTATGCAACATAGTGCTACCTAAAAGCATTTAAAAGGTACTTAGAGTTAATAACTTTTACATGGTTTATACAATATAAAAATTTAATATTTCTACGAAACACAATATGGTAGGTTTTAAACAAAGCTGGATACATACTCCCTTTAGGCATGGGAAGCCTTTATCATTTTTTTCCCTTCCAACTAAGCTTACATCTACCTGGAAGGGAACTAGCTTGGTAGTGTCATGCATTCTATAAGACTTCTGGGCTTGTAAGACTGGGAAGAACAATCCAGTTAGATGGCAGAATACTCAGAGAGGTGTTTGACAGGTGGAGATGATGCTCTTCTCCAGCTTGTTTTGTGGGCATATGAGAAGTCTATTATAATTTTTCTAATAGTTGGTTTCCCAGGAACATAGAGGAAAAGCCTGCCTGTTTTATCAAATTCAATTTCTGTTACCCAAAAGCTGTCTTTAGCCTGAAAGAGTTCATTAATGCCTTTTCTCTTAAAACTGAGAGATCTGGAGTTGGGGAGGTGTTCATGTTCATCAAAGATCTGTCTTTCTCTCAGAAGGTTACTCCTGTACAGCATGGCTCCTGGCTCTGGCCTCCCTTTGTGAGTTGCCTTGCCTCTGGACAGGTTCCTTGGCACTGAGTTGTGGTGGGCCTTCCCATTAGCTTTCAGTGAGTAAGAAATACGCTTTAGGTGTTATGTTGTTGCAGTTTGGGGGTTGTAATTATTATTTTGAGTAATATCACCTTTGTTTTGTTGTCATGTCTTTTGATTTTCCTATATTTGTCTAATATAAATTTTCTTAAAAAATTTTGTTTTGTTTTTTTGAGGCAAGGTTTCACTGTGTAACCCTGGCTGGCCTGGAATTAATTTTGAAGGCCAGTCTGGCTTTGAACTCATAGAGATCCAGCAGCCTCTGCAATCTCCCAAGTGCTGGGATTAAAGGCATGTAGCACCTTACACAACTACTTTTTGTTTTTAACTTTGAAAAGCTTTGCATTTCATAACTGTGCACTAGTTCTGCAGAAGCACTTCTACGTTACAAACATACACACTCATATGCATATATTTGTTTGCTTATTGATTGATTGATTAATTGATTGATTGATTGATTGAAGGGTCTCATGTGTCCTGGCTGGCCTCGAAGTTGCTGTATACCTGAGGGTAACCTTGAGCTTCTGATCCTCCTGCCTCTACTTCCTGAGGTCTTGCACCTGGTGTATACAGTATGGGGAATCAAACTCAGAGCTTTTTGCATGCTAGTCCGGAACTTTTAACAAATGAGCTTCATCTATGGTCTCATGATACCAAGTTTGTTTCTTCCTGTAGGCTGATAGCTTTTCACTGGGTGTCTGGTGTAAGCTGAGTCTTAACTCAGCCACAGAATTACTGAACAGAATTTATAAAGAAGGGCCTGTTCCACTTTCCTGGTAACAACTGAGGTATACTCTGCCTTTATTTGGCTTGGTATAATCATAATAATTTGGGTGGCTTATAACCAACAGAAATATATGAAAAATAATTACATTTCAGTTTATTTTTTGCAGATTTCTATACTGTAGAAGATTCAAAATCAAGGCATGATATGTTCATTGTTTGGCCCCAGTCTTACTTTCTGGCTGTGTGTGAGGCATTCTGATGTAATCTCACATGGCACTGATCTGCATGGCACCCATCTTGGTGAGGGTTCTTCCCATATACTCCAGCCAACAAAGGCTTCACCTTCTCTTGTTACTGTGAGATACGGACAGAGTAGAATGGCAGGAGAGAAAGAGGTCATATTATCTGTGGGTAGTGTTTCCAGTCCCACATGTTTTCAGGGAAGCACTGCCTGTCTTCAGTTCACAGGTGGTCTGTTCATACCCCCTACGCTTTGTTCTGGAGCTCTCTTTCCAGTCCCATTAGTACAGGCTTACCCCCACCCCTTGTTGGTTTCCTTAATCCCTGCCTCATCTCTGTGTAGCCTTAGCTGTTCTGGAACTCACGCTGTAGATCAGGCTTGCCTTAAACTCAGAGACCCATCTGTCTCTGTCTTCTGAATGTTGGGATTAAAGGCTTGAGACACCACTGCCTTTATAATCATTATATTTTTAATTCTATTACAAATTAAATAGAGAGCCTTACTCTTTAACCAGTGGCTTGTGCGTGTGAGCTCTGTTGCTATGATGAACTTTTTGATAAAGGGCTGGAGTCTCTCTTTCAAGGTACACAGCACTTTGTGTATATTTATGTTTCTGATATCTGGCAGTAGTTAGTATTCTTTGTGGGCCAAATTTTAATCTTTTTAATGAAATGATTAATTAATTTTTATGATCAGGGAAGTACCAGACACTCAGCTTAAACATTTTAAACTAGTCGGGCAGTGGTGGTGCATGCCTTTAGTTCTAGCACTTGAGAAGCAGAGGAGGTGGATTTCTGAGTTCAAGGCCAGCCTGGTTTATAGAGTGAGTTCCAGGACAGCCTGGGCAATGCAGAGAAATCCTGTCTTGACCCCCCAACCAAAAAAAATTTTTTTAAACTAAGACTTGATGGTGCCAGAAGAATATTCTTGTCTTTCTTACCTTTTGTCAGCCATAAATATAACTGATTATTAAATACTTTTTAGTCATATTTCTCAAACATCTTTCAAATCTGTCTTTTCATCATCTTTATTGTCATTGTCTTATACCTTTAATGTGATTTGCTTATTTTTGAATTAATATTCATGTCTAGTTTTATTTTTCATGTTTAGCTCCTCTGACCCAACCTTTGTAATGCTTCAGTTCTCTAAGACACAGAAAATATTTTTAAATGTTTAAAATACTTCAGTATCTCAACTTCACTTACCAATTACATTAGGTATATTGGCTTTTTGCCTGTATGCAAGTCTGTGCATGACATGAGTTCTTGGTTTCTCAGGAGAAGTACAGAAGAGTGTATCTGATCCCCTGAGACTGCAGTCAGGGACAGTTGTGAGCCACTAAGACAATGCTGGGATCTGAACCTGGGTCTCCTGGAGGACCAGCCAGTCTTTTTAACAACTGAGCCATTTCTTCCGCCTCTGCTATTCCTTTTTAATTTTGTATTTGTCTCTTACTAAGTTTTGTTTGAGTTTGATTATATTGTAGGAGCTGAATTATGGACTTATTTTCATTCAGTATTTATTATATACTAGGTTTCAGGTCACAGATGGACCTTAGAAGCACACAGCACAAGTTTGTATCTAGATACTTTAGCAAATAGGTGCTTATTTCCTACTGTGTGTATCTGTCTATGACTCTGTGAGCGTGTGTGCATGAGATGTCTGCACCTGTACACGCACCTGGAGATGACATTGGCATCTCTTCCATCACTCTCTGCCTATTATTTGGAGTCAGGGCCTTTCCTTGAATCTGAAATTCACATTTTGACCAGGCTCAGAAGCCAGCAAGCTCCAGAGACCCTTCTGTCTCTGCCCACCTCAGAGTTGGGGTTTTCTGCATTTGCTGAGATGCCTAGCTTGTTACATTGGTGCAAAGATCAGAGTTCAAGTCCTCCTGATTATAGAGCAAGTGCTCTTAATTGCTCAGCCAGCTTACATCCTCCATATATAGCTTTTTAAAACTGAAATATATTTTTCTTCCCTCATGTTGCTATTTCTTATAAAAATAGGAAGAAGAGGAGTGCTTGGACTCTAGAATCAGACAGCCAGGGTCTAACTCCCATTGTTACTTGGTTTACCTCAGTGAGTGTATTTGTAAAGTGGGAATGACAATATGCACCTCAGAAGCTGTTTATACTTGCAAAGCTCTTAAAATATTGTCTAAAATATCACACATACTCTGTTTTTTAAAAATAAATTAGTTGTGAAGAAAACAAAACATTGACAATTACTGAGAATGTTATCAGCAAGTACTTAGGACAACTGTTAACGAGGATAGAGTTACATTTGTTAGTGAAGTCCTAGATCTTCCAGTGTTACTTAGTATACTTCTCCAGTGACTTGAGAGCACCTAGGCTGATATTGTACAGTTATACAGATCAGATACCTTACATAGTCTTGTTGGCTTACAGTCAAGGGGAAGGCGCAAGTGTGCTTCCTCTGGAAGCTCTATTTGCTTGCTCATTTCAGTTGCCCAAAGTGAACACACACACACACACACACACACACACACACACACACACACACATGTGCTTTTGTTTTTAATAGAATCAAGATTTCCGTTTTCTCATTAGCAGTTGTCTAGAGAGTATATTTACTCTTTAGAGGTCTCTTGCATGTAGTTCTGTTTCAGACCCGACAGTGGGGCTGAATTCCGCTCCAAACGTTCTGACGCTCACACTTCTTTTATTGTCTCATCTCTTTCTGCCTTTTCTTGTCCAAGGAGTATGTGATTAATTGTGCTTGCCTATATCAGATATTCCAGAATAGTATCTTCCTCTTTAAACTACAAGTTTAAATTTCCTTTGGCACAAAAGGAAACATGTTCATATATTCCTAGGATTAGGACAGAGCAGCTTTTACTGGGTGGGACTTATTCTTTTTATTTCTCTATTGAGCACCAGTAAAAATGAATTTGGATACCCACACACATATGTATGTGGATGTGTATATATGTGGATATATAAAGTTTATTTTTACTTTATGAGTATTTTGCCTGCGTGTGTACATGTGTACTCTAGTTGTGTCCTGGTATCTGAACTGTCTGGTTTTGTGTGTCAAGTTGACACAAGCTTGAGTTATCACAGAGAAAGGAGCCTCCCTTGAGGAAATGCCTCCATAAGATTCAGCTGTAAGGCATTTTCTCAATTAGTGATCAAGTGGGGGGGGGGGTCCAGCTCATTGTGGGTGGTGCCATCCCTGGGCTGGTGGTCCTGGGTTCTATAAGAAAGCAAGCTGAGCAAGCTAGGGGAAGCAATGCAGTACACAGCACCCCTCCATGGTCTCTGCCTCAGCTCCTGCCTCTGAGTTCCTGCCATGTGCGAGTTCCTGTCCTGACTCATTTTGGTGATGAAAAGCAGTGTGGAAGTGTAAGCTGAATAAATCCTTTTCTCCCCAACTTGCTTCTTGGTCATGATGTATTGTGTAGGAATACAAACCCTGACTGAGACGAGGGCATTGCTCCCCTAGAGCTGAAGTCACAGCTGGTTGTAAGTTGCCATGTAGGTACTGGGAACTAAATCTGGCTTCTCTGCTAGGGTGGCAAATGTTCTTAACCATTGAGCCATCTTTCCGGCCCCTTTGCTTATTTAGTTTTAAAAATAAAATACACAGTTTTATTTTTATTTTTAAAATGTTTTTGTATTCAGAGACAGATTTATGAATGAGATTATGCTGGACAGTTTTATGCCAATTTGACACAGATTAAATTGAGAAAATGCACCCATACTATCTGACTGTGTGCAAGCCTATAAGGCATTTTCTTAAGTGATGATTGATGGGAGAAGGCCCTGCTCATTGTGGGCGGCACCATTTCTGGGTTGGTGGTCCTGGCTTCTATAAGTAAGTAGGCTGAGAAAGCCAAGAGCAATCCAGTTAGCAGCATTCCTCCACAGCCTCTGTACCAGCTCCTGCCTCCAGGTTTCTGCCCTGCTTAAGTGACTGCCCTGACTTCTTTGATGATCTGTAATGTGGAAGAACAAGGTGAATAAATTATTTCCTCCCAAATTTGCTTTTTGGTCATGGTGTTTCATTGTAGCAATAGAAATCCCAACTAAGACAGAGATTATTGAAATGATGTCCCATAGAAAACTTTGTTGTTAGCTTTATAATAGTATGTCATCCTCAAAGTAATGCCAATATGATTTTCACTTTTTCTTTACTCAGGAGTTTCTTCCAGAGTTAGAATTTAGTCTATACCTGATCTACATATTTTTATGAGTTTTAAGGCAACACTACATATTGAGAGAGGACACATAGTAAGAGTCTCCCACCAGAAATGTTAGTTTAAGTAGAGATGGGATGGAAGAATTGAAGGTAAGCAGTAGAAATTGTTTCGCGTTAAGAGTATAAAGATTATATTACTCTTCCTAAATAGCTATTTTAGTCAATAATTACATTTTTATAGAGTGTGGGGAAATTTAACATATGGCTAAAGTAGTAGAGTCGTTGAAATATTACCAGATATGGTATTTTCACTGTATGAAGGCTATCTTGAATATTTTATATTGCAAGTTAAGTGAAGATTTGTGTAACCGTTACTTTTCTTGTAGCTGTGACTAAACACCTAAAAGCTCAAGAGAAGAAAGATTATTTTCTCTTATAATTTCTGAGCGTCATAGTCAGTGGGTGAGGCATATCCTCTTGTGTTGATCAGTGGCAGCAACAGCACTTGGTTTTGGTCCATTACATGGTAGGGATTAGGAAGCAGAGAAAACCAAGGAGCCAGAGCCAGAAGATGGAGGTGTGCCCTGCACATGCCTGTCCTAAGACCCCAGCGGAGTGGACCGGCAAGCTGGGAGACAAGTGACTGCATAGTTTACCAGAGTTTGTGAGGAGTTATTCCTTTTCTTACAATAAAGTATATTTTTGTATTATTTTTGTTTTTTTTTTTTGGAATTATTAGCAAAGAGTGTGTTTAAATGGAAAAAAAAAGTTCAGCTTCATGACTGTATTTAAAGTACGGCCAGATCATTTGACAGTCATGGATATTAGAAGTAGTTGTGAAATAAAGCAGAACAAAAAAACCCCTAAATACTAACATATATTGATATTGCCGGTTATTGTATTATATGTTAGCATAGACCTTGTTTCAGAGTCCAGTTAGAATATAGAAGCTGCGATTGTACTTTGAGCAAAAAACCATTAATATAGATTATTAGCCTGAGGCAGAGTACCCATGAATTGGGGCGGGGCTGGGGTGGGGAAGGACGAAGCTCCTTCCTTTATATCCGAGGCTGAGATTCAGCCCACTGTGGGGTGTGGTTGTGGCCCACTTTGCTGCCTCTTGCTTGACTAGCTAGGGCAAACAAAGTCGTCTGCTTTTATGAAAGGAAGTCATTTGTGGGGGCTGTTGGACTTGGGGGCTAGGCTGCCCGTGGTGCTCCAGGAGCCCTTTGGGAAACTTATTGGGATGCCAGTCAGATTTCTTAAGAACTTGCCTGTGGGAGTGCCTCCAGAACACGTCGGGAAGATGGCCTGTGGGGTGCCAGTGCAGCAAACAAGCAGGTCTAATCCTTCCGGGGATTCATTAGCTCCGGGTCGCCATGTAAACACAAGCAACAAAGCACTGAGACAGTTCTTCCTTTAATGTCACCATGGCTCCCTCTACTGTCAAAGCGTAGCATTGCACCACGGGGAAAGAGACAAAGCAGTGCAAAGAAGGGTAGTTGGAGCAGAGAGGCAGTGACGTTTTAATAGACCTACTGCCATAGACCATGCTGTCCTCACTCACTCATCTGTAAAACAGCATTGATTAACTTTTCATTTTATATGATTCTTTCTCTGGGCCACGGGGTGTGTGTGTTTATTCTGCACCATTATCACCCCCGACATGGACTATCATGTATGTATAGTTCTCTGTAATGATGTGCTCAGAGCAAAAGAGAACTGTGTTGAATCACATTGTCTTCTAAAGTTTCCTCTTAGAAGTACATGCATAACCTCTGCTTACATTTTGTACACAGCATGTTTTATGATCATGCCTAGGTTAGGGTAGAAGGAATGCATCTCGTCATGTGGAAGGAGAGTAAGACATAAACCCTGGGGTCGTAGGCTCGACGCTGTAAAGCTTGGCAACATCAGTTACTTACAATTTATCCTTAAAAATCCTGTCTGGTTTCGAAGTTTGTTTGTTTTTTTACAATTTTAGCAAAAACTGGTGTTGACATAAAAATGGTATGCTTAGCTTCTGGATCAGTAAACTTTAATTGTGGTAAGCACAGCTATTTGCATGAAACAGTGAGAGTCAGAACAAATTTAAGGAGCAGAAAATGTTTTTTGAAGGTTAGATATAGATTAAACTTAGTTTAACAATTTGTATTAGCTTTAGCTTCCACAAGATATGAGATATGAAATCTTTTAATCTTTTTAGTATGTATATGTGTGTGCATACTTCTGTATGTGCATGGGTATGCTGTGTGTTCATGTGGGGATCAGAGGACAGCATCCAGTACTCATCTGCTCATTCCACCTTGAAACAGGGTCTTATTTTTTAAGAAAGCTTTAAGAGACTAGCTGTTTCTCAAGCATCCAGAAATTCTCCTGTCCCCATCTTTGATCCTGCGATAGGAGCACTGGATTATACTCTCTGTGGGCTACGATGTCTGGCTTTACGTGGATTCTGAGAGCTCTGGATTTATGTCCTCATGTTTGTATAGTAAGCATTCTTTCTACTCAGTGAGTACTGAGCTATCTTCCCAGTCCTGGAAAAAGGAATCTTCTGATACTGAAGAAGGTGTTTTCATTTTTGGCCAGAAAATAGAAATATAAAAATTAGATACTTTGACTAGAGTTTCAGCTCCACCATTACATAACATTTTGTCTTGAAAAAATTAAATAAGCTCTCTAAAATCTATAAAATGATAAAAACAAAAGCTGTGATCTCTAAACTGAAATCCTGATGCCAAGGTACTCTAGGATTCATGTAATTTGGACATTAGAAATACAGAAGTGCACAGACCATAAACCTGTGACTGTCAGTAGACAGGACAGCAACCTCCAATCCAACTCAGTAACTTTTCTCTAGCGAAATGGAAGAATATTTACATGTAAATAAGGGACTTTTCTTGAAAGGGAGTTTGCTTTGTTTTTCAGAGATTTTTTATTTTGGAATTATAGTAAGGGAATTACAGGATTAAATTGGCTCTATACAGATGAAAGTGCCCATAAACTATAAGTTACTGTAATGTATTAATCATTATAGCTATAATGACTATTGATGTTATCATCATTTCTAGTCACTTCAGATAATATTTAAAGGCAAGAAGCGAAATTCTTGTTTTGCTCTTGCATGCACATTATATAAGACAAACATTGTGGTCTTTACTGATATCAGATTAAATATGAAGTATATGATCATATAATCCTTTTTTCTTAAAGTATCCATAACCTGCATGCATCATTTAACTGAAATTCCCACTTCAGAACTATGTAACACTCCAGATAATAAGTAGTTGTGTCTTGAGAGTGGGTGCATAATTAGTACTATTCTAAATACATAAGAAATTATTTATCACATATTATGGATAATATTTATTTCATATTACTAGGACAATAGGGCTTAATTCTCTCCCAGTCCCCTGTATGCAAAGGCTGAAAAAAGTCTACAGCCCTCAGCATACAAATAAACTCTCTTCTTCTCCTTCCACTGACAGTATACTTCTTTAGGTTAGGTTAGGGTCCCTAAACTTTTTTCATATCATGGTATATATAGGAAAAATGATGGATTTGTTGTTTTATTCAGTAATATGGACTAGGTAAAAATAACATTTTCATATTATATAGCAAGAATATGCAGATTATTATGGAAATTGTAAATATTAAATTATAAACTTTTTTGTTTCAAGACAGAGTTTCTCTGGGTAGCTGTGGCTATCCTGGAGCTCACTCTGAAGACCAGGCTGGCCTTGAAATCAGAGATTTGCCTGCCTCTGCCTCTCAGATGCTGAAATTGAAGCATCTGGAGTGTTACATAGTTCTGAAGTGGGAATTTCAGTTAAATCCTGTAATTTCCTTACTATAATTCCAAAATACAAAATCTCTGAAAAGCAAAGCAAACTCTCTTTCAAGAAAAATCCCTGATTTACATGTAATTTTTTATGAGGGTTTCTTCAGGTTCTTCCTGTTGGCTGCCACTGATAAGGAAGTCTATACAACCAGTTTGTAAAACCTTTAGGAAAGCCCTTATTTGTTTTGGAAAAGATTGATGGAAATCCTTTTTGTCATATTAGGATTGTGATCACTTTTTTCATTTTTTATTAGATATATTCTTTATTTACATTTCAAATGTTGTCCCCTTTCCTGGTCCCCCCCACCCAAAATTTCCTAACCCATCCCTCCTCCTCCTGCTCACCAATCCACCCACTCCTGCATCCCTGTCCTGGCATTCCCCTACACTGGGACATCTAGCCTTCTCAGACCAAGGGCCTCCCTCCTCTCTTTGATGTCCAACAAGGCCATCCTCTGCTGCCGATGTGTCTGGAGCCATGGGTCCCTCCATGTGTACTCTTTGGCTAATGGTTTTGTCTCTGGGAACTCTGGGGTTACTGGGTGACTCATATTGTTGTTCCTTCTATGGCGCTGCAAACCCCTTCAGCTCCTTGGGTCCTTTCTCTAACTCCTCCATTGGGGACCCTGTGCTCAGTTCAATGGTTGCCTGAGAGTGTCCCCCTCTGTATTTGTCATGCACTAGCAGAGCCTCCCAGGTGACAGCTATATCCAGCTCCAGTCAGTGAGTACTTGTGGGCATCCACAATAGTGTCTGGGTTTTGTAACTGTATATGGGAAGGATCCCCAGGAGGGGCAGTCTCTGGATGGTCTTTCCCTCAGTCTCTGCTCCACACTTTGTCTCTGTATTTCCTTCTGTGGGTATTTTGTTCCCCCTTCTAAGAAGGATCAGAGAATCCATACTTTGTTCTTCTTTCTCAAGCTTCATGTCGTCTGTGAATTGTGTCTTGGGTATTCCAGGCTTCTGGGCTAATATCCACTTACCAGCAAGTGCATACTATGTGTGTTCTTTTGTGATTGGGTTACTTCACTCATGATTATATTTTCTAGTTCCATAGGATTGTGATTATTTATCTTCAAATTTTACTTCAAAGGTAGTAGTATTCTTTGACTCATGGTTTTATTTTTTATTTATTTTTTAGGTATGTCTTAATGCCAGGTATTGCTGCTGCTGTTGAAGATAATGGTTACTTTATATGTTAGAAAATATGCAGATAAAAAGTTAAACTACTTTATAGGCATATGTAAAATAGCTCAATTGTGACCAAAGCAATAGCGTCTGTGAAATAAAGCAGGTGGATGGCTGCGGACAGGTTTCCAGTGTGCCAAGTTACCAAGCAGTGCATATTCTCAACTCTTTTTTTCACTTTTTAATTAGATATATTCTTTGTTTACATTTCAAATGTTGTCCCCTTTCCTGGTTCCCCCTCCCCCGAGAATCCCATAAGCCATCTCCCCTTCCCCAATCAACCCTCTCCCCCTTCACTGTCCTGGTATTCCTCTACACTATGGCATCAAGTCTTTCCAGGACCAAGAGCCTCTTCTCTCTTTGGTGTATTATGCCCAGTTTTCTGAGGAACCGCCAGACTGATTTACAGAGTGGTTGTACCAGCTTGCAATCTCACAGCAGTGGAGGAGTGTTCCTTTTTTCCCACATCCTTGCTAGCACCTGCTGTCTCCTGAGTTTTTTATCTTAGCCATTCTGACTGGTGTGAGGTAGAATCTCAGGGTAGTTTTGATTGCATTTCCCTGATGACTAAGGATGCTGAACTTTCCTTTAGGTGCTTCTCAGCCATTTGCTATTCCTCAGGTGAAATTTTTTGTTTAGCTCTGCACCCCATTTTTTAATAGGGTTATTTTGTTCTCTGGAGTCTAACTTCTTGAGTTCTTTGTATATCATGGATATTAGCCCTCTGTCGATGTAGGGTTGATAAAAATCTTTTCCCAATTTGTTGGTTGCTGTTTTGTCCTTTTGACAGTATCCTTTGCCTTACAAAAACTTTGTAATTTTCTGAGGTCCCATTTGTCAATTCTTGATCTTAGAGCATAAGTTATTGGTGTTCTGTTCAGGAACTTTTCCCCTGTGCCCATGTCTTCAAGGGTCTTCCCCAGTTTCTTTTCTATTAGTTTCAGTGTGTCTGGTTTTATGTGGAGGTCCTTGATCCACTTGAACTTGAGTTAGTACAAGGAGATAAGAATGGATCGATTTGCATTCTTCTGCATGCTAGCCACCAGTTGAGCCAGCACCATTTGTTGAAAAGGCTATCTTTTTTCCACTGGATCGTTTTAGCTCCTTTGTCAAAGATCAAGTGACCATAGGTGTGCAGGTTCATTTCTGGATCTTCAATCCTGTTCCATTGATCTACCTGCCTGTCACTGTACCAATACCATGCAATTCCAATACTATGCAGTTTTTAACACTATTGCTCAGTAGTACTGCTTGAGGTCTGGGATACTGATTCCCCCAGAAGTTCTTTTACTATTGAGAATAGTTTTTGCTATCCTGGGTTTTTTGTTATTCCAGGCGAATTTGAGAATTTCTCGTTCTAACTCTATGAAGAATTGAGTTGAAATTTTGATGGGGATTGCATTGAATCTGTAGATTGCTTTTGGCAACATATTCTCAACTCTTAAAGACAAAATAATTTGCTTTGTACATGGTTAAGTAGCTTCTAAAATAGTTTCATAGTATACACAGTGTTGAAAGCAAAAGACGGTGTTTTGGAATATATATATATATATATGTATATATATATATACATATATATATATATATATATATTTAAGCAAATGTATTTTGGATACCTGCTATAAACTAACGACTGAGCTAATATAAGAAACTGGAGTTAATATAGTTTCCACGCTGAACGTTTTACAATTTATTGGGAAAGAGTAATATAAATAAATTATTAAAGCAGCTGTGGTGGCTCACACCTGTAATCCTAGCACCTAGGAGGCAGATGCAGAAGGATCGCTGGCTTGAGGATAACTTGGATTGTATGGTGAAACTGCCTCAAAGACAGTAAAATACATAATAACCACTTTAAAATAGTCGTTTTGAACTGACACAGGGAGAAGGGTGAGTATATGAACATTGTATATTTAAAGAGGCTTTATAACCAGAGGTAACATTCAGGCTTGCCTAGTAGGAAAATAGTCAATATGTGTAGAATGGGGGCATTTAAAGCATGTTCAAGAGATGGACTATGAAAAAAAATATACCGTCTTTTGAGGCTAGTGTTCTGTATTGCCAGAAAGAGAAGGTGCAAAGAAGGGATGGAGTGCTAGGAGAGGAAGCTGGCGTGCAGGCTCAGGTGTAACTGTTCTTACATGCAGTGTAAGTCAACTCATCAACATCGTGTAGAAAATACTAATTTTGAAATGTTGAATCACTTTATGCTGATAGATATGTATTACTGAGAGGATAAACTAATACTGCTGCTCAGTATAACCTGTAGAGGTGGGCTGTGGGAATGCGTAAGCTGCTCCGTGTGGATTAGTTTGCTCTCTGGAAGGCAGGTAGTATCTGGAGTTCAGAGTGCCCTGCTGTTGGAAACAACAGACTAGGCTGCAGACCAGGCGGGCTGGGTTTTTAAGTTGTGTCTCAGGGGAGTATGTTCTGAAGCACGGAGTTTCTAGCACTATGGGAAATATTAGCATTTATATGACCATGTAAGCTTGCCCAGTGCCTTCCAGTATCGGGATTGCTGGGTACCAGAAACTTCATTACTTAACATTTTAATGAAGAAGAAATCAGGAAAAACTGGCACGGTTTTAAAGATCAAAACATGACACTATAAAAGAAGTTAATACAATAATAAAATGATTTATGAATTATTAGAATGATTATATAAATAATTTGGATTGTAACTCTTGCTCTGTGGCAAATTTATTTGGGGAAAAGATTTATTTTAGCTTATATATTGGGCTTACATGTTGGTTTTATATTATTGTATTAGCTGTTAACTATTACAGCTGTGCTTCTATATTGTTTAGCAGTTTGGGTTTATCACACTAGTTTGTTCAATCTGCGGGGAGGGACTTTGAAATAAGGGCCTGTTATAGTGCGTCAACAAATCCTATTGAGTTAGTGTCACAGCCTTTTTGCATGAGAATTCTCACTGGTGATTTCTCCTGCTGCAGTTACTGTTTTGTAGTCTGGTTGTCAGTCAAAGAATATCTTAAGAATGATATTTAAGCTGGGCCTGGTGGTACAGGATGGAAATGTGTACTACTTTGGAAACTGAGGCGGGAGAATTGCAGATTCAAGGCCAGCCTGGGCTGCATAGTGAGGTCAGGGACAATGTAGGCACTTAGACTTTGTCTCAAAATACAAAGTGAAAGAGGGCTAGGGGTATAGCAAGTGACTAGTGTGTGTGACTAGTGTGTGTTCAGTCTGCAGCCACAACCTTCACACCATTTATTTTCTGGACTAATGATCTTGTAGGGTTTCTATTGGTTTGAATAAAACTCAGTTGCCTTAATTTTGCCATTCTATAGTTTCCCTCCAAAATGTCCGTCTAGCTTCATCTTTCCTTTAGATATAATAAAAAAATCAGTTTTTAGAGGGCTGAAGGAAAAGGGGGGTACTCTTCTAAGAGTGATTTATGTGGAATAAACAATTCAGTGAATTTATATATCGTATTTATTAGGTATCCAGAAATATTTGTAATAGAGACAAACCAGCTGCTTTCATTTGAAAAGTTGATTTAAAATCTCCTTAGATACTGTTAAGAACATAAAACTCTTGTTACTCATTTTTCTTCAACTTCAATAGGAAATCTTATGGAATTGTTTTGGAACACATGCTTCCAATCTGCCACCAGATTTTGCAGCAGGAATTTATATAATCATGCCATAGCTCAAACTGTCTCACAATTCACCATATGTCTCAATATTTTCAATGTTTTCAAACACTCTCTTCTCTTCCCACCCTTTCTAGTTTACATTTCTCAGCTTTGCCCCAGCTCCTACCCTGCAGTTTTCATCCTCTTTTCTGATTCACTGGTAATTCTGTGTAGCCGCCTAGGGTAGCGTGAGTTCTACGCTGTCTTTCTCTTGTGCACTACTAAGCAGCATTTATCCGTCACTTAGGAACTCTTGATTGCAAATCTAGCTTGTGTACTCTAATCTCAGTGCATGTTGTCACGACATTGTGTGTACTCTAATCTCAGTGCATGTTGTCACGACATTGTTTCCCACCACGAAGCTGTACTCTCAGCCTTACTGCTTGTCTTCTACCTCTGCTTATGTTTTTCTTTTGAAAATAACTATGAATATTTTTTGAAACAAAACAAAACAAAACAAAACAAAACAAAACAGTGCCAAATGGTGATTATGAGGAGGTGGTGCAGTGCTGGTCAGGGGACGTGTAACAGTTATACAGTACTAAGGTCAGAGGTTGTGTGCAAATCTGATCAATCTTTTTTTTCTTCTTCTGTACTAAGGATTACACTAGTTTCTCAGGCATTTTAGGCAAGGCTTTACCACTGAGCTACACTCCCAGCCTTTTATAAGAGCGCTTATTGCTACTTCCCCTAACCCTACACCTCCTTCTCAGGAGCCAAGGCACCATAGTGTGTGGGGCAGAACAAAGGCTTGGCCTTTTGTGAGCTGTGGGCCACTCTTGTTTGTCTGGTGCTAGCTCTGTGACATTGAGCAACTCTCTTAACTCTTGTACGTTGTTTCATATTTAAACTGAAGACAAGAATGCCTGTTTCATAGCACTTAGGGAGGTGGAGGTGGGGTTATCAGAAGTTTCAGGTAAGCTTTAGCTCTCTAATCAGCATGAGGCCTGCCTGGCCTATAAGATCTGTCCCAGACAAAGAAACTGTAACAGTAACAAAATAGAATGCCTACATCACAGGGTTGTGCCAAAGTACAAATGGGATGTATCGGTGCCCAGAAGATACGCATGATGTGTTGATTGGGGGGAAAGTGTTCTCTCTCTCCTGAAGATAGTTTGTTTCTATGAAGGTCAGTCTTGAGGGCTATAAGATGAGACTGGAACGCAAGGAAGCAAGGGCCTAGGCATGGTTTATCTTCTCTAAAGGATTTGATGTTCACTAAAGAACTGTCCCTGGCTGTAGTCTTAGTAGACAAGGCTGGCTCCGAACTCAGAGATCTGTTTTTGCCTCCCAAGTGCTGGGATTAAAGACATGCACCACCATCACCCCATGGAATGTTTACTTATTTTAGGCTGTTCTGGGAATCTAGTCCAAGGCCCTGTGCATGCCAGACAAATGGTCTATCACCGAGGTACACACTGGCCCACTGAAGTGTTTCTAAGACTGTTAATAACAACTTCAGCTCTTGATACCACAAAATATGGTCTTTTTTATTAAAAAATTTAAAAATTGCTGAAATTGGTAAGTAGAATGTCATCTGTGCTCTGATAGTTGGATGTTTAAAGTCTTGCCATTGCTGTTTAAAAATTATTGAAACTCTAGTTTATCTACGTCCTGATCTGTACTTATGCAGTTTGACAAGGGTACATACATCAAGGTTCTTTAATTTGATCTAAAAAGTAGTATAAGAATTGCATGAATACTCTTCTTTTCTTTTCTTTTTTCTTTTTTCTTCTCTTCTCTTCTCTTCTCTTGTCTTGTCTTCTTTTCTTTTCTTTTCTCC
This sequence comes from Apodemus sylvaticus, assembly GCF_947179515.1. NCBI lineage: Eukaryota > Metazoa > Chordata > Mammalia > Rodentia > Muridae > Apodemus > Apodemus sylvaticus. The sequence continues at coordinate 6,976,212 of NC_067488.1, forward strand.
TTTCCTTTCCTTCCCACCTTCACTTTACATCCTTCACTTTACATCCACTTACACCTACATCCTTTACATCCTACAGCCCATCCTCCTTTCTCTCCTCCCAGTCCCATCCTCACACATCCCTCCCCCTATTACCCCTTCCCTTTTCCTCAGAGAAGGGGAAGCCCCCCTGGGTACCACCCTGCCCTTGGATATCAAGTTGTAGCAGCACTAATTGCATCCTTCTCCACTGAGGTTCAGCCTGGCAGTCCAGCAAGGGGAAAGGGATCCAATGGCAGTCAAGAGTCAGAGACAGCCTCCCCTCCAATTGTTAGGGTCCCACATGAAGACCAAACTGCACATTTGCTACAAATGTGTAGAGGGCCTAGGTCCAGCCCCTGCATGCTCTTTGGTTGGTGGTTCATTCTATGTGAGCCCCTATGGGCCCAGGTTAGATCACTCTATAGGTCTTCTTGTAATGTCTTTGACCCCTCCAGCTAGCTCAATCCTATATTCCACTCTTGCACACGACTCCTGGAACTCTTCCTGATGTTTGGCTGTGTGTCTCTGCATCTGCTTCCATTTGTTGCTGCATGTAGCCTCTTACCAGATCACCATAGATTAAAACCGGACTGCAACAACAACAGAAACAATAGAAAGCTTACAAACCCATTGAAACTGAACAAAAATCTCCTCAATGACCACTAGGGGAGGGAAGAAATAGAGAATGAAATGAAAGACTTTCTAGAATTCAATGAAAACAAATGCATAACATATCCAAATATTTGGGATACAATGAAAGCATTGTTAAGAGGAAAGGTTATAGCATTAAGTGTTTTCATAAAGAAATTGGAGAGTTCTCATACTAGCAATTTAAAAACATGCCTGAAAGCTGTAGAACAGAAAGAAGGAAACACACTCAAGAGTGGACAGCAGGGAATAATCAAACTGAGGGTGGAAATCAATCAATTAGAAACAAAGAGATCAATACAAAGAATCAGAGAAACCCAGAGCTGGTTCTTGAGAAAATCAACAGGACAGATAAACCCTTAGTCAAACTAAGTAAAGGGCAGAGAGACAGTATACAAATCAACATTCTATTTTTTTTCTTTCTTTTTATTGAAAAGGAAAGTAAAAACATTCTATGATAAAATTTTAGATTTACATGGAAAATATTTCAGATAAAGTAGAAGAGATATATAGAAAAACACTTTAAAGTTGACAATTTTCGTGGAAAATTAAAGAGTAAAGTAGATGTGTAAAACATTGCTAAATTAATTGAAATATGAAATAGAAACATTTCATGATAGAATTGAAGATTTACATGGAAAATACTTCTGATAAAATTGTAGAAATATGTAGAAAGCATGTTAGAATTAAAGATTATCATGGAAAATTTTATGTAGATATAATAATGGTAGGCTAAGTTGATTGAAAGTGGAATTATAAACATTTTCTGATAAGCTTGAAGATTTACATGGAAAATATTTCTGATAAAATTGAAGAAATATATAGAAAAACATGTTAAAATTAAAGATTATCATGGAAATTAAACAGATAAAATGATAGGCGTAAAGATAACTCTAAGTTGATTGAAGGTGGAATTATAAACATTTTCAGATAAAATTGAAGATTTACATGGAAAATATTTCTGGTAAAATTCAAGAAATATATAGACAAACATGTTAAAATTGTCTTTTTCATGGAAAATTTTACATATAAAATGGTAGATATAAAAACTCTAAATTAATTGAAGGTAGAATTAGAAACATTTGTGTTAAAATCAAAGATTTACATTGAAAAGATTTTTGATAAAATAGAGGAAATATATAGAAAAGACATATTAAAATTGAAGATTATCATGAAAAATAATACAGATAAAATGGTAGAAATAAAACATTACTACATTAATTAAAAGGTTAATTACAAACATTTTCTGATAAAATTGAAGATCTGTTAGTCTATATCTTTTAATTGGGGAGTTGAGTCCATTGTTGTTAAGAGATATTAAGGAATAGTGATTGTTGCTTCCTGTTATTTTTGATGTTATTTTTATGTTTGTGTGAGTATCTTCTTTTGGGTTTGTTGGAAGAAGATTACTTTCTTGCTTTTTCTAGGGTGTAGTTTCCCTCCTTGTGTTGGCATTTTCCATCTATTATCCTTTGTAGGGCTGGATTTGTGGAGAGATATTGTGTAAATTTGGTTTTATCATCAAATATCTTGGTTTCTCCATCTATGATGATTGAGAGTTTTGCTGGGTATAGTAGCCTGGGCTGGCATTTGTGTTCTTTTAGGGTTTGTATGAGGACTGCCCAGGATCTTCTAACTTTCATCGTCTCTGGTGAGAATTCTGGTGTGATTCTGATAGGTCTGCCTTTATAAGTTATTTGCCCTTTTACCCTTACTGCTTTTAATATTCTTTCTTTGTTTAGTGAATTTGGTGTTTTGATTATTATGTACTGGGAGGACTTTCTGTTCTGGTCCAGTTCTGTTTGGAGTTCTGAAGGAGAGAACCCTTTTATGTTCAAGGGCATCTCTCTAGGTTAGGAAAGTTTTCTTCTATAATTTTGTTGAAGATGTTTTCTGGCCCTTTAAGTTGGAAATCTTTGCTCTCATCTATACCTATAATCCTTAGGTTTGGTCTTCTCTTTGTGTCCTGGAGTTCTTGGATGTTTTGGGTTACAAGCTTTATGCATTTTGAATTTTCTTTCTGTTGAGTCAATGTTTTCTATGGTATCTTCAGCACCTGAGATTCTTTCTTCTATCTCGTGTATTTTGTTGTTGATGCTTGCATCTATGACTCCTGAATTCTTTGCAAGGTTTTCTATCTCTAGAGATGTCTCACTTTGTGATTTCTTTATTGTTTCTACTTCCACTTTTAGGTCTTGGATGGTTTTGTTCAATTCCTTCACTTGATTGTGTTTTCCTGTAATTCTTTAAGGGATTTTTGTGTTTCTTTTTTAAGGGCTTCTGCCTTTTTGACCCATGATCTCCTGTATTTCTTTGAGGGATTTTTGTGTTTCCTTTTTAAGGGCTTTTACCTGTTGACCAATGTTCTCCTGTATTTCTTTAAGGGAGTTATTTAAGTCTTTCTTGAAGTCCTCTATCAGCATCATGAGATAGGATTTTAAATCCAACTTTTGCTTTTCCGGTGTGTTGGGATATGCTGTGACTTGCTGTGGTGGGAGAACTGGGTTCTGATGTTGCCATGTGGCCTTGGTTTCTGTTGGTAGGGTTCTTGTGCTTGCTTTTCGCCATCTGGTTATCTCTGGTGCTAGTTGGTATTGTTGTCTTTGGCTGGAGTTTGTTCCTCCTGTGGGCCTGTAAGCCTGTGTCCTTACTCCTCTGAGCTCAGAATTGAAAGCACTGCTGGGAGATCACTCTCTCCTGGCAGGCTAAGCACAGAAGGCTGTGGAGTTTCCTGGCTCCCTGGTGCAAATGGCGGCAGGTAGATTTCTGTCCCAGTTGCTTCACTGATCTTATGCCCTGTGTGCTCCTAGCTGGTCCCCTCCAGAGAGAATGTGGAGATCTCACCTCTGCCAACATTCTATTTCTTAATAGAGAGATTTCATTGCAGATTGAAAAAGAATTCTGCTGCTTACTTTTAGTTTCCCCCTCATCTCTCTTATGTTATCAAGTCAAATATGGAAGGAACAGCTCTGTTTCCTGGATTCTTAAATTTTGCTTACATCTACTGTCTGTATTATTAGTTAGTGGAGATATGGGGATGATGAAGTTTCTACATAGTGGGCAAGTCACAATTGTAACTGACTTTCCTATTTCTAAAAACCATTATCTATTTAATTGTGTGTGTGTGTGTGTGTGTGTGTGTGTGTATGTCTGCCATTGCACTTGTGTAGAGCTTATAGAACAACTTGCAGGGGTCAGTTCTCTCCTATTCTGTGTCTGGAGATCCAGCTCTAGTCACCAGGCATGGTGGAAAGCACATTTACCCACTTAGCCATCTAACCGACTCCAGACTTCCTAATGTGAGAGCTCTTAGCATTTCCCCATAGAAATAGTTTTTATCCACCTCTTCCCATTTCTTCTCCATTCTCTTTATAAATGTTTTTAATAGAATAGAGTGACATCATTTAATGCCCTCCCTTTCCTCCTTCTAGCTACTCCCAGTTACCTCCCCTTTACCCTTCCCATTGTCTCCTTCAAATTGATAGTAGTTTTCTTTGATTATTATTGTTACATGCATATGTATATATTTAAGGGTATGCACAATAGATATTATTGCAGCCGGCTAAGACTGTTTTGTGTGTGTGTGTGTGTATGTATGTGTGTGTGTGTGTGTGTGTGTATGGTTTCAGGGTGACCACTTTGCATTGGCCAATCAATAATGGGACTCTCTGGTAAAGGCTAATTATCATCCTCTCAGTAGTTATTAGTTGCCTGTAGTTCTTTGTCCAGGAGTAGGACTCCACAAAAATACCTCCCTTTCATGCTAACATGTCTGATGATATTGTCATTGTTAAAGCCTTGTTTATGTAGTCTTTTCTAGGAGAGACTCTTTTACTCCAGGTTTCCCTATATTCTGGCTCTCAGAATATTTTGACCTCTTCTGCCATAGATGTAGGAGCTCTGATGTGCATGTATCTGTTGGGTCTGGTCCTCCCATGCTTTGTTGATCTCTGGATAGTGTCCAGTTGTGCTTTTCTGCAGTGGTTTCCATTTACTGAAAGAGAGGCTTCTTTGATGAGGGGTGGTAGTTATTTACTGTGGTAGAAAAATAAGATTTAGAATAAATAATTATACCAGTCTAAGAATTAAGTAATTATGTTGGCCGAACAAAGTGGCAATAGCAGAGTCTTTTCTAAGGTTTATGACCTTAGTAGCCCCAGGAATCTGACTAGGTGTCTAGTACCAGGCATGATCGCCGTCTGTTGAGTTAGACAGCTGCTGGTTGCTACTGACATGTCAGTACTACTTACTGCACCTTTATGCATATTTTCCATTCTGGTAGTTGTGGTTCATAGGTGCTGCTTCTGGATAAGACTGTTTAATTGCTTTTTTCCCTTGGCAGATGGCATATTTTCTGTAACAATGGAAGCTAGATTGCAGGAAAGATTTCTATTGTTTTTCTTTTCTCTTTTTGTACTTATAAGAACAGTATTTTTGTTTGTTTGTTTTAGTTATTTCTTCCTTAGGTTTCTTCTTCAACTCTCAAGTAGCATCAGGTATTTTCCTAAATGAATAGTTTCCTTCTTTCCTTCGTTCCTTCGTTCCTTCGTTCGTTCCTTCCTTCCTTTCTCCCTTCCTCCCTCGCTCCTCCCCCCTTTGTGAGCAACCTACACTAAATCCCTCAATGACTTATCCTGTAGTCCCTTTAGCCACTGAAGCTTTTCTCTGATGTTTCTACTACTTCAGTTTATAAAAGCCATAGTCACAGTAGCTTTGTGTTCCACACTGCTGGGGTCATAGGGTGTATATTGGCTGAATGCCTCCATGAGCCTCTCTAGAAAGGCATCAGGTGACTCATCTGGTCCCTGTCTAACTTCACATACCTTGGTCAACTTTGTGGGCCTCTGGTCAGCTACCTTGAGACCTGCCAATAGAGCCTGACAGTAAACCTTAAGGTGCTCCTTGCCTTTGGCTGAATTAAAGTCCCAGTCAGGTCTAGTCAGGGGAAACCGATGTTGGTGACAGCCTCGTCAATCATGGTGTCCCGTGTCTGAGGGGGCATTCTTTCTGGCTTCCTGCATTACCCTCTCGCACTCTTCAGTAATAAAGAGCATCCTTATGAGAGATTGGGCTGATGAGTAAATAAAACAGTCTCAAAGAGATGAATCAGCCCCTTGTGGTTATCTGAAAAAGCAGGGAGGGGTTGCTGGGCCTTCCATTTATACAAGTAGCTGAAGAGAAGGGCCAATATTGCATGGCCTGAGCGCCATCCTCATCTGTGGGCCCGTAGGCTCAGAGGGGGAAGGTCACTGTTGTAATCGGTGAAGTGGCCTTTTTGCTTTGAGTCCATGGTTGGTCCCGATTTTGAGGGTACCTCCCCACCCTCCCCGCCCTCCCCGCCCTCCCCTCTTGCTGGGGCTGATCTTTGAGGAAGGGCTATGGGAAATGGGGCCATGGTAGTTGGGTAAGGGTGTGGAGGATTCATCATCAGCAGATGCGCTGTGGAAGGGTCTTGGAGGATGTTTTTTGTAGACTTGTTGGTCTCTATGGGTTCTTCTTCATGGCCAGGACCTGTAAGAGTCTTGGAGACAAATAAGCTTTTATCGAAGAGGCAGGGGTCTTCCACTAGATCCTTTCAGGTAATTATATAGTGAATTTGGTCTGAAGGATCCTGGCCTAAAGATTCTTTTCTCTACGGCTTTGATTACATGCAAGTCAAAGGTCCCTATGGGTGGCCTCCCTACTCAGAAGTGGGCCATTCCGAGGAGCAGAGAGGGACTAACTTGCCCTTCTTTACTACTACTGACAAGTTTCCTCCTCTTTCCCTGCCTTCCCTCCAATGGTTAACTAGGATGTTTAACAGGGTGGATTCAGTCTGACCCATGTCCAAAAATAATTTCAGTCCAAGTTCAAGAACACAGACTGAGATAACCAACACCAACAAACAGAGAAAGACAATCAACACACAGTTTTCCCCTGCCACGGGCACAGAAACCAGGTTATACAAACAGTTCACCCCTGTCACGGGTACAGAAACTAGGTTATAGCATGGCTTGGTTGGTTCTCACCAGTATTGTGTTTTGCCATTTCCAAAAGGAGTGCAGTCTTTCCAACTTCCTTGGAGAGGGGCTGGGGCAGGGTTGAAGTGTCCTGTAGATTTCTCACGGTCACTGCATTAAAGCACATCTGCCCACTGCAATGGACCACATGCAAGGCTTTCCAGCCAGCACCATGCTTGAGAGTCAAAAGTGAAAGCAAGAGACAGAGAAACAGAGACACTTACAAGTTGCTGAGCTCTGTCTTTTCCCCTCTGATATGTCTAGTTGACAGTTGCTTGGGTGCCTTCTTGAATTCTGGACGAAGCCCCCAAATGTAAGACCCTGACTCTCAGTCAGTGGTACTTATTTCAAGATGCCCCCCGAATGAGACACTGAGGTGCAGATCAATGCAAAAGCAAGAGGTTTATTTTCCAGCGCATCATTGAGTTGACCTTCAATTAGGCGAGACTGTAATATAATTTGTTAAAGCATTTTTCCTTCAATTTGCTGTATTGGGTTCTCCTGTCCCTTTGACTTGGGACATTATGCATGTTAATTAAAGCATTCCATTACTGAACTGCATCCCTAGTGCGATACCATTTTTCTGTAAATTATTTTTCAAAAGAATTTAATTGACTTTTGGTGGATTCTTGAAGATTTTAAGATGTGGGCTTACTAAATCTGAATAATATTAACATTTTGGGTAAGAGTTTATTGCATCTACTTAGCAGAAAACTTTATATGAATTGGGTTGTTACTAAAATTAATTTCATCAGTTCTTTTTCTTAGTTTCATAAGGAGTAGAATAATTTTACAATTAAAAATCATGTCTTGGGGTATGGTGATGTACACCTTTAATCCAAGCACTCAGGAGGGAGACTCAGGCACATCTCTGTGAGTCAGAGCCCAGTCTGGTCTACATAGGGAGTTCCAGGACAGCCAGCATTACACAGAGAGACTCTGTCTCAAAAAATATCACATAAAATAGTTGTGATTTTTGGTATCTTAATGACAGTGTCATGTCAGTAGTGCAGTGTTTATTCATCGGCCATAGTGTGATCATGAAAAGGTCCAGACTAAAGTAAAACTATGGACTTGGTGGCATTTATAGTCTTCTTAGATTTTCTTTTTCATTTTCCTTTTTTTAAAAAAAGATTTATTGTTATATCTAAATACACTGTAGCAGTCTTCAGACACACCAGAAGAGGGTGTCAGATTTCATTATGGATGGTTGTGAGCCACCATGTGGTTGCTGGGATTTGAACTCAGGACCTTTAGAAGAGCAGTCAGTGCTCTTAACCACTGAGCCATCTCTCCAGCCTCTTCTTAGATTTTCTATTTAATATTTCTATTGTTTGTGGATGAATTTGAGTATCTAGTTTTTCTCTACTCTTTAATGTCTCCATCTCTTTAGCACATGTGGAAAATTTTAAGCAATTATGTATTCCAAATGACAAATTATAATAAAATAACTAACTTTTAAGTAAGTAAGTAAATAAATAATAAAGTTATAGATATGACCTTGAATAGATTGCCTGGAGACCAACTAACTGACAATTATTGACATTTTCTAAAGAATGAAGACAATAATTATATGTGATTATCGTTTTAGTCTTTCTTGAGCTTAACATAGTATCTGCTAGAATGTTGGCAGTCAGTAATAAGCAATTGGAGGAATTAAGCACAACTTGCTTAAAGAATTTTAAGACATTGATATTAGAAAGAAAAGGAAATAATGAAAGGAAAAATTTAATTGTATTAAAATATTTTAATAGCTGACCCTGAATAAAAACTAGAATTAATCATTTTGTGTATCATGAATAAAGAATATATGTCTGATGAGTGGGGTGTAAGGAATGAACAGGGAGAGAAATGGGGAAATATACAGGAATTAGTTCATGCATCTTTTTGTCTTAGAGAGGAAATGACAAATGTCTTAAGACATTTTGAATTCATTTTACTTTCCAAGCTGTTCATATTCCACTTTCTTGTGCTACCTGTTAATTAGCTGGGGAAGCTGAGGCTGATTTTCACATTTCCTGAGGAAGAAATAGATTATTAGATAACATATGTAAGGAATGTTAAGTGTATAGGGCAGTCTTGCCCAAGGATTAATAGATGTGTGTGTGTGTGTGTGTGTGTGTGTGTGTGTGTTTGAGAGGGAAATGGGGAGTGAGTGAGGGGGGAAGGACAGACAGATAGAGACAAAGAGAAACATACATGCATATATACATACATACATACGTACATACATACATACCAATAGACAGACAGACAGACAGACAGACAGACAGACAGACACACACACACACAGAGAGAGAGAGAGAGAGAGAGAGAGAGAGAGAGAGAGAGAGAGAGAGAAAGAAAGAACATTCCATGTTTTGTGGCTATTAGATGTTTTTCTGTATATTTGTCTTGAGGATAAAAACAGATAAACTGAGAATGAAACTGTAGGCTGAGAGACTTCTATGGCACAACAGAGTTTGATCTTATTCTGAATATAATGGCAGTATAAACACAGAAAATGAGAGGGGATGGTATGTGGAGAACTAGTGATGGGGATGTCTGAAGGAAGCAGGAGAGGAGCAAAACTCTAGCTCAAATAGCATTTCAGTTTTGAATAGATATAACATTTGGTCTGTGCCCCCCAAGTAAATAGATTTTCTTTAAAGCTTCAGATATGTTAATGGAATCATCTTATTGCTATCTTGTAAGCCATTTAATAGGCTTGTTCCTTTGCTTATTGATGACATACAAGTGAAGTAGCATGAGATAGAGTCTAAAGAGAGATAATAAAGCCGGGCATGGTGGCATGCATCTGTAATAGCCGGGCAGAGTGGCACGCATCTGTACTAGCTGGGCATGGTGGCATCCATCTGTAATAGCTGGGCATGGTGGCATGCATCTGTACTAGCTGGGCATGGTGGTATGCATCTCTAATAGCCGGGCAGAGTGGCATGCATCTGTACTAGCTGGACATGGTGGCATGCATCTGTAATAGCTGGGCACGGTGGCACGCATCTGTACTAGTTGGGCACAGTGGCATGTATCTGTAATAGCTGGGCACGGTGGCACGCATCTGTACTAGCTGGGCACAGTGGCATGCATCTGTAATAGCCAGGCACGGTGGCAAGCATCTGTAATAGCTGGGCATGGTGGCACACATCTGTACTAGCTGGACACGGTGGCATGCATCTGTACTAGCTGGGCACAGTGGCACACATCTGTGCTCTCAGCACTCAGGAGGCAGATGCCGAGGGCTGCATGTTTGAAGCCATCTAGGGCTACATAGTGAATTGTAGACTATCCAGTACTAAACATTGAGATCTCAAAAAAGCAAAGTAAAACAGGACAGGTCACCCTATCACTCAACTACTTAACTAACTAGCTATAACTTACACATGCACAAAAATAAAACTTCAAATCCAAACCAGAAAACTAAGCCAAACCAGCAAGCAAAGTAATCCAACCAACTAGCCAACAACAAAACAAAAAGCAAAAAAATAAAAAGAAAGGTACACATTTTAATTTCTAAGTTAAAATTTTATTTACCTTTGATATTGGAGTTAAGATGATTTGTTTTTTACTCATGTGTCTGTTGTATTCATTAAAATATTTTCTAGGCACTAACAATTATGATAAAATGGAATTCTATTTTAAGAATGAGTTTCTGAGGAAATTCTTGCCTTTTGTGATTAAACTCCTGATTACTTAAATTTAGGTTGGTCAGATTTCTTTTGCTCTGGATATTAATGAAAATGACATAAATATCATTGGTATACTTAATAGGGAAAATAGAAAATAAGAGAGTAGAAGGAGTTTCAGTGGATGAATGACAGAGGGCTCAGGGGAAGAGGGGAGAAGAAGCACAAAATTGACAGAAAAGGAAATGACATACCACTGAAATTGTGTAATTAAGAATACAAAAATCCCAACCCCCAAAACCCAAAACCAACCCTCCCCCCCAAAAAAAAACCCAAAATACCTCCTGAAAGAGTATACTAAATGTTATAATCAAAGAAAGTTTAGCATGGGAAATTAATTAATATACATGTTAACTATCTGTATGTTTTCTGAAAAGACCAGCAATCAAAGAAAAGCATCAGTACTCCTCAGCTGGGAGAGGGAAAAGGATAGAGCTGTTAAGTCAGTGGGTTTGATTGCTGTGATGGATGCTGAGGTCCTAGTACTCCGATTCCCCGGGAAGCTGCAGTTGTATTGACTCAGAGCCTGTAGTCATGTGGGTGTTACTAGACTCGCCTCAGATGCTGCACTTACTCATTGCTGCCGCTGCCAGAACTGCTCTGTGATCCTAGGAGCCTCTTCTCTGGAGACAGTTTTGGCGGATGAGCTACTGGCAAGTGGTGTGGAGTCTGAGGAAGCTTCAACACATGGACAGCTTCACAGCAAAGAAGACCAGCTGTTGTGGAAAATATTAAAAAGGACTTCAGGCTTCCTGTGCTACTGCTGGCAACTCTATGCCCTAGTGGCGATTCTGCTGCATTTGCCTCTAGACTAGCCTCAGCAGCGACTAATCGTGGTCTTCCTAGTTCCAGTTCACTTGTCTCCAGAGCTGCTAGTTCCTTCTCAGCCATAAACACCTGTGGACGGCCATCCCACATTCCAGTAACCCAGGAAAACAAAACTCCAGAAGCTTATAATTAAACAGATTTATATATATCAATAAATTCTTAATTTACAAGATGCCCATACAATAATTTCAGAGCCAATTGATAACGATAAAAGCTGCCCACCTGGATTAGACAAGTATTTCCAATTATTCTATCCTTTATGATATTGATAGCTACCTGTGGGTATTTAAAGCCACACAGAATCTGAATCTTCTTCCTCTCCCTCCATCTTCCTCTCTCCTTTCTCTCTCTCTTCTCTGTTCCCATCTTTTCAACTCTTATCTCTGCCTCCCCTTTCCCTGACCAACCACAGGCCTCCCAATATTTAAACTAATTGGGCAGGGAAAATTCTGCCACATATCACCATTTCTGTTTAAATAAAAAACTTTTCTCTCAAAATATAAATTGAGCACAACTATTACCATTTTGTAATTTACAAAGAACAAGATAGACCTAACACCCAGTCCATCATTTTTATCAATAAAATAGAACATTGTCATCTGTCCTAACTAAAAGACTTATAATTCTACACCTGACTTATGTCCCGACTTTACATTGTATCCCATCTGAAAACCATCCTCTCAAATCTGTTCTCTCAATGTAAATAGCCTGGGTTGGCTATGAGACTATAAGTCTTCAACCCCATCAGAAACGACTAATATTAACTGAAAATATATAGGAAGCCTAACATAGCTTTCAGAACTGAGACAAATTGTAGAGACAGTTGCCTACGTATACAGCTCCAGTAAATCAAGAAGTTGAGTATCTGTCTTCAGCCTTCTGGCTCAGGATCATCTGACAGACCTTTGAAAAACAGGAGTTATTAAGGACTAACCTATTCTATCTTGGCAGAACTAATCTGTCCTGACCTGTAACTTGTGTCCCTTTTCTGGACAGTATTTTGTCTGTAGATGAAATGAGGAAATTCTTGCCTAGTGGCTATCTTGCCACAACTGGAGCAGCTCCATTGACGTTCAGTTTCTTCTTTGAATCCAAGACAGAGAAAGCTGTCAGGAGCAGACTTGTCTCAACAGCAAGTAAATAAATAATATTAAATGTCACATTCTGTGGATTTCTGACGTTTCTGAAAACCAACTATCTATGTAAAGTAATCTGGACTTTTCTCCATTAACTATTCTCAACTATTTCTAATTAAAATATCTGAAAACATCCTAACAATAAACTCAGAGCCATGAATTTGCTATTTGACCCTTAACTTACAAGCTTAAACATCTCAGATCAGTTTATAATAACAGTTATAGAAGGACTGGGTCTAAACCCTGTACTTTTAAAAATTTTGCACCAAGAGAAGAATTTTATACCAAATAAATCTTTGATTTGGCATCAAAATAAATTCTGTACCAAAATAAGAAATTATGACTTCAGCTTAGTAACAATTATAAAGATTTCTACCAAAAGAGATTATGGCTATAGAATCAATTTCCTCCCTGTTCTAATTATGACCATTGCTAAATTCCCCAGAAAGACAACCTATAATAACCACCTCCAGCCCCAAAGCTCAGGGAACTGGGATGATGACTTTTCATAACTTCTTCAAGTTGAATATATGCATTGAGATATTTTGAAGGGCAGGGGAAGGGTAGGGAAAATAGGGGAGTTGGTTGGCCTTAAGAAGGCCACACCAACGATTGTTATAGTCTCTGATGTCTGGTCCTGACTGGATCTGGCTGAAAATCCAGGACATCAGGAGTTCAAGCAGTTCAGTTCAGCATGTCTGATGATGAGACTCACCAAGGCTGTATATTCTGTAATATACAAATCTCAAAACAAAATTTTCATGTCATCAAGATAAAGTTTTGTTTTATTCTTTGGAATCTAGTCCTCTGGGGGGGGGGTCTCCCTTTGCCATATCTGATCCATATAACTCTAGCCTGCCTAACTCAGTTGATAGGTCATGAGAATCTTAATCTCAGGGTTGTGGGTTGGTGCCCCACATTGCACACCACCTGTTGTGGGAAATATTAAAAAGGACTGGCAGGCTTCCTGCGCTACTGCTGGCAACTCTCTGCCCTGGTGGTGATCCTGCCGCATTTGCTGCTAGACTAGCCTCAACAGCAACCAGTGGTGGTCTTCTCCAGTTCACTTGTCTCTAAAGCTGCTAGTTCCTTCTCAGCCATAACCCCCCTGTAGACAATGGTTCCACATTCTAATAACCCAATGAAAGAAAACTCTGAAAGCTTATAATTAAACCGTAATATTTATAACAATAAATTCTCAATTCACAAGATTTTTATACAATAATTTCAGACCCAGTTAATAATGATAAAAGCTGCCCGCCTAGATGAGATGTGCACGTTAGCTTTTGTTGAATAGGATAAGTGGTCATAGGATAAGATGCACTCCCAGGAAATTGAAAATGTACAACAGAACTATTGTGAGCCCCTCTCTACCCTCCTCTTTCTTAATGATGGTCCATATGACTTCTGCACAATGTCATGGTCAGGAACTTGGTTGTGGGATCACTTATGGGGCTTGTCCAGGTATGTGGAGATAGTTTGCTGTGGCTGCTGCCACTGGAGCTGTATCCCATGAGCAGTCTTCTGAGTTTACTGAATATTGTCGTTGTCCCTGCAGGAACCAGGACCAGAGGGAAAATAAACTTGACCACCTTTTTTTTTTTTTTTTTTTTTTTTTTTTTTTTTGTCATCCAGTTCTCATAAGTTCAGGATGTAATTAGACACAAGGTGCCAAGGGAGTGTTTTAGAAATGCTGTTGACAGGTTTCCAGCCTTCCAAGGAGGGCGATGGAAGTAGGAATAGCATTGAGAACCAAGAATGGGATCACAGGAAGGACTTATAAAATAGGATCAACAAAATAAATTTTTTGGTAACTTTTCTGAATGTCCAGACAGACCTTTTTATTAGTTTGATTTCTTCAAAGGAATTAATAATGATATATGGGCTTAATAGAAAAACTTTGAAAATGAGATAATTCTCTACTGAAATATCTGAGTATTTAGTTACAAGAAGTGGAAATTGATCTTGTAACTAGACCTACAATTGTAGCACTTGGAGCCTGAGCCAAGAGGCCTGCCAAGAGCTTTAGGCTAGCCTAGGCCTAAAGTGAGACCATATCTCAAAACAACCCAAACAAAAAAAAAATAAAAACCAAACAAATAAAAGGACTTTGCTTTACTTAAGTAAAAAATACAGTTGCTATAAGTTCATTAGGTGGTAGCTCTGAGTGGCTGGTTTGTAATCTCATGGATGGCTTCTTTGGTGGCTGCTTGTCGCTTATGTTGGCCAGCACCAACACAAGTGTTTGTTGCTCTAGGTCTATATTCTCTGGACAGATTGGTCTTGTTTGGGTTAGTTGCTTGCCCTTGGACATAGAAAGTCTTGACACCTGGACAGACTACTATAATGTTATTGCACTTAATAACTAAAGACTAAATATACTACTGTATTTAATAATTAAAACTAGCTTCTCAAAGAAAAATTAAAATGTAAAAAAATTATCACTACGCAAGAAAAAACTACAAGTTATTTATTATTTGAGGCTGTTTTAGATTAGCAGTAGGTAGCTCAAAATCATAGCCCCAAGTGCTTGTGCACTTGATATGTAATGGACACTCTGATCTGTTTTAGTAGTACCTTGGAGGAAGATGTCATTATTATCCTCATTTTACAGATGAGAAAAGTTGAGAGGTGCACTTCTGATGATGGTGGATTAGGCAATTTGGACTAACCCTTCTACTGAGAGCAACTAGAAAAACTGGATCAAATATAGAGTTCATCTGTTTGAGAGTATCAGAGAGCTAACTCAGCAGTGACGGCTATGGGGACAAGATCCCGGACAAGAAGGAAACCTAAAAGGTGAGCTGGGAATTTGAGACTTCTTTCCCCTATGGGAATGTGCTTCCAGAAAAATGGCTAAGAGCCTGAGAAATTAAGAAGAGTTTTTTATATACTAATGAAATTGGGTTAATATGGTAGTTTGGAAGTAGGGATTTTTGGCATGGAGACTGTCTGGTGAATCTCCAAGCTTACACTTTAGTAAGCAGGAGTCAGAAAGTGAATGGTTTAATGCCATCTAATGTACTTGGTGGTATACAGCTGTAATTGCAGCAATGGGGAGGTAGAGGCAGGAGGGTCAGGGTCATCCTAATGAGTTCAAAGCCAGCCTGGGCTATATGCAATCCAATTTTAACAACCAAACAAAGTCTACTTATGACAAAGCTGAGCTATGATCTTGAATTGAGATGTGCAGGAGGATTGTTAATGAATCTGATTACCAGTCAAAGCAGGGTAAATCTTTCCTGGCAAAGTAGAGTATTATGCATAATCTCAAAAACTTCTACCACTAATAAATATATAATGTCAGTGCTAGGGAGATAGCTTAGTGGTTGAGGGCATTGGCTGAGGACTGGGATTCAATTCTAAGCACTATGTGGTGATTCACAACCATCCCTAACTCCATTTCCAGGGAATTCTACATGCTCTTGTGAACTCTATGGATACCGGGCATGCAAGTGGTGTGCATACATATACATAAGCAAAACATTCATTCACATAAGTAAATAAAATATGAAAAATAATTAAAATATATAGTTTTACAAACAAAAATAAGCTTATAGGAGGTAAGATCATAAAACAGAAACTAAGAAACAATATAACACGGGATACTGGTATGGGAAAATATGTCTAATAAAACATAAAAACACAATATAAGGGAAGAAAAAGGAGAAAATAAAAGAGACTATACACAATGAGAATTTCAGAAGGACAGGAAAAAGCATGAGGCAGACACAGTTTTAGAAACTGGTCGAGACTTTTCTCCCAACCTGATGAACACCAAGTCATTTCCAGTGTTACAAACTCAAGAAAGCTAGGTGTAAGAAAAACCTTAAGTCAGCCCCTCTTAGGAAATGTGAAAACCACACAGCACAGACACATACACAGACACACAGACACAGACACACAGACACACACACACACACACACACACCCTCACAAATTTAAAAATTATCCAGAGAAAAGCAATACCAACTTTCAAAGTATCTTCCATAAAATCCATGCTGATTGACACTAGTAATGTGGGAGGTGTAAGATTGGAATGATGTCTGCAAAATGTTGAGGGAAAAGAAAAATATTTTTTAAAAAAAATTAGACAAGGAGACCTGTGCCACATCTGCCATGGGGAAGACCTCATTTCCTGATACTTTCTAGAGAACCAGCAGCAGCAGGGCATTTAGTAAGAACCACTCCCCACCTCTGGAGTCCTAGAGCTGCTGGCTGGAACTCACTATCCAGCAACCACCAAAACCTACCCTCCCTCCAGATTACCACTCCCTTTCCATCTCTTCTATCTCTTCCTCCTCCCCCACTGCAGCCTGCCCTGTTCCTTCCAATGTGGTAGACATGTGCCACTTCTGCCTCGGGGAAGACCCCATTTTCTCATACTTTCTAGAGAACTAGCAGCAGCAGGGTGTTCACAGCAGCAGGGCATTTGAACAAACAGCATGCAGGACATTTGAGAACCAGCAGCCTGCAGGGCATTCGACCCTTGCCAAGTCTGCCACAGGGAAGACCCCAATTTCTTGATACTTCCTGGAGAACCAGCTGTATGCAGGGCATTTGAGAGAAAGGGAATCCCAGGAGTACAGATACACAGGCCTGCAGGACAGAGAAGTCACAGTCAGAGACAATAAGACCAGCTAACACCATAGATAACTAGATGTCCAAAAGCAAATGCAAGATCATTTCCACCAGAAACCAAGGCAACATGGCACCATCAGAACCTAGTTCTCCCACAGCAGCAAATCCTGGATTCTTCACCGCATCGGAAAAGCAAGAGCTGGATTTAAAATCACATCTCATGATGCTGATGGGGGACTTCAAGAAGGACATAAATAACTCCCTTAAAGAAATACAGGAGAACATGGGTCAACAGGAAGAAGCCCTTAAAGAAGAAACACAAAAATCGCTAAAAGACACATGGGAGAACTTGGGTCAACAGGTAGGAGCCCTTAAAGAGGAAACACAAAAATCCCTCAAAGAACTTTAGGAAAAAACAAACAAGTGAAAGAACTGAACAAACCTGTCCAAGTTCTAAAAACGGAAGTAGAAACAATAAAGAAATCACAAAGTGAGGCGTCTATGGAGATAGAAAAACCTTGGAAAGAATTCAGGAGTCATAGATGCAAGCATCAACAACGGAATACAAGAGATAGAAGAAAGAATCTCGGATGCTGAAGATTCCATAGAAAGCATTGACTCAACAGTCAAAGAAAATGCAAAATGCATAAAGCTTGGAACCCAAAACTTCCAGGAACTCTAGGACACAATCAGAAGTCCAAACCTAAGGATTATAGGTATAGAAGAGAGCAAAGATTTACATCTTAAAGGCTCAATAAATATCTTCAACAAAATTACAGAAGAAAACTTCCCTAACTCAAACAGAATTTCACCCATGAACATACAAGAAGCCTACAGAACTCCAAACAGATTGGACCAGAGCAGAAACTCATCCTGTCACATAATAATCAAAACATCAAATGCGCTAAACAAAGAAAGACTATTAAGGGAAAATGGTCAAGTAACATATAAAGGCAGACCTATCAGAATTACACCAGACTTCTCACCAGAGACTATGAAAGCTAGATCCTGGGCAGATGTCATACAGACCCTAAGAGAACATAAATGTCAGCCCAGACTACTATACCCAGCAAAACTTTCAATTACCATAGACGGAGAAAATGAGACATTCCATGACAAAAGCAAATTTACACAATATCTTTCCACAAATCGAACTGTACAAAGGATAATGGGTGGAAAATATCAATACAAGGTGGGAAACCACACCATAGAAAAAGCACTAAAGTAATCTTTCAACAAACCTAATAGAAGACAGCTAAACAAACAGAATTTCACCTTTTACAAAGAAGAAAACAGTAAACAACAATCTATTTTACTTAATATCTCTTAACATCAATGGTCTCAATTCCCCTGTAAAAAAACATAGACTAACAGACTGGATACGTAAACAGGACCCAATGTTTTGCTGCATACAAGAAACCCACCTCAGTGACAAAGAGAGGCAGTATATAAGAGTCAAAGGATGGAAAACAATATTCCAAGCAAATGGTCCCAAGAAACAAGCTGGAGTGGCCATTCTTATATTGAATAAAATTGACTTTCTACCAAAAGTTGTCAAAAAAAGATAAGGAGGGAAACTTCATGCTGGTCAAAGGAAAAGTGTACCAAGATGAACTCTCAATTCTGAACATCTATTCTCCAATTGCAAGTGCATCCACATTCATAAAAGAAACTTTACTAAAGCTCAAAGCACACATTGCACCCCATAAAATAATAGTGGGAGACTTCAACACCCCAATCTCAACCATGGACAAATCATGGGAACAGAAACTAAAGAGACACAGTGAAACTAACTGAAGTTATGGACTTCAGTTACTAACAGATATTTATAGAATATTCTACCCCAAAGTAAAAGAATATACCTTCTTCTCAGCACCTCATGGTACCTTCTCCAAAACTGACCATATAATTGGTCACAAAATGGGCCTCAACAGATATAGAAATATTGAAATTATTCCATGCACCTTATCAGATCACCACAGCCTAAGGGTAGTCTTAAGCTCAAACAAAAACAGTGAAAAACATACATGTACGTGGACTTTGAACAATGCTCTTCTCAACGATAGCTTGGTCAAGGAAGAAATAAAGAAATTAAAGACTTTAGAATTAATGAAAATGAAGACACATCATACCAAAACTTATGGGACACAATGAAAGCAGTTCTTTTTTTTTTAAATTTTTTTTAATTCGATATAACTTATTTACATTTCAAATGATTTCCCCATTTCTAGCCACCCACTCCCCGAAAGTCCCTCAAGCCCCTTTCTCTCCCCCTGTCCTCCCACCCACCTGAAAGCAGTTCTAAGAGGAAAACTCATAGCTATGAATGCCTCCAAAAAGAAAATGGAGAGAGCTTACACTAACAGCTTGACAGAGTACTTGAAAACTCTAGAACAAAAAGAAGCAAATACACCCAAGAGGAGTAGATGGCAGGAAATAATCAAACTCAGGGTGGAAATCAACCAAATAGAACAAAAAAGAACTATACAAAGAATCAGCAAAACCAGGAGCTGGTTCTTTGAGAAAAATCAGCATGATAGATAAACCCTTAGTCAGACTAACCAGAGGGCACAGAGGCACTGCCCTAATTAATAAAATTAGAAATGAAATTGGGAGACATAATAACAGAAACTGTGGAAATTAAAAAAAACATCAGATCCTACTACAAGAGTTTATACTCAACAAAGTTTGAAAACCTGGATGAAATGGGCAGCTTTCTAGATACATACCAGGTGCCAACATTAAAACAGGATCAGATAAACCATCTAAATAGTCCCATAAGTCCTGAGGAAATAGAAGCAGTCATTAATAGTCTCCCATTAAAAAAAAAAAAAAGCCCAGGGCCAGATGGATTTAGCTGGGAATTCTGTCAGATCTTCAAAGAAGAGCTAATACTGATACTCTTCAAACTATTCCATGAAATAGAAACTCAAGGAACACTGCCAAACTCATTCTATGAAGCCATAATAACACTTATACCTAAACCATACAAAGACCAAACAAGGAAGGAGAACTTCAGACCAATCTCCCTCATGAACATTGATGCAAAAATATTCAGCAAAATTCTGGCCAACTGAATCCAAGAATGCATCAAAACTATAATTCACCATGTTCAGGTAGGCTTCATCCCAGGAATGCAGGAATGGTTCAATATCTGGACATCCATCAATGAAATCCACTACATAAACAGATTGAAGGAAAAAAAAACAAACCACACGGTCATTTCATTAGATGCCGAAAAGGCTTTTGCCAAAATCCAGCATCCCTTCATGATAAAAGTCTTGGAGAGATCGGGAATCCAAGGCCCATACCTAAACATAGTGAAAGCAATATACTGCAAACCAGTAGCCAACATCAAATTAAACAACTTGAAGCAATCCCACTAAAATCCAGGACCAGACAAGGCTGCCCACTCTCTCCCTATCTATTCAATGTAGTACTTGAAGTCCTAGCCAGAGCAATCAGACAACAAAAGGAGGTCAAAGGGATAAAAATTGAAAAGGAAGAAGTCAAAATATCACTATTTGCAGATGATATGATCGTATACTTAAGTGACCCCAAGACTTCCACCAGAGAACTCCTAAAGCTGATAAACAACTTCAACAAAGTGGCCAGATATAAAAATAACTCAAACAAATCAGTAGCCTTCCACTACTCAAAGGATAAACAAGCTGAGAAAGAAATTAGGGAAATGATACCCTTCACAATAATATTTCATACCTTGGTGTGACCCTAACGAAGCAAGTGAAAGATCTGTATGACAAGAACTTCAAGCCTCCGAAGAAAGAAATCGTAGAAGATCTCAGAAAATGGAAAGATCTCCCATGCTCATGAATTGCCAGGATCAATATAGTAAAAATGGCCATCTTGCCGAAAGCAATCTACGATTCAATGCAATCCCCATCAAAATCCCAAGTCAATTTTTCATAGATCTAGAAAGGACAATTCTCAAATTCATCTGCAATAACAAAAAACCCAGGATAGCAAAAACTATTCTCCACAACAAAAGATCTCCTGGGTGAATCACCATCCCTGACCTCAAGCTGTACTACAGAGCAATAGTGATAAAAACTGTTTGGTATTGGTATGCAGACAGGCAGGAAGATCAATGGAATAGAATTGAAGACCCGGAAAAAATCCCACACATGTACGGTTGCTCGACAAAGGAGCTAAGTGGAAAAAAGACAGTGGGGGTGGGGTGGGGGGTGGGGGGGGTGGGCATGGGATGGGGTGGGGGTGGGGTGGGGGTGAGGTGGGGTGGGGCAGACAGCATTTTTAACAAATGGTGCTGGATCAACTGGAGGTCAGCATGTAGAAAAATGCAAATCGACCCATTCTTATCTCCTTGTACAAAGCTCAAGTCCAAGTGGATTGAGGACCTTACACATAAAACCACACACACTGAAGCTTATTGAGAAGAAAGTGGGGAAGAATCTTGAACACATGGCCACAGGGGAAAAGTTCCTGAATAGAACACCAGTGGCTTATGCTCTAAGAACAAGAATCGACAATTGAGACCTCATAAACCTGCAAAGCTTCTGTAAGGCAAAGGACATGGTCAATAGGACAAAACGGCAACCAAAAAATTGGGAAAAGATCTTTACCAATCCTACATCTGATAGAGGAGTAATATCCAATGTATACAAAGAACTCAAGAAGTTTAGTCTCCAGAGAGACAAATAACTCTATTAAAAATGGGGTACAGAGCTAAACTAGGAATTCTCAACTGAGGAAACTTGAATGGCTCTAAAGCAGCTAGAGAAATGTTCAGCATCCTTAGTTATCATGGAAATGCAAATCAAAACAACCCTGAGATTCCACCTCACACCAGTCAGAATGGCTAAGATGAAAATCTCAGGGGACAGCAGATGCTGGAGAGGATGTGGAGAAAGAGGAACACTTCTCCATTGTTGGTGGGATTGCAAGCTGGTAAAACCACTCTGGAAATCAGTTTGGTTATTCCACAGAAAATTAGATATAGTACTACCTGAGGACCCGGCTATACCACTTCTGGGCATATACCAAGAAGATGCTCCAACATGTAATAAGGACACATGCTCCACTATGTTCATAGCTGCTTTATTTATAATAGCCAGAAGCTGGAAAGAACCCAAATGTCCTTCAACAGAGGAATGGATATAGAAACTGTGGTATATATACACAGTATATACTCAGCTATTAAAAGTATTATTCAGCTGTTAAAAACAATGAATTCATGAAATTCTTAGGCAAATGGATGTAACTAGAGTGTCATCTTGAGTGAGGTAACCCAGTCACAAAAGAACGCAGATGGTATGCACTCACTGATAAGTGAATGTTAGCCCAAAAGATCAAAATAAACAAATTAAAATTCACAGAGCACAGGAAGCTCAAGAAGGAGGACTTAAGTGAGGGTGCTTTGGTTCCTCTGAGAAAGGGAACAAAATAGTCACAGGAGCAATAAGGGAGACAAAGTGTGGAACAGAGACTGAAGTAAAGGCCACCCAGAGACTGCCCTACCTGGGGATTCATCCTATAAACAGTCCCCCAAACCCAAGAATGGACAACAAGAATTGCATACCAAAAGGAGCACATGCCATGGTTGGCTCCAGAGGGGCCCTGCCAGAGCCTTAGACATACAGAGGCAGGTGCTAGCAGCCAACCACTGGTCTGGGCGTGGGGTCTCCAATGGAGAAGATGGAGGTTGGTCTGGAGGTGCTGAAGGGGTTTATAGCCTCATGGGAAGAACAAGGATGTTGGCCACCCAGACGCCCCAGGACTCCCAGGGGTACACATGGTCCCAGCCAAAAATGTGGCAGAGGAATGCCTTGTCGGGCAACAGTGGGAGGTGTGGTCCTTGGTCAGGTGAAGGCTCAATAGATGCCCCAACAAAGGGATATCGAGGGGGTGGGTGGGAGTGGGTTGGGTGGAGGGCATTTACTTGGAGGCAGGGGGTGGGAGGAGGGTTTGGGGGTTTTCGGGGAGGGGGTAAACCAGGAAAGATTTTACCATTTGAAATGTAAATGAAGATTATATTCAATATTTTTAAAAAGAGGAGACAAGGTCTTATTGTATTTAGATTGTCCCAACTACTGGGCTCCAGTGATTTGTCGCCTTTGTCTCATGGTACAAATCTGTGCTGCTGGGCCTAGCTTGGAGAAGGACAAAAATAATTAAACTTTATGTTCTGTAAAAACATCCACCAGAAACGAAGCAGATTAAAGGGCATTTCAGAAATACAATAGTTGAAATATGTCACCAACTTCCCACACTTAAGGATATACTATGACCAATGATATTAGATGGAAGGCTAGAAATGAATAAAAAAAAAGTTAAAAAAATGGAAATTTAAATTGACTATATAAACAAATACGATGATCTGGGGTAAAATATATGTTAACAACAGTCTATTCATACAATAAGACAGGTAGAAGAGTTAAATGGTGTAAGTTATGTTGTCAGGAAGAAGTTAACATATTTGTCAGTTTGGTAAAACAATACATTTGATAATTGGTGTATTTATTTATAATAGTTGCAGAATATAAAACTTTCAAATTAATGCATTGGTAAACCAGAAAAGTACAATCAATTGAAAAAGATAAGAGAGGAGAAAAAATAAACATGGACAGCAGAGAACAAATGGTATCATAGTTTTGAACTCAAATTTAGTAGTAAGTTAACTAAGTGGATTGATTACCTGTAATCTGCCCTTGGGAGTGTGAGGTAGGATGTGCTACCTGTGAGTTTTATACCAACCTGGGAGCTCAAAATCAAACAATTAAACAGTTGCTTGTTTAAAACGACTGTAAATACATTCATTGTTACAAATATTGACAGACTAGATAAAAATCTGACTCTAATTATCTTCTGTAAGAAATGAGTTTAAAGCTTCTTACAGATATTGAAAATATATGAATGTAGAAAGGTTAAGAAAAAAATGATGTTAAAATAACTGTAGCAATTAACAAAAATAATTTAATTTATAACACTGTAAGAACTTTTATACTAAAACTTGAAATTATTGGAAGAAAATCTTTATAGACAAAATTTTATTCAAGGATATAAATGTAAATATTACAAGGTAGGAATTAGAAAAATAAGAAATTAAAAATATATTTTCCAGAAATGTAATATTAGTTAAAATCTTGGAAATCTGTGTAATCAACGACATCAACTTTAATAAAGGAGAAGAAAACTATTGTGGTGACATTACATGCAGTAAGTGGACTGGATTTATTAACCATTTGATTAAAGAAAAGCTCAGCAAAATAGAAACTGACAGAAGTGTAGTTGAATACAAAGTAATACAAACTATCATAGTGCCAGTGCTTTACTGAGTATTCACCAGTGCAGAGAGGCCAGAAGAGACAGCAATTAGGGATTGGGAAAAAATAATAGTTTTTATTAATGTATGTTGGTATGCAGTGAATTTAAATAAAGCACAGATACTTTTTTATTTTTTATTTTTTTTATTTTTTTATTTTTTTATTTTTTTTTGGTTTTTTGGATTTGGTTTTTTCGAGACAGGGTTTCTCTGTATAGCCCTGGCTGTCCTGGAACTCACTCTGTAGACCAGGCTGGCCTCGAACTCAGAAATCCGCCTGCCTCTGCCTCCCAAGTGCTGGGATTACAGGAGTGTGCCACCACCGCCTGGCTCAGATACATTTTTAAAGTTAAAAATTTTTATTGGAGCTTCATGATATACTCAATAGTTAGAAAAAGAGTATATTTCTGTATTAAAAATAACATTTGAGGTGCTGGAGAGACGGCTTAGATATTAAGAGCACTTGCTCTTCTTCCAGAACATTGAAGCTTGCTTCCTAGTACCCCTATCAGGCAGCTGTAACTGACTGTAACTCCAGTTCCAGCTGTGACCTTCCTGGACACCTGCCCTCAACTGTACATTCCCAAATGCAGATACACACACCCTTCACATCATTTAAAATATTAAAATAAATCTTAAACAAATCCCACCTGAAAATAATGGGTTTAACATATATGATTTATATAAAATAAATGGAGAGAAATCTAAGGAAAGGCGTATACGCCTTCAACACCTAAATTATGATACATTATTTAGAGAAATAGGGAATAGTGTTGATGGAGTAGAGTCTCCATGCTGTTAAAATGCAAATTTCCCCAAATTTAGTTTTAACTTGATGAAAATTTTAGTAAAATTCAGCACATGTAAACAAAAAATGTTTCCATTAAATGACAGATTGATTCTAAGATTTATATGAAAAGACAAAGTCCCCCAAATAGTCAGACACTCTCTTAGAGGAACAGAGAAAGAAATTGACCATAAAGGAAGTGACTGATACATTATGTTTCACTGAAAAGAGTTAGGTTTTTAATTAGTTTATTTTTATCAAACAAAGCATCTGGAGATCTTTGATTGCAGGCTTTGTGGTATGTGTCCATAATTCCAGTATGTAGGAGACTGGCTTAACACTGCTTGAGACCAGGAGGTTGAGGCCAGGATGAACAACATAGCAATGCTCTGCCGCAAAATAAATGAGCACCAAGATACTTTTAGAAATGTACAAAGTTTGAGAACAGAATATATTTAAAAATTCAAGTAAAATATAACTTAATTGGAAAACCACACTTATTCTAGCTTTTAAATATAAATATAACAGGCACTATTTTTCCTAATTATCTCCTTTTGAATTTTTTTTTGGCACAGTTGTTCAAGTAGGCTCTTCTAAAATTGGTTTCTGCCTGTAGATTTGGCTTATTTAATTACAGGAAGCAATGACATGTAAGCCAAAGGGACTGTGCTCTGTATTTACTTTGCTTGCGCCGCATCATCTGTTTCTGTTAGAACTCATGATGCTCAACATTTGAGCTTTTAATTTATCACATGGTTTGAAATCAGTTGTTGGGTAGGTGAATGAAAAAATGAAGGCTATTTAGGTTGTCATGCTACTATTTAGTGGCAATCTCTAGAAACATGGTTGTTATAGTGCACAAATCCTTTGATGTTTCTCATTAGGCAAAGTCGGTTTATTGAAATACTGGAGTCAGATTATGGAGACTATGGAGTCTGAAGTCTCCATTGAGAGTGTATGATGGCCAGTGAGGACACAGGTGGCTAGTGGGTAAGGAGCGTGTCGTTTCCCCTCCCACCACTTCATTCTGTATTCACTTGGCTAAGTTTCATACCAGGATAGATTTTCTCTATCACTCCTTTTTACTTTTAATGTGTTATTATTCTATTATTTAGAGAAACATTGATTTTTAACCTACTTTTTGCATGTGATATCAGTGATTTCATATTTTACATGAATAAGAAATTTCAACAGCATATATTCCAATAACATTATTTTATAACTTTAGACTTATGTCTGCTACACAAGGCACACTTAGAATCAACACAGTCTTATTTGAAATCAATTAAGAACGTAAAAATAACATACTTTGGACCGAATAGTCACGAGATGCTGGTTGGGCTCACTAGATGCTGGTTGATTCAGGCCGGTAGTCTAGATTTTTGGAAGTGTAGCTTTTGGTTTGGAACATTTCTTATGCCATCTATTAATGTGACATTTGCATGTCATTTACTCTGGAGAACTGTACTTACGGTTCTACTTAATTGAAAGGTTATGAAAATTTAGTAAGAAGACATATGAAGTATATAATAGAGTATATGTCTGTCATTTTCCATTGCTAATTACTTTCTGTCCTGTTATCTCTTTAATAATAACTCAGCGGACTCTGTATTCAATTTCACATGACAAGTAAAAGAATTGGCTAGAATTCTTGTGTAGAATTCTACACACACTTTGTAATGTTTAATAATTAATTGAAATTACTTTAGGCATAAGTAAATATAATCAAGTACAGTAATGCACGTGTTCTTATATGCTTCTGGTTTTCATGTCTAACTCCCCTTCCTTAAGCTATGGTGACATACCTATCCAGGTGTAGTTGAAGGAAATAGGTTTTTGGTATTTTATTGTCCACAAATATGGTCCTCTGTTTCATTCAAATATACATCTGTTATGTTACAGAATTTTGACTCAGTTGGTCTGAGATGTGATCCTAGAAGTGAGGAATAAAATTTTCTAAGATGTTTTGATCTCTTCATTTCTACCTTCATGGGTTGGCTTTTTTCTAGGAGCCTGTAAATATCCATAGACAAGAATCTGATATATCCTCTGTGATTAAGAATGTTTCCATTCTCCAATTGTTTTTGAAACCCCAAAACAACAATAAGGCTTATGAAAAATAAAATTTCAATTCTATTGTTATTATAACAAAGTTATGTACATTTATTTATTCAGTATGGACACTTCAACATCATAATGGCAGCATTGAGCATTTGGGATAGTGACCGGCTGTTTGGCTCATGACAAATTGCATTTGTCATGCATACACATACAGTAACAATGAAGGTTTAAAAGAAAAAGGTTGGGGCGGTGGCAGCAGCAACAGCAGCAGCGGCTGGTCCAGAGGAAGGGCCATCAGCAGTGGAACCAAGCTGACAGGGTCCAGGCAGACCCTGTGCCCATGACCACTGGCCATCGCTGGCCAGATGGGCTGCAAGCAGCGGCGCAATTTAGCGCCTTTCACCATGCAGAAGCCACTTCTGCCTCCCGCCAGTCATTTATGAGAGACTGGCCTCCATCTTTGTTCTCAGACACCAGAGAGATCAGACAGACTGAGGTACACAAATACAACCCGAGACCAACATAGCGGGGGTCTAAGCCTGACGGGCGTTGGCCTGCACCCAGGCCCTGGGCTGGTCGGGGGGGGGGGGGGGCACCGGTGTGCACCGCCGCCATTTTGCCTACGGGAAGCCAGAGAGTCCTAGCAGGCAAAACCAAACTGGCTAACAGGCATAGCCCGAGGCTGACATAGCAGGGGTCTAAGACGGTCAGGCCCTGGACTGCCCCCAGGCCCTGGGCTGCTCAGTGGGCCATCTGTGTGCCCACCCAGCCAGGAGGTTGTTAGCCCAGCAGACTCTCCCAGCACTCTCAGGGAGCGTGCGCGCTGCCATCCTGGCCACCTGACAGACCCAATTAACACTCACAGCTGAGGGGAACTTTGCTCGGACATTGGCCTGCCAGGCTTTTGCCTAGACTCAGGGCCTGAGCAGCTAGGCTAGCCTTATGTGCACCAACCCGGTTGGGAGTTCCGCTGCCCAGCAGAGTGATCAGCACGCAGAAAAGGTCCCTGTAGCATACACCCTCAGCACTCCCTGAAAGAGCAAACGGGCACCATCTGGTTCACAGACACAATCTGGGGCAAAGAACACTAGGGCTGCAAGGGCACCCAAGAGGAGGACAGCACATCAGCAATCTGCAACAGGGGAAACCCTGCCAGTGTTTCAGAAATAGCCCTAGAGCCTCTCAGGAGACTAAAACACCAGCCAGAGACAAGACCAACTAGCTCCAGAGAACAAGATGGCAAAGGGCAAACACAGGAACGCTACTAACAGAAATCTAGGCAATATGGCAGCATCTGAACCAAACTCTCCAACATCAGCAAGTCCTGGTTATGCCAATACACCAGAATAACAAGATTTGGATTTAAAATCACTGGTCGTGATGCTGCTAGAAGAACACAAAAAGGACATAAATGAATCTCTTAAAGAAATACAGGGGAACATGAATAAGCTAGAAACCCGTATAATGGAAACACAAAAATCACTTAAAGAAATGCAGGAGAATAAGGCCCAAGAGATAGAAGCCAATAAAGAAGAAAGGAAAAAATAAACTTAAAGAAATGTAGGAGAACTTGAGTCAACAGGCAGAAGTCATGAAAGAGGAAACACAAAAATCTCTTAAAGAATTGCAGGAAAACACAAACAAATGATGGAACTGAGCAAAACCATCCTGGATCTAAAAACAGAAGTAGAAACAACTAAGAAATCACAAAGGGAGACAACTTTGGAGATAGAAAACCTTGAGAAGAAATCAGGGGCCATAGATGCAAATATAAACAACAGAATACAAGAGATGGAAGAAAGAATCTCAGATGCTGAAGATACCATAGAAACCATTGACTCAACTGTCAAAGAAAATGCAAAATGCAAAAAGCTTGTATCCCAGAACATCCAGGAAATCCAGGATATAATGAGAAGACCAAACCTAAGGATTATAGGTATAGATGAGAGTGAAGATTTACAACTGAAAGGGCCAGCAAATATCTTCAACAAAATTATGGAAGAAAACTTTCCCAACTTAAAGAGAGAGATGCCTATGAATATACAAGAAGCCTACAGAACTCCAAACAGACTGGACCTGAGCAGAAATACCTCCCGTCACATAATAATCAAAACTCCAAATGCACTTAACAAAGAAAGAATATTAAAGGCAGTAAGAGAAAAAGGCCAAGTAACATATAAAGGAAGACCTATCAGAATCACACCAGACTTCTCACCAGAGACCATGAAAGCTAGAAGATCCTGGGCAGATCTCATGCAGACTCTAAGAGAACACAAATGTCAGCCAAGACTACTATACCCAGCAAAACTCTCATTTACCATAGATGGAGAAACCAAGATATTCCATGACAAAACCAAATTTACACAATATCTTTCCACAAACCCAGCTCTGCAAGGAATAATAGGAGGAAAACTCCAATACAAGGAGGGAAACTACACCCTGGAAAAAGCAAGATAGTTACCTTCCTTCATCAAACCCAAAAGAAGATAACCACTCAAATATAAAAAGAACATCAAAAATGACAGGAAGTAATAATCACTATTCCTTAATATCTCTTAACATCAATGGTCTCAATTCCCCAATAAAAAGACATAGACTAACAGACTGGATAAGGAAACAGGACCCTACAATTTGCTGCATACAGGAGACACACCTCAGTGTCAAAGATAAAAACCACCTTAGAGTAAAAGGGTGGAAGACAATCTTACAAGCCAATGGTCACAGGAAATGAGCAGGAGTAGCCATTCTAATATCAGATAAAATTGACTTTCAACCTAAAGTCATCAAAAGAGACACAGAAGGACACTTCTTGCTGGTCAAAGGAAAAATCCACCAGGAAGAACTTTCAATTCTGAACATCTATGCACCAAATGCAAGGGCACCCTCATTCGTAAAAGAAACTTTACTAAAGCACAAAGCACACATTGCACCTAACACAATAATTGTGAGGGACTTCAACACTCCACTCTCCTCAATGGAAAACAGAAATTAAACAGGGACACAGTAAAACTAATTGAAGCTTTGGACCAATTGGATTTGACTGATATTTATAGAACATTTCACCCTAAAGCAAAAGAATATACCTTTTTCTCAGAACCTCATGGTACCTTCTCCAAAATCGACCATATAATTGGTCACAAGGCAGACCTCAACAAATATAAGATGATCGAACTAATCCCATGCCTCCTATCAGATCACTATGGTGTAAGAGTGGTTTTCAATAGCAACAAAAACAACAGAAAGCCCACATACACATGGAGGCTGAATAATACTTTACTCAATGACACATTGGCCAAAGAAGAAATAAAGAAATCAGAGACTTTTTAGAATTTAATGAAAATGAAGGTACAACATACCCAAATCTTTGGGACACAATGAAAGCAGTGCTAAGAGGAAAACTCATAGCCCTGAGTGCCTCCAAAAAGAAAATGGAGAGAGCATACACTAGCAGCTTAACGACACACCTGAAAGTCCTGGAACAAAAAGAAGCCAATTCACCCAGGAGGAGTAGAAGACAGGAAATCATCAAACTCAGGGCTGAAATCAATCAATTGGAAACAAAGAGAACCGTACAAAGAATCAACGAATCCAGGAGCTGGTTCTTTGAGAAAATCAACAAGGTAGATAAACCCTTATCCAGACTGACCAAAGGGCACAGAGAAAGTATCCAAATTAACAAACTTAGAAATGAAAAGGGGGATATAACAACAGAAACTGAGGAAATCCAAAAAATCATCAGATGCCACTACAAGAGCCTATACTTAACACAACTGGAGAATCTGGAGGAAATGGACAATTTCCTTGACAGATACCAAATACCAAAATTAAATCAGGACCAAATAGATCATCTAAACAGTCCCATAATGCCAAAAGAAATAGAAGGAGTCATAGAAAGTCTTCCAACCAAAAAAAGCACAGGACCAGATGGTTTCAGTGCAGAATTCTATCAGACCTTCAAAGAAGACTTAACACCAATACCCTTCAAACTATTCCACAAAATAGAAACAGAAGGAACACTACCCAATTCATTCTACGAAGCCACAATTACGCTGATACCAAAACTGCACAAAGATCCAACAAAGAAAGAGAACTTCCGACCAGTTTCCCTTATGAACATCGATGCAAAAATAGTCAATAAAATTCTTGCCAAGAACACATCAAAACAATCATCCACCATGATCAAGTAGGCTTTATCCCAGGGATGCAGGGTTGGTTCAATATACGGAAATCCATCAATGCAATCCACTACATAAACAAAGTCAAAGAAAAAAAACCACATGGTCATTTTATTGGATGCTGAAAAAGCATTTGACAAAATTCAGCATCCTTTCATGCTTAAAGTCTTGGAAAGAACAGGAAATCAAGGCCCATACCTAAACATCATTAAAGCAATATACAGCAAACTGGTAGCCAGCATCAAACTAAATGGAGAGAAACTTGAAGCAATCCCACTAAAATCAGGGACTAGACAGGGCTGCCCCCTTTCTTCTTATCTTTTCAATATTGTACTTGAAGTACTAGCTCGGGTAATTCGACAACATAAGGAGGTCAAAGGGATACAAATTGGAAAGGAAGAAGTCAAACTATCATTATTTGCAGACGACATGATAGTCTACCTAAGTGACCCAAAAAACTCCACTAGAGAACTCCTACAGCTGATAAACAACTTCAGCAAAGTGGCAGGTTATTAAAATCAACTCAAGCAAATCAGTGGCCTTCCTATACTCAAAGGATAAGCAGGCTGAGAAAGAAATTAGGGAAATGACCCCCTTCACAATAGCCAC
The DNA here is from genome assembly GCF_947179515.1 of Apodemus sylvaticus. NCBI lineage: Eukaryota > Metazoa > Chordata > Mammalia > Rodentia > Muridae > Apodemus > Apodemus sylvaticus. The sequence goes on from NC_067488.1 coordinate 7,008,040, forward strand.
AAACAGTATAAAGTATCTTGGGGTGACTCTTACCAAACATGTGAAAGATCTGTATGACAAGAACTTCAAGACTCTGAAGAAGGAAATGGAAGAAGACCTCAAAAAATGGGAAAACCTCCCATGCTCATGGATAGGTAGAATCAATATAGTTAAAATGGCCATTTTGCCAAAAGCAATATACAGATTCAATGCAATACACATCAAAATCCCAACTCAATTCTTCACAGAGTTAGAAAGAGCAATTATCAAATTCATCTGGAACAACAAAAAACCCAGGATAGCTAAAACTATTCTCAGCAACAAAAGAAAGTCTGGGGGAATCAGTATCCCTGACCTCAAGCAATACTACAGAGCAATAGTGTTAAAAACTGCATGGTATTGGTACAGTGACAGGCAGGAGGATCACTGGAACAGGATTGAAGATCCAGAAATGAACCCACACACCTATGGCCACTTGATCCTCGACAAATAGGCTGAAAACATCCAATGGAAAAAAGATAGCCTTTTCAACAAATGGTGCTGGTTCAACTGGAGGTCAGCATGCAGAAGAATGCGAATTGATCCATCCTTGTCTCCTTGTACTAAGCTCAAATCCAAATGGATCAAGGACCTCCACATAAAGCCAGACACTCTGAAGCTAATAGAAAAGAAACTGGGGAAGACCCTTGAGGACATCGGTACAGGGAGAAAGTTTCTGAACAGAACACCAATAGTGTATGCTCTAAGAGCAAGAATTGACAAATGGGACCTCATAAAATTACAAAGTTTCTGTAAGGCAAAGGACACCATCAAGAGGACAAATCGGCAACCAACAAATTGGGAAAAGATCTTCACCAATCCTACATTAGATAGAGGGCTAATATCCAATATATATAAAGAACTCAAGAAGTTAGACTCCAGAAAACCAAACAACCGTATTAAAAAATGGGGTACAGAGTTAAACAAAGAATTCTCACCTGAAGAACTTCGGATGGCGGAGAAGCATCTTAAAAAATGCTCAACTTCATTAGTCATTAGGGAAATGCAAATCAAAACAACCCTGAGATTTCACCTTACACCAGTCAGAATGGTTAAGATTAAAAATTCAGGAGACAGCAGGTGTTGGTGAGGATGTGGAAAAAGAGGAACACTCCTCCCCTGCTGGTGGGGTTGCCAATTGGTAAGACCACTCTGGAAATCAGTCTGGTGGTTCCTCAGAAAACTGGGCACCTCACTTCCAGAAGATCCTGCTATACCACTCCTGGGCATATACCCAGAGTATTCCCCACCATGTAATAAGGATACATGCTCTACTATAGTAGCCCTATTTATAATTGCCAGAAGCTGGAAAGAACCCAAGTATCCTTCAACAGAAGAGTGGATGCAAAAAATGTGGTATATATACACAATGGAGTACTATAAAGCTATTAGAAACAATGAATTCATGAAATTCTTAGGCAAATGGATGGAGCTAGAGAACATCATACTAAGGGAGGTAACCCAGACTCAAAAGGTGAATCATGGTATGCACTCACTAATAAGTGGATACTAACCTAGAAAACTGGAACACCCAAAATATAATGCACACATCAAATGAGGTACAAGAAGAAAGGAGGAGTGGCCCCTTGTTCTGGAAAGACTCAGTGAAGCAGTATTCGGCAAAACCAGAACGGGGAAGTAGGAAGGGGTGGGTGGGAGTACAGGGGGAGAGAAGGGGGCTTATATAAGGGACTTTCGGGGAGTGGGGGGCTAGAAAAGGGGAAATCATTTGAAATGTAATTAAAAATATATCAAATAAAAAAAAAACGAAAAAGGAGAAACATGTGAACCACATGACTAACCTTCCATTTGTGTAACATGGCTTTGCTTTGAATATAGTAGAAAAAATTGGTAACGTAAATACCTAAAAAAAAAAAAAAAAAAAAAAAAGAAAAAAAAGGTTGGAGGGTGTGAGGGGATCTGATGCCTCCCCTCTGACCACCTAGCAGTCCCTCATGCATGTAGTGCACATATATTCATTGCAGGCAAAATACATGTACATAAAATAAACATGTATATAAAAGAAGCATGGTTCATCATAGGTTATTTTGTTATCAAGTTAGACAGCAAAATATTGGATTTATTTTGTTATTGATATAATTATACTTAAAGAGTACAATGTACGTTGAGCTTTCTAGGCTAAGCATTTGTTACAATATTTTCAACTAAGGAATTTCGAAAATTTAAAATGAAATATATTATTTTAATAGTTTCTTTTCCAAGATAAAAAAGTAAGCCTAGAGCTAAAGTAAGTTTTTGAGTGATTTGTTAGCAAAACAAATCCACTTATGGTAAGCTAATCGAATTATATTTAACTGGAGAAACTGAAATAACATGGACCTAAAGAAAATAAACTTGCTTAAGCCAATTAAGTTTTGGGTGGGAGCAATTTCTCAGAGCTGAGAAAATTCCGAACAACAGGTACAGTTACTAAGAACCACGGCAGACAGTGGCTTCTTTTCTTTTCTTTTCTTTTCTTTTCTTTTCTCTTCTCTTCTCTTCTCTTCTCTTCTCTTCTCTCTCTTCTCTCTTCTCTCTTCTCTCTTCTCTCTTCTCTCTTCTCTTCTCTTCTCTTCTCTTCTCTTCTCTTTTCTTTTCTCTTCTTTTCTTTTTCTTTTCTTGGTTCCTGTTGAGTTGATGAATGATATCAGACTTCTCAGTTATTTCTTGGAGGCGTTAGCATGAATAATTATTGTGCAATAACCAGAGGCAAGAATATTTTAAAAGAAATTTAGAAGACATTAATTTAGCATGGCTTGAGGTAGAATCTGGTAAGAAGTGTTAAAATTTGTATGGAGTAGGAAATCTTAGTTTTTACAAATTTATGATGTTTGTGAAAATAGAAGGAACTTCAAGTCACGGTTGCTTACTGTGTTGTTTATGAGGATGGAGTCTGCAGAAAACATGGGAATCATCTTATTGAACTGATTGATAATACCAACAGTGAACTTCATTCATTCTGTTGATTACTTAACCATTATCAGTTCTGTGCATTTTTCTCAAAAAAATAGATTGAGTACTGTGATTTACTTTGTTATACAGAAGGCTAGTGTCTTAGGAAAAAGTACTGTGAAAAATGTCTTTAATTGTGGGTATAGGACACAATGGTTTTGCATACTTGCTTTTGCTGTGGAATTGATAAAGTTTCCACAGATAGACAAAAATATGCTCGGTTGTGAAACTTATATGTTATCTTTTGGGATTTACTTACCAGGACTGTGGAATGGTTACTTCACATTTCAGTAACAATTACTATTGTGTTCACTTCTTTTGTTATTGCTGTAATTAAATATTTGACAAGAAGTACTTTAGAAAGGGGTTATAATGGCTTACAGTTTCAGGGCAAACATTTCACCCTGGGGGTAATTCATGGCAGCAGGTAGGAAGGAGCAGGCCAGCTGATCTCTTCCTGAAGGTGGTCAGAAAGCAGATAATGAACCGGAACTGAGGTCAGACTACACAGGAAGCCTGTTCCTAATGTTTCCTTCCTTCAGCAGTGTTTGACTTCCTAAAGACTATAACCTTGCCAAACAGTACTGCCTGCTATAGAGTGGGTGCACGAACATGCGCCTAAACCACAACAGTTACAAATAATGTCAAGCTGCTTTATGTACTTCCCAAATAGTGATTTTTTTTTTTGTCAGAATTTCAATGTATCTAATTTTAAGCTCAAAGTTTACTTTTAATAGCATTTTCATATAACGATTCTAGTGGTGATAAAACTTCAAACTTTACTTAATTGTAAATAAAGATCTAATTCTCAACTGTAATCTGGAAAGTCATGACATGCTGAAAGGCAAATGAAAAGAGAAAGTTCAAATTCAGTTCTGCTTATTCACTAAGCCAAGATATCATCAATGAAAAAAAATATTTTGGGGAGTTAGAGAGCTAGGTTATCTAGTAAAGTACTTGTGGTATAAACATGAGGACCTGTTCTGTCCCTAGTAACCTCTAGTTGGATATGGTAGCAGGGGATTAGAACCTTAGTAGTAGGGAGGCTGAGACAGGAGGATCCCAGGAGGTCTGGCCTACTGGCCAGTCCTTTATTTCAGTTAGAGATCCTGTCTCAAAAAAAAAAAAAAAAAAAAAAAAAAAAAAGGGAATGCAATAAAGGAAGACACTTGATATTGACTTCTGGCTCCCACAAGCACATGAACGTGTGCAAACACTCACATGAGCATGTACACATACACCTGCTGACCAAGTATAGAAAGCATCTCTGTGTGAGTGTGTATGTGTATGAGCAAGAGATTGACACAGTCTCTAATATCCATACTTGTGTGACATTTCTGAAGTGAAGGTCATAAACTTCGAGGTAGTGTGATTTATTTTATGTGCCTGGGCCTTTAAAGAATCCTATGAATATTTTTGGGTCGATGTTTATAAGGGAAATTGGTCTGAAGTTCTCTTTCTTTGTTGGATCTTTGTGTGGTTTTGGTATCAGTGAAATTGTGGCTTCATAGAATGAGTTGGATAGTATTCCTTCTGTTTCTATTTTGTGGAATAGTTTTTTTTATTCGATATATTTTTTATTTACATTTCAAATGATTGCCCCTTTTCTGGCTTCCCACTCCCTGAGAGTAAAGAAGCATTTTTTTTTTTTTTTTTTGGTGGAATAGTTAGAAGAGTATTGGTGTTAGGTCTTCTTCGAAGGTCTGGTAGAATTCTGCACTAAAACCATCTGGTCCTGTGCTGTTTTTGGTTGGGAGACTGTCAATGACTACTTCTATTTCTTTAGGGGTTAGGGGACCATTTAGATGGTCTATTTGATCCTGATTTAATTTTGGTATTTGGTATCTGTCTAGGAAATTATCCATTTCATCCAGATTTTCCAGTTGTGTTGAGTATAGGCTTTTGTAGTAGGATATGATAATTTTTTAATTTCCTCAGCTTCTGTTGTTATATCTCCCTTTTCATTTCTGATTTTGTTAATTTAGATACTTTCTCTGTGCCCTCTAGTTAGTCTGGCTAAAGGTTTATCTGTCTTGCTGTTTTTCTCAAAGAAGCAGCTCCTGGATTTGTTGGTTCTTTGTATAGTTCTTTCTGTTTCTACTTGGTTGATTTCAGCCCTGAGTTTGATGATTTCCTGCTTACTACTCCTCTTGGGTATAATCCAAGAACAAATCAACAACATCATTCACTATGATCAAGTAGGCTTCATCCCAGGGATGCAGGGATGGTTCAATATATGGAAATCTATCAATGTGATCCACTACATAAACAAACTCAAAGAAAAAAAACCACATGTTCATTTCATTAGATGCTGAAAAAGCATTCGACAAAATTCAGCATCCTTTCATGTTAAAAGTCTTGGAAAGAACAGGAATTCAAGGTCCATACCTAAACATAGTTAAAGCAATATACAGCAAAGTGGTAGCCAACATCAAACTAAATGGAGAGAAACTTGAAGCAATCCCACTAAAATCAGGGATTAGGCAAGGCTGCCCTCTCTCTCCATACCTTTTCAGTATAGTACTTGAAGTTCTAGCTAGAGCAACTAGACAACATAAGGCGGTCAAAGGGATACAAATTGGAAAGGAAGAAGTCAAATTATCACTATTTGCAGATGATACGATAGTATACTTAAGTGACCTAAAAAAACTCCACCAGAGAACTCTTTTTTTTATTTTTTTTATTTTTTGGTTTTTGGCATTTTTTTGAGACAGGGTTTCTCTGTGTAGCCCTGGCTTTCCTGGAACTCACTCTGTAAACCAGGCTGGCCTCGAACTCAGAAATCCACTTGCCTCTGCTCCCAAGTGCTGGGATTAAAGGCGTGCACCACCACTGCCCGGCTTCACCAGAGAACTCTTACACTGATAAACAACTTCAGCAAAGTGGCCGGATAAAAAATTAACTCAAACAAATCAGTAGCCTTCCTATACTCAAAGGATAAACAGGCTGAGAAAGAAATTAGGTTAAATGACACCCTTCACAATAGTCACAAACAATATAAAGTATTTTGGTGTGACTCTAACCAAACAAGTGAAAGATCTGTATGACAAGAACTTCAAGTCTCTGAAGAAAGAAATTGACAAAGATCTCAGAAGATGGAAAGATCTCCCATGCTCATTTATTGGCAGGATTAATATAGTAAAAATGGCTATCTTGCCAAAAGCAATCTACAGATTCAATGCAATCCCTATCAAAATCCCAACTTAATTCTTCATAGAGTTAGAAAGAACAATTCTCAAATTCACCTGGAATAACAAAAATCCCAGGATAGCAAAACTATTCTCAACAGTAAAAGAACTGGTAAAAGGTCTGAGGGAATCAGTATCCCAGACCTCAAGCAGTACTACAGAGCAATAGTGTTAAAAACTGCCTGGTTTTGCTACAGTGACAGGCAGTTAGATCAGTGGAATAGAATTGGAGACCCAGAAATGAACCCACACACCTATGGTCACTTGATCTTTGACAAAGGAGTTAAAACCACCCAGTGGAAAAAAGATGGCCTTTTCAACAAATGGTGCAGGTTCAACTGGAGGTCAGCATGCAGAAGAAGACAAATCGATCCATTCTTTTTTTTTTATTGATATATTTTTTATTTACATTTCAAATGATTTCCCCTTTTCTAGCCCCCCAATCCCCGAAAGTCCCATAAGCCCTCTTCTCTCCCCCTGTCCTCCCACCAACCCCTTCCCACTTCCCCGTTCTGGTTTTGCCGAATACTGCTTCACTGAGTCTTTCCACAACAAGGGGCCACCCCTCCTTTCTTCTTGTACCTCATTTGATGTGTGGATTATGTTTTGGGTATTCCAGTTTTCTAGGTTAATATCCACTTATTAGTGAGTGCATTCCATGATTCACCTTTTGAGTCTGGGTTACCTCACTTAGTATGATGTTCTCTAGCTCCATCCATTTGCTTAAGAATTTCATGAATTCATTGTTTCTAATGGCTGAATAATACTCCATTGTGTAGATATACCACATTTTTTGCATCCACTCTTCTGTGGAGGGATACCTGGATTCTTTCCAGCATCTGGCAATTATAAATAGGGCTGCTATGAACATAGTAGAGCATGTATCCTTATTACATGGTGGGGAATCCTCTGGGTATATGCCCAGGAGTGGTATAGCAGGATCTTCTGGAAGTGAGGTGCCCAGTTTTCTGAGGAACCGCTAGACTGATTTCCAGAGTGGTTGTACCAATTTGCAACCCCACCAGCAGGGGAGGAGTGTTCCTCTTTCTCCACATCCTCTCCAACACCTGCTGTCTCCTGATTTTTAATCTTAGCCATTCTGACTGGTGTAAGGTGAAATCTTAGGGTTGTTTTGATTTGCATTTCCCTAATGACTAATGAAGTTGAGCATTTTTTAAGATGCTTCTCCGCCATCCGAAGTTCTTCAGGTGAGAATTCTTTGTTTAACTCTGTACCCCATTTTTTAATACGGTTGTTTGGTTTTCTGGAGTCTAACTTCTTGAGTTCTTTATATATATTGGATATTAGCCCTTTATCTGATGTAGGATTGGTGAAGATCTTTTCCCAATTTGTTGGTTGCCGATTTGTCCTTTTGATGGTGTCCTTTGCCATACAGAAAGTTTGTAATTTTATGAGGTCCCATTTGTCAATTCTTGATCTTAGAGCATACGCTATTGGTGTTCTGTTCAGAAACTTTCTCCCTGTACCGATGTCCTCAAGGGTCTTCCCCAGTTTCTTTTCTATTAGCTTCAGAGTGTCTGACTTTATGTGGAGGTCCTTGATCCATTTGGATTTGAACTTAGTACAAGGAGACAAGGATGGATCAGTTCGCATTCTTCTGCATGCTGACCTCCAGTTGAACCAGCACCATTTGTTGAAAAGGCTATCTTTTTTCCAAATCGATCCATTCTTATCTCCTTGTACTAACTCAAGTCCAAGTGGATCAAGGACCTCCACATAAAACCAGACACACTGAAACTAAGATAAGAAACTGGGGAAGACCCTTGAGGACATGGGCACAGGGGAACATTTCCTGAACAGAACACCCATAGCTTATGCTCTAAGATCAAGAATTGACAAATGGGACCTCATAAAATTATAAAGTTTTTGTAAGGCAAAGGACACTTTCAATAGGCCAAACGGCAACCAACCAACTGGGAAAAAATCTTTATCAACCCTACATCGACAGAGGGCTAATATCCAAGATATACAAAGAACTCAAGAAGGTAGACTCCAGAGAGCCAAATAACCCTATTAAACAATGGGGTACATAGCTAAACAAAGAATTTTCACCTGAGCAATATCGAATGGCTGAGAAACACCTAAAGAAATGTTTAACATCCTTAGTCTTCAGGGAAATGCAAATCAAAACAACCCTGAGATTTCACCTGACAGCAGTCAGAATGGCTAAGATAAAAAATTCAGGAGACAGCAGGTGCTGGCAAGGATGTGGAAAAAGTGGAACACTCCTCCACTGCTGGTGGGATTGCAATCTGGTACAACCACTCTGAAAATCAGTCTGGCAGTTCCTCAGAAAACTGGACATGATACTACTGGAGGACCCTGCTATACCACTCCTGGGCATATACCCAGAGGATTCCCCAGCATGTAATAAGGACACATGCTCCACTATGTTCATAGCAGCCCTACGTATAATAGCCAGAAGCTGGAAAGTACCCAGATGTCTCTCAACAGAGGAATGGATACAGAAAATGTGGTATATTTACACAATGGAATACTACTCTGTTATTAATAACAATGAATTCATGAAATTCTTAGGCAAATGGATACATCTGGAAAGATCATGCTGAGTGAGGTAACCCAGTCTCAAAAGAACACACATGGTATGCAGTAGTTGATAAGTGGATATTATTCCAGAAACATGGAATACCCAAGACACAATTCACATATCAAATGATGCCCAAGAAGAAGGAAGGAGAGGCCCCTGGTCCTGGAAAGGCTTGATGCAGCAGTGTAGAGGAATACCAGGACAGGAAAGTGGGAGGGGGTTGGTTGGGGAATAGGGGGAAGGGAGAGGGGGAGACAATTGAGGAGGGGGGAACCAGGAAAGGGAAAAGTATTTGAAATATGAATAAAGAATATATCCAATAAAAAATGAAAGAAAGAAAAAAAAAAGGATCCTATGCCCTTCAGTGTCAGTTGTCTTTTGGGATTCTGGTAACAGGAGAGGGTAAAAAAAGCCAGCAGAGGCTGAAGAGTAGCATTTAGGATTGGGATTGAGGCTGGTCCAGGAGGCAGAAGAGAGCAGAGTGAAAGAAGATAGCTGGTGACAGTGGAGACAGGAGAAGCTGAGAGAATAACCCACAAAGTAGCGAATGCAAAGAAAAAGATAGACAAAGTAAAAGCTACACTCATATCACAGTTAGCATGTGAACATTTGCAGTTAATTTGCATGATTTCCAATACCAGCTTTGAATTTCAGTTGAGTGAAGTACTATCAGCTGAGATAATGTTTCTTTAAGTAGACATGTACCTTTTCACTCAATAATTAATTTTGTCAGTAAGTATTTTGTAGAATAAGCTGTGTATCTAACACACAAGCCTGTAATTTTAGCTCTTGGAAGGTGGAGGCAGGAGGATTAGGAGTCAAAGTTTGGGGGAGGGGAGAATTTGTGGAATGTATAGCATCCTTAGTTTTGACTTTTCATCCATAAAAAGAAAAAGAATATTTGTTAGCCCCTTTACAGAGCAGAAAAATGACTTGCTTTTCAACTTCAACTAATCAAGAATACTCATCTCTCATTTGGACATATTCATGTTCCTACTGCCTAAAAGATTTTTTAAAAGGAAACTTTGAATATGTGTATTTGTAACTTTCATGTGAAGTTATGTGTAGTTGTTTTCAGTGTTACTACATCAATCTTTGTACCTTTGTACAGGAGTGAAGAGAAACAACTCTAAATTATGCATAGAATTCAAATATGTTTACCAACATTGAATGTCAGAATTCTCTGTCATAAATGTTATTCTCTTTTTGTGAGAACCAGCTGTAGTAGAGATTAGGTTAGCAGGAGCAGTATGTGGATTGCTAGATGGTAGTATAAATGCTTTCTCTTTGTTTGTTTGCTGGCTATCAATTGTCCTTAATTGTTTTTATATTTTTTAGTAATGGGCTGCACTGCTAGAAAAGCCTGACCTTTATCTACGTTCTAAGTTTTGACTCCTGCACTAGAAAATATCAGAATATTTGTATAGAAATATGATCTATTCTTTAAGTGACAGACCAGGTTCCATTGTATCTCTGGGATCTTAATATTTGTCTTGTTTAATCTCATTCACGACTGAGTTGATTCCAGACAAATGAATTGCTTTGAGCAGCAACACAGGTTTGCCGGAATTCAGCATTAGCAATTGGCTGGGATTGAAGGCAATGCTAAACTTGGGCCATCTGGTCTGCCTTTTCACCTTCAGTTCTTGCCAAACAATGAGACAATAATCTGGTGCCTTTGATTAGTGATAGGTCTGGTAGTAGGTGATGGGTTAGGCTTTAAGAGGTTAAGATGACAGGATGAGAGGCATTCATATTCAGGAATCTCTGAATGTATTAAACCCAGAATGGTGAGTGCTGACATTAAGTGAAAAGCTGTGGGGGAGTAACCATACAGAGCAGTGGAGGCTGTGCGTTGTGTGCAGTAGTTTATTAAAGTATTATTACTGGAAGTTTTAGGGACAAATCCTGTGTCATGGCAGCCCTAATAAACTAGACTTAACCAGCGGGACTCAAGTAGCAGGAGCAGAGAACGGGGACTTAGTCAGTGTGACCACTTTAGGAAGGGGCCAAGAGGGCCAGGGAGGTACCGACAAGAGTGAAGAGAGGGCAGAGTATATGCATTGCTAAGCAGTGCTGCTCTTCTATGGTGTCACTCATCTTCCCCATCTGCTTCAGTCTGTTCTGAAAACTGTCATAATGAAGCTCAGACTCTCCTCAGGCTGGCATCAGAACTTCAGCTTTTCCCTTCCCTCAGCATAAGATTCCTAGCAGATTCCAATTCCTGGAGGTTGGGATCTTTTGTTTCAGTAGTCTGGTAGCAAAGAGCACTTGGAGATCAATTACCTCATAGTAATACGTAGGATACTAAAAGCTAAAGCTGGAAGGGGGAGCTCAGACTAACATTGTGGCTCCTGCCTATAGTCCTGCTATCTCAGGACTCCAGGAGTCGACCCAAGATTTGCAGCTGTAAATCAATAGGCTACATAGTATGTTCTCGGTGAGACTTGTTATATACTGATACCTTTCTCAATAAATCATAGGCTGGGAATGTAGCTCATTAATAGAACTGTTTTAGTTTATGCAATATTCCAGGTTTGAGCCTAAGCATGACCACAGAAACCAAACCAAACCAGAGGAAAGTCAATCAAACAAATGTGAATGAAAGTTCCTGGAAAGAAGTCACACTTTGCAGTAAATCTTCTATAAGGCTGACTAACTGATTAAAACTTCAGTGGCAAGGCTGGAATGTAATGGGACCAGAGTCTAATTACAGTTTATTCTGGACTATCATAATCCCTTTAATAACTATTTGTTGGGAGGCTGGAGTGATGGCTCAGTGGTTAAGAACACTTATTAATTGCTCTTGGAGAAGACCAGGATTGGTTTTAAGAACCCACAGAGTTCCTTACAACCATCTGTAACTCCAGTTCCAGAGGATTTGGTGCTCTCTTCTGTTTTTCTCTCAGACTGCATGCATTTGGCCTATAAGTATACATGCAGGCAAAATATTCCTCCTACCCATAAAATAAAATAAAGTAAAATAAATAAAATAATATAAAAAGAATACAGATGCTATTCATTGCCTTCTTTTATGGCCAGCACCCTGTGACTATCAGGTTTGAAACCCTTAGGATTGTAGACCACTTAGTAAACTACTAATTTCCACCAGTTCAAAAGCTAAGGATACCATGAGATGGCACCTGTTTCACTGAGACCCATCCATCTGATGTTTCCACCCAGCTATTTAGATTGTGTCTTATGATTTTCTTTACTGATTTTGTTCTGTAACTACAAAAGTGTAAGGGGACAGTTATTGTATAAGAATGTGGAATTCGAAGGAATCTAAATCTGTATTCTTGGGTCATGGCACTCATATTTGGCCAGAATTTAATGTCTCTTATTCCCATTGCGGCGAGAGTTGATGTCTTGTGCCAACACACACAAACAGGTGATGGCAAGTGCAGTGGGTTCAGAGAATACCCTTCTCCAGTACAAGTGCTCTCAGGTACAGTGAAAACAAATAAAGAGGGTAGCATATGCAGAAAAGGCCAATGATAAAACAGTATCTGGTGTCACCTCTGACTTCAGTTTATCTCACTGTGTTTTTGGATAGTTAAGTTGTGTTCTGTCTAACCTTTTCTGGAAGTTGAAATGCAGAAATAGCCTGTTATCTTTTTTTTTATTTTTAATCCTAGGAAGTATTCTCCTGATTATACTTTAGCAGCAGCACACAGGGCACTCCTTTGAAATCCAATGCAGTGGTTACAAAAGAAAAATATCTTTAAGCTTTATTTTAAGTAATTTTTTAAAAAATGTAGTTTTGGGGAGAACAGTCTCCATAAAATAAAGAACAAAAGTAAGAAACAAGTATTAATATAGGTTAATTGTAAAATATAGACACTAAGTGTATATTGAGATGTGTAGACTGGTAGGATATTTTTTATTTATATTATTTTATTTTGTTTATGTTTTTGGAGTTGAACCCAAGGCTTTGTGCACACATGACAAGTGCTCTGGCCTTGAGCTGTATCTCTAGTTCTGGTCAGACTTTGGTGATGTCTACTTGTGGAATGTAAAGTTTTAAGGAAGATTAAAAGAATTATACAAAGGAAAGCCTGAAAATCTGATGGTAGTCTATAAAACAAACCCAAATTGTCAATTTAAGAAATCAATAAAATCATCTCTGAATTAAACATAGTCATTATATGACATTTTCACCAAGCACTAAGGATATAATAATGAACAAGACATGATTTATGTCTTATTTCTATATGTCACAGTTTTAATATCCATAAAAATCAGTTTATAATACTTAGCTTAAAGGACACTTGCATGTAAAATTAGAGAATTGTTAGCTTCCAGTTATTGTAACAAATGCATGAGTTTAATGAAAATAGAAAAATTTGTTTTACTCAGAATTTTGAAGGTTCTAGACTGTATTTATGTAGCGTGTAATAATTAAAAATCAACTCACTCTCTTGCTGCAGCTGGCCCCATGGCTATCCCCACGCAGCTGTCCTCCCAACTTCAGCTTGTCATCCATCCCCTGCAGTTAGCACTCCCAAATTTCTGAGGCTAGGTGGGGGTGCACTCTCTCCAACCCATGCTGTGCTGCAGTTACCTTCCCCTGGAGCTCAGTTGAGGCACCTTAAAATGAAAAACACCAGACAATCTCAGTTCAGAGTCAACAGATAACACAACCGCTGGGTCCAGAATCTATCATCCTAAACTCATCAACTGTTCTGTTAGAAATACTTTGGTGGCAGATTCTGGTACATTCCACCACCAGATCTAACAGTCCCCGGCTTTCCTCCTGTCTCACCATCCAAAAAAAGGTGCATTTTTTTTTCCCCTGAAGTCCCTCTTCCTCTCTCAGACCGAAGGCCCACCTCTTCCTCACCCAGTGATTGGCTTCTTGTCGTCTTTATTATCCAATCAATTAGGGAAACATTCCACTACATATACTGAGAATAATTTTATAATGATCACGAGAGCACTAAGTTCAACATACTTATCCTATATCCTTGGGATATTTAACCAGAAGCAGGATAAGCTATTCACTTCAAATAATCCAGTTGTTCTATTTTTGCTATTGTTTTTTTTTAAAGCACAATATTAAACCATTTTTAATATAAAGTTTCAGAATGCATCTGGGACACTCTGGTTTAGCTAACAGAAGCCATTAAAAGAAACATGTTAGCTAGTACATAGTAATCACCAAGTTCTTGGGATAGCGGGCGGGGATTTGGGTTTTAAGCATTTAAAATTTTTAAAGGTGAAGTTTGTATAAAACATAAGAAGGAACATTTTTTAAGATGCTTCTCAGCCATCTGAAGTTCTTCAGGTGAAAATTGTTTGTTTAGCTCTGTACTCCATTTTTTAATGGGGTTATTTGGTTTTCTGAGGTCTGACTTCTTGAGTTCTTTGTATATATTGGATATTAGCCCTATCTGATGTAGGGTTGGTGAAGATCTTTTCCCAATTTGTTGGTATTGTTTTGCAGCTGGACATACATATTTCTATTTTTAATTTTCTGAGGAGCTGCCACATTTTTCTTCACAATGGTAATGTTAATTCCCATCACCATATTTGAGGGCTATTTTTCTTCCTTACGCTATTCAAATCTTTCTCCTCCCCCTCCTCTTCCTCTTCCCCTCTTCTTCTTCCTCCTCCTCCTTCCTCCTCCTCCTGCTCACCTTCTCATCCTTCTTCTTCCTCCTCCTCTTCTTCCTCCTCTTTTTCTTCTTCCTCTTCTTCCTCCTTCCTATTCCTCTTCCTCTTCCCCTTCTTCTTCCTCTTCCTCTTTCTCCTCCTCCTCTTCTTCTTCCTTCTCCTCCTCCTCTTCTTCCTCTTCCTCTTTCTCCTCCTCCTCTACTTCCTCTTCTTCCTCTACCTCTTTCTCCTCCTCTTCCTCTTCTTTTTCTTCTTCCTTCTCTCCCTCTTCTTCCTCTTCTCTTCCTCTTCTTCTTCCTCCTCCTCCTCCTCTTCTTCTTCCTCCTCCTCCTCTTCTTCTTCTAACCAAACAGAAACCTTTAGGATTTTCTGGCATAGTCCTTCTGTTTATGATAATGTCACAGTCATTGCCATTTTGGAGAATAGGGCTTTGGACTTGACACTTAGAAGACTGTGAGTTTACTTTTTCTTGATTTTTACCAGAGCTTAAGGAGTCACTGTCAGGCTTGTATTTGAAGGAGCGAGAATGAGGGAGCATGAGACTCAAGGTTGTGTCACTTCTTAGTGCTAACTGCACCTAGGTGCAAGCCCCATTTTGGGTATTTTTTCTGGCTCCTTTTTTGGGCTCTAATCTGAGGCTCAGCAGATATAGTTTGAAATCATCTTAATGTACAGAAGTTCACTATTTTTCTTTAATATTTTAAATTTTATTTTACTTTTTATTTTTATTAAGCTAATAAAATTTATTTTAAAAAAGATAAGGAAGGACACTTCATACTCATCAAAAGAAAAATCTGCCAAGATGAACTCTCAATTCTGAACATATATGCTCCAAATACAAGGGCACCCACATTCATAAAAGAAACTTTACTAAAGGTCAAAACACACATTGCACCCCACACAATAATAATGGGAGACTTCAACACCCCACTTTCATCAATGGACAGATCAGGGAAACACAAACTAAACAGAGAAACACTAAAACTAACACAAGTTATGAACCAAATGGATTTAACAGATATCTATAAAACATTTTATCCTAAAACAAAAAAATACACCTTCTTCTCAGCACCTCATGGTACCTTCTTCAAAACTGACCATATACTCAATCACAAAACAGACCTCAGCAGATATAAGAAGACTGAAATAATTCCATGCACCCTATCAGATCACCACAGACTAAGGCTGGTCTTCAATACCAACAAAACCAACAGAAAGCCCACATACACAAAAATAACAGAAAACACACATACACGTGGAAGCTGAACAACACCCTACTCAATGATAACTTGGTCAAGGAAGAAATAAAGAAATTAAAGACTTTAGAGTTTAATGAAAATGAAGGCACAACATATGCAAACTTATGAGACACAATGAAAGCAGTGCTAAGAGGAAAACTCATAACTCTGAGTGCCTCCAAAAAAGAAGCTGGAGAGAGTGTATACTAGCAGCTTTACAGCACACCTAAAAGCTCTAGAACAGAAAGAAGTGAATACAACCAGGAGGAGTAGAAGGCAGGAAATAATCAAATTCAGGTCTGAAATCAACCAAGTAGAAACAAAAAGAATTATACAAAGAATCAACAAAACCAGGAGTTGGTTCTTTGAGAAAATCAACAAGATAAATGACCCTTAAGCAGACTAACCAGAGGGCACAGAGACAGTATCCAAATTAACAAAATCAGAAATGAAAGGGAGATATAACAACAGAAACTGTGGAAATTCAAAAAATCATCAGTTCCTACTACTACAAAAGCCTATATTCAACAAAACTGGAAAATTTGGATAAAATAGACAATTTTGGTCATCTCATTTTGTCCTGGATTTCCTGGGTGTTTTGGGTTAGGAGCTTTTTGCATTTTGCATTTTCTTTGACTGTTGTGTTAACGCTTTCTATGGTATCTTCTGCATCTGAGATTCTCTCTTCTATCTCTTATATTCTGTTGATGCTTGCATCCATGACTCTTGACTTCTTTCCTAGATTTTCTATGTCCAGAATTGTTTCCCTTTGTGATTTCTTTATTGTTTCTACCTCCATTTGTAGATTCTGGATGGTTTTGTTCAATTCCTTCACCTGTTTTGTTGTGCTTTCCTGTAGTTTTTTAAGGGCTTCATTCTGTTTACCTCTGCTCTCCTGTATTTCTTTAAGGGAGTTATTTATGTCTTTCTTGAAGCCCTCTATCAGCATCATGAACTGTGATTTTAATTCCAAATCTTGCTTTTCCGGTATGTTGGGGTATCCAGGACTTGCTGTTGTGGGAGAATTGGGTTTGAATAGTGCCATCTTGACTTGATTTCTGTTGGTAATGTTCCTAAGTTTTCCTTTCCCCATATGTTTATCTCTGGTGTTCATTTGTCCTGCTGTCTCTGGCTAGCGCTTGGCCCTCCTGTAGGCCTGCAAGCCTGTCTCAGCACCCCTGGGTGATTAGCTCTCCCCTGGCACAGAGTGTTGTGTTGCTGTCCCAGTCCTTGGTGCAGGTGGATCCTGGTTGGATCCTGTCCCAGCTGCTCTGCCACTCCTGTGTTCCCTGAGCTCCTGGCTGTACTCTCCATACCCTCCTGCTCCGTCGTCAGAGAGGAAATGGTGGTCTCACCTCCAAACCTGGGAGTCAAATCACTCCCTGCAGACCAGTTCTCCCCTGGTAGGATCAGTGCACAGATGGCTGTGGTGCTGCCCAATTCCTAGGTGCAGGTGGAGATCAGATGAACCCTGTCCCAGATTCTCTGCCACTCCTGTGTTCCCTGTGCTCCTGGCTGTACCGGCCTGCTCAGTTGCTGTAGAGAAAATGCCCTAAGTTTTCTAGCTCCAAGGTTGTCTCACTTTGTGATTTCTTTATTTTTCTATTTCCATTTTTTGATCCTGTAAGGTTTTGTTCAATTCCTTCACCTGTTTGGTTGTGTTTTCCTGTAGTTCTTTAAGGGATTTTGTGTTTCCTCTTTAAGTGCTTCTATCTGTTTTCCTGTATTTCTTTAAGCGAGTTATTTATGTTCTTCTTAAAGTCCTCTATTATCGATTTTAAATCAGAGTCTTGCTTTTCTGGTGTCTTGGGGTAACCAGGGCTCACTGTGGTAGAAGAACTGGTTTCTAATGATTTCAAGTAGCCTTGGTTTCTGTAGCTTAAGTTCTTGCCCTTGCCTCTTGTCATCTGGTTATCTCTGGTGTTAGTTGGTCTTGCTGTCTCTGACTGTGTCTCATCTCTCCTGCATTCTGTTTGTCAGCACTCCCGGGAGATCAGTTCTTTCCAGGAGGAATTTGGATATGGAGAGATGTGGCACTGGGTCAGCTCTGGGCTGCAGATAGACATTGGAAGGATCTTGTTCTAGGCTGTTCCTTGGTTCCTGTGGCCTGATGGCTCTGGGATGCTCCCTCTTGTGCCAGGAATTGATCAGAATTTGTGCTCACAGGTGTGTCAGCATTCCTGGGAGACCAGCTCTCTCCTGAAGATATTTGGCATAGGATCAGCTCCCAGTGCAGATGGAACCCGGGAACTTTTCTTTAATATTCATATACAGTATAGAAAGCACATAGCATTAGTGCACTGGTTAGTGACATAATACATTTGACACCACTCTTTTCATTGGCCTTTGTTAGATGCTAGGTTGTTACCATGGAAGGAGAAGAAGAGAAATCCCAAGTCTGATTTTTGTGCCGTTTAGTTCTTTGGCACATATTTTGATTCTATAGAATTGTATAAAACATTCAACTTCAAAATTAGTAAATTGAGTGGAATGTGTACAGAATTTTACTAAAGGCAAAGTCACCAGCTTTACTACTAAGCCTTTGCTATGGAAGTGCAAGGTGGCAGGAAAGAAGCAGGGTCTCTTCTGCTTTAAGGCTAGTTAAAGCTTTTTATGTCTATCCTTTTCTTTAAAGTTTTAGTATTTTCCTGGTGACTGGGTTTTTTTAAGGTCTCCCTCTCCCTCTCTCCCTACCCCTCTCCTCTCATGCTTGTACATCATATATGCACATAGATTCATTGTATACCATAACAGTTCAACTTTTCAAAGCTCACAGATGAGTCCTTTACACTGTGTAACTGAAACCATAGTCGAATTCTGGAACCACTTTATTTTCTCTAAGAGAATCCTTTATTTAGCACTTAACCCTCCCCTCCCCTCCCTTCTCTTTAACCACTAATTTACCTTCCATTGATTTACGAATTCTAGATGTTTTATATAAATAAAACCATACACATTTTCAGTAGTGAGGACTGAACATAGAACTTTGCACTTGAAAGTAAAGCTGTCTACCACTATATTTCTAGGCTATTTTTACATGTTTTATTTTTAGACAGGATCTTGCCAAATTAACCTAACCTGCTTTGAATTTGTGATGTTGACCAGGCCATGATTTTGTAATCCTTCTGCCTCAGCTTCTCAAGGATCTTGGATTATAGACTTGTGCTACCAGAGCTGGCTTATGTATTTTCTTTTGAGACTGTCTTTTTCATATAGTATAAGGTTATCAGGGGTCATTTATTTTAATTTGTATTAATATTTCATTTCTTTTTTATTATAAAGCACACACATACAACTTTTACATCTTTAATAATGTTAAAGTATAGAATTCAGTGGCATTTGGTACATCTGAAGTTGGGCATCTAGGATCACTGTCTATTTATTAAACATTTTCATTAATCAAAAAGAAACTCTGTACCCATTGAGTGATCCTCTCCATTGCCTCCTTCAACAACCATTGTAAATGGAACTTTTAAATGTTCTATAATAACTCTGTTAGTTATTAATGTGACCTGGCTACTCGCCCCCCCCCACCCTATACCCTGCCCTCATACTCCAGGTAGAGTCCAATGGAATTAGCACAATTACTGGGTTAATTACCCCTAATCTAGTTTTTTCTACCTTAGACTTAATTCTCTAGCTGTGCTGCACAAATGCTTATTGTCTGAGTCATGCTTGGGTTATCTCTGCTCCATTGGTCCATCTGCAGGGGTCACTTTCCTCAGCTTCATGATCCTGGGCCATCATGTCTAGTGGAAACCTTCTGCTTCCTTCATCTTTCTTTCTCCTCCTCCCTCCTTCCTGTCTTCTCTCTCCTCATAGTCCCTACTTGAGACCTCCAGCCTGGTAACCTAAACCCTGTTTACCTCTTTTAACCAATAGCTTTAAATTGGGTAGCAAGGTTTACACAACAAATGGTGAACATGAGAATCTGCTCATTGATTGCAACCAGATCGTGGCATTCAGAATTTAGCATTTAACTACACAATATCAGACTCACCCCTAAAAGCCACCAATGTAATTCACATCTAGGGACTGCTCTATTCCTCATATTTCCTATAAATGGAATCATACAATGTGTATAGTTCTTTGTGTCTGTTTTTTTCATTTTCAGCAATATTTCTAAGAGCCATTCATGCCATAACATGTATAGTTTTCCCTTGTCTAAGTGACTGTACACTGTTGAGTCGTATGTATATTCGATACCTTGTCCACAGCTCAGTTTATGGCTCAGCTTATAGGCACTTGAGTTGTTTTCACTTTTTATGGATAATCAATAATAGTGCTATGCACATTCATGTACAAATTTTGCTTAAATTTCTTATTTTCCTTTAAATTTTTTTCTTAGTTTTTTGAGAATTTTGCAGAATGCATTTTAAAAATATTCATCCCTCCCCCAGTTTCTTCCAGGTCCTTCCCCACTTTGCTACAGCACCCAACTTTGTGTCGTATGACTTTTTATCAAATACTCACCAAATACAATCTGTGCTACCCATATATTTTTCCTTTAATTGAAAATAGATTTGTATACAACATTATTTGATTATGATGTATTGTCCTTCAACTTGATCTTGGTCCTTCTCAGTCCTTTGGATCACCATCTGTTTACTCTCTCCTTAGAACACAAGCATCTAAGGAATGATAATAAAATAAAACAAACACAAATGAGCCAGAACAGGAATAAATGATTTGTGAAAAAAAAGAGCCAAAGAAAAAGCACAGGAAATCTGCACGCATGTGCGCTCGTGCGTATGCACCCACGCACGCACGCACGCACACACGCACACGAAAAGCAGTCTCATAAAAACACTAATCTGGAAGCCATAGTATATATGCAAAGGATCTGTACAGTATTGAAAAAAAATGCACTAACACACATTATGAGAAAAAGAACCTCCAGAGATGCTATTGAATTCACTTAGTGTTGGCTATCTACTTTTGGACATGGGACCTACCCTTAAGTATGGTGTTTCCCCAGGGAGACTCCCTTGGAGGACATTAATTTTGCAAGTGGCTATGATTGGAGATAGTTTCTGGGATAGAGATGGTGGTGTGTATTTACTACTCCTCTCAGCTCTAGGACTCCATTTAGTCAGATCCATGTGGGCCCTGTGCACACTGCCTTACTTTCTGAGTTCATGTGTGCTTTGTGTGCCTTGTTCCCTTGGTGGACTCCCTCTCTGGCTCTTACACTCTTTCTGCCTCTTCTCCAGGGTTCCCTGAGACCTGGGGGGAAAGGATTTGACACAGACGTCCTGTTTAGGACAGGGTTCTAAGGTCTCTAATTCTGCATATTGTTTTGCTGATGGGTCTCAGTATTTGTTCCAGTCTGAAGAAGCTTCTATGACGATGACTGAGCAGTGCACTGATTTATGAGCGTAGCAGAAAATTGTTAGGAGTAATTTACTGGCATGTTCCTTTGGCCCCAGGCCTAATGTAGTTCCAGGTTCTTGGCTACCTTACAGCACCAGGTATGGGTTCCAGTTCTTGGAATGGACCTCAGATCAAATCAGACTTGGTTGGTTACTCCCAGTTTTGTGGCACTACAACACCAGCATATCTTGTAGGAAAGATCACCATTGCAGATCTAAGGGTTTGGGGTTGGGTTGGCCTTTCTTTTTGGTAGCATGCAGAGTACATTTCAGTATCTTGAACACTAGTTTATAGAGATGAAGGCTTTAAGTAGGCCACCAGTTCAGCTTCTCTGTGTTCAATGAATTATGTAGGTGTCTTCAGAAATAGGTCCTTGCCACCAGTTTGTGGAAAGTATTTGCAATAGCATAGGTTGTTTGGGGATTTCCATGGGACCTCTTGGGCCAACAGTTCAACTATTTGTAATCCATTTTCTGGGACTGGAAACTTCATTTGGTGATGAGAGATGTCCAGTTGGGCCGGACTCAGTCTCCTCCATTATTTGGTGATTACATTTAGACTGCCTTCATATTATATTAGGTTTCCACTTCCCTCAAATGGCTCTCAGTTTTCTGTCCCTCTCTGTGTTCCCTCTCATTTCCCCATTTTATCTTCCCATTTCAGTTTGCCCCCATCCTGTCCATCACAGCTATCTGTTCTATTGGCCATTCCCTTTACTCCCTCACTCTGAACCTAGCCTCTGTGTTTATACAGATGGAATCTTACTTGTTAATGACTTAACAGCTAACATCTACATACAAGGGAATACATACTATAATTGTATCACCTCACTCAGGATGATTTTCCCCTGCATTAATTTATTTATTCATTTTCCATACTGATTCTTCCCCCTTCTCACAGTCCCTCTCCCCAATTCCTTATTCCCTTCTCCTCTGACACAGTGGACTCCCCAACTCCCCTGTGCATCCCTCTACCCTGGCGCATCAAGTCTTGTGGAGCTAGGTGCATCCTCTTCCACTGAAACCAGACAAGGCAACAGCTTTAGGGGTAGTCCCCATTCTAGTTCTTGGCGGATTCCCATGAAGACTGAGCTGCATATCTGCTACATTTGTGCAGGGAGGTCTAGGTCCAGCCTGTGTATGCTCTTTGGTTTGAGGTCCAGTCTCTGAGAGCCACCAAGGGTCCAGGTTATTTGACTCTGCTGTTCTTCCTGTGGAGTTCTTATCCCCGTTGCAGCCTGCAATTCTTCCCCCAACTCTTCCATTGAATAGAGCTCGGAACTCTAATGGAAGGTGTAGTTTGTGGCAGGGAGTTTGGTGGCATGTAGGCAGACATGGTAGTGAGTTCTACATCTGGATATGTAGGCAGCAAGCCCACCCTCAGTGACACACTTCTCATAAGGCTACGTCTCCTAATCTTTTCATATAGTCCCATTCTCTGGTGACCAAACATTCAAGCCTCTTTCAAGCCACCACCTTCAACTCTCTGGCCCCCATAGGATTATATCCATATCATAATGCAAAATGCATTTAGCACAACTTCAAAAGTCCTGGTAGTCTACTACAATCTGAATACTGCTTAAACGTGCAGTTTAAAGTCTCTTCTGAGACTTAAGGTAACTTCTTAACTATATTGCCTTGAGAAATGAAAATAGAAAGCATATCACATACCTCCAACATACAGTGCTATAGACTATAAATTACTATTCCAAAAGAGAGGAACGGGGACAAAGTGAAGAAGTGCTGAACCACAGCAAGACTGTAAATGAGCTGGACAACCCCAAATTCTGTGTCTCCACGTGATGTCAGAGCACACTCAGATCTCCTCTTTGCAGCTTTGTTGACTGTTACATGACTCTCTCTTGGGATGGGTGGTTCCACAGCCAGTCTGCAGCTTTCCTTGACAGGAATTCCATAGCTTTAGTATTTCTAATCTCTTTGGGTCTCCAGCAAAATTCAGGCTTCCCCTTCAAGGCTTCCCCCAATGGCCTCCTAGGCATCGATGCAGGGGCACCCCTGACTCATGTCAGGCCTCAGCGGCTCTCCTTAGTCTCAGAGGAAGCTCCACAATCCTCTTTGCTTTGTATTTTTGACTCTAAAGCCAGAATCAAGTGGCTGAAACTGCCAAGCTCTGTTGCTTGCTGGGGCTGCAGTGTGGCTCTCTCTTTCAATATATTTTCACCAGCCTTCTTTTGTGGATGGTCTTCTTCACTGCTTAAACTTTTTATTAAAATGCTTTTCCACAAGTTGGAAGCTTAGCTGAGTAGGAGCTTGCCCTGAGGTCACCACTGTCTATATTACATTAGCTCATGCTTTTCTTTAAACTTTAAAAAAAAATTTTTTTTTTTTTGAGCACTGGAACTAGCTCTATTAAACTTCTTGGTGCTCTTTTCTCCTCAAACTGTATATTTTATACTTTTCCTTGCTTAGCTTGCCCCCTTTTGTTCTGCATAAGTGTGACTGCTAATAACCACACAACAAGTCGCTACCAGGCTGTCTTGAATTGTTGTCTGCCAGTGCCAACAATCCAAAACTCTTCCGTTTAGCTTCAGGCAGATTTTTTTAGACAAGGGCAGAAAGCAGCTACTTTGTTCATTAATATGTCACAAGAATGTCTCTAGGGGCTCCACCAGAGCCTGACAAATACAGAGGTGGATCCTTGCAGCCAATATTGGACTTAGCATGGGGTCCCCAATGGAGAAGTTAGAGAAAGGACTGAAGGCCTTCCGGTCTGATCCTGGGCCCTGAGCAGACCTTGGGAACACATGAAGTCCTCAAGACACATGGTCCTCAGGGCCATGGCACACCCATGTGGGCATGGTAACCCGTGGACTGCATTCCAAGAGTTCTAAAGCCATTTGTCATTCCTCTTGCATGGCCTTCAGCAACAGATGGAGTTCCAGGATGGCCAGGACCACACAGAGAAACCCTGTCTCAAAAAAACCAAACAAACCACCACTACTAACAAAAAGAACAGAGACGAAGTGGAAAATAACCGATAACACTAGCATATATTTCACTTAGTATTATTTCATAGAATTTCATTTTAGTTATATACGTATGTGCAAATACATATGCTGCATATAGAATGTATTGCCTCTAATGGGCCATTTCACTCAGCTGCCCCTCTGTTAGCCATTTCTTTGGCGGGAGATCCTGAGTTCCTCTTGCTACTACGCAACACCCCATACACCTACAGTTTGCCAGCTCGCCATCCAGTAGAAGTGTGACTCTTAATGCTTAATTAGTTAGCCAATTAGATTTATGTATATCATAATCACAATTATAAGATACCAATACAGTAATTCCAGAACCAATTAAAAGTGATAAAGTTTTATCCCATTATTTCTAACCTTATGAAAACACACAGAAAAATATCAGAAGCCATCTGGTCTTCGACCTGCGACCTCTCTCCTGTGACCTCTCTCCTGCAACCTCTCTCCTGAGACCTCTGTGACTCCCCTAATCCTAGCTCTGCTTCCACTTTTCTGTCCAATCACAGGCCTTCCACTGCCCTAGTATGTTTGGACATGGAAAATCTTGCAATAGAGTTCTTACAAAATGATAGTAATTATGAAGTGCTCTATTCAGAGTGTATGAAATAAAGTGGCCAGGTGTGATAGTGCATGCCTGTAATCCCAGAATTCTGGAGGCAGAGGTGGGTCCCTGTGAGTTTGAGGTCAGCCTGGTCTACATATAGTGTATTTCAGGATAGCCATGACTGATGTAGAAATACCCTGTTTCAAAAGGCAAAAACAAACAAAAATTTAAGACAAGATCTAATGTAGCCCAGGAGCCCCTGGAACTCGTTATGTAGGATGACCCTGGACTTCTTATCCTCCTGCTGCTACCTTCTGAGTGCTGGGGATATGAATGTCCACTATCATACTTGGTTTATGTAGTGGACATCAAACCTTGAGTTTTACTTAATGATGTTAGACAAGGGCTTTACCAATTGAACTATATCCGAAGTTCAGAGTGTCTGTATGTGTTCATATGTGTAGGTGTGTGTGCAGGCCTGTAATCATCCTTGGGTCATGACCTAAAGTCCATTGAACTTAGTTTTTGAGGCAGAATCTCACTGAGACCTGGGACTTGATGTCTGGGCTACACTACCTGTCTGGTGAGTCTTGGGGATCCTCTTGTTTCTTCTGCCTCTCAAATGTTGCGAGTTTAGTACATATGCTTCAGTGACTTTCTATACACATGCTGGAGATGGCACTCAGCAGCTCCTGGTTACAGTGAACAGGACACCAGCTGAGCTTTCTCCTCATCAGCCCATTTGGGACTTGTTTAGAATCAAGTCAGTCCCAATTTTAGCCACTAATAAATAAAATGAACACATGTGAGGAATAAAGCATCGACTTTTCTAGATCTCAACTATAGAGAGAGAGCTGCGAGGACGACCTAAAGCTAGCGGTGCTGCATTTGCGTCCGGGTCTGTATTGATGGATTGGTTATAGTCCTCAAGGAGCTTTTAAGGTGCTCATCCGACATTGTGGTTCGTTTTTTATCTTGCAAATAGTTGTTCACAAATGTAGGTGCTACCAGAAGACAACAACCAAAGTGTGATTGTGGAGTCAGGGATATTTGTTTCTGGGAGACAAATCTTGTAAATGTCAAATAAGGAGATATGAATAGCATCTCCTCAAGTTAAATATCAGACTGAAGCTCCATTTATTGTTTGAAAATTGGCAGGTGTCATAATTATGTCAAGTAAAGATGGAGTAAAAAATATACCAAAATATTTTCCTGAGAAACTTACAAATCTGTTTCAAATTATTGAATCAGACTGATAATCAAGGCTACATAATTTCACTGTTCAGAGGATGTTTAGCAAACATGTCAAAATGCATGAAGTTATCTTCCTTAATTTGAGTTTACCATAATTTCAATTTCATAATACTGTTAAGATTGGAAATATTGTCTTGATAAGTTGGTTTTTACCTGAAAGAGGCATGTTTAATTCCTTTAAATCAGCCGTTGAATCCATGAAAATACTATATCTCTAAGTCAGTTTCCACTGGCATATTGTGGCATAAATTTTATTTTTGATACCACAAACAAGTTGACAGCATTGTAAATCATAAAATATTTTTAACCTTTGGCATGAACTTAGCCATCTTATGTCAGAAATTTTTTTGTCCTGATAGCATCAGTTCTTTTTAGAAACTGTTGATTTTGGTGATGATTTAATCCCTTGGTCACTGTGAAACTCTTTCTTGATGATGACTTGAATGATGTTATCCATTTTTTAATGCTTTTGCATGTAAATTTTTTGATATAATATGCAATAGTTATTAAATATGAATTTTGGGAAGCAATTACATCAACAGTAGATGCTGTGTTTTCCTTTCCTTTCCTTTCCTTTCCTTTCCTTTCCTTTCCTTTCCTTTCCTTTCCTTTCCTTTCCTTTCTCTCCCTTTCCCTCTCCTCTCTCTCTCTCCCTCTCCTTCTCTTTTTCTTTCTTTTTTTGTCAACTTGAAGTAAGCTATGGTCATCTTGAAGGGAGGAATCTCAATTGAAAAATTGCCTCCATCATATTAGCCTATAGGCAAGTCTGTGAGGGATCTTCATGATTAATGACCAGTGTGGGAAGATCCAGCTGTAGTGCTACTACTGAGAAGGTGAGCCTGGATTATTTAAGAAAGCAAACTGAGCAAGGCAGCCAACAGCTGTCCTCCACACCCTCCTCTTCAGCCCTGCCTCCATGTTCCTATTTTGCCTTTATTTCCCCTCCTGACAGGCTGGGCAACTGCAACATGATATAACCCTTTTCCTCCCCAAGTTGCTTTTGGCAGTCTAGTGCTTTTCATAGCACTAGACAATAGCTGTACTAGATATGTTAACAGTGGACAGAAAAATCCCCCACGTATTAACATTTTTTATCCTGATTCACATAAATTTCCTTACTTAGTTGTGCCTCTATTTTTTTTTAAATTTAAATTAGGAAACGTGAGAACATTGCTTCTATACAGTATGGTACCACAGCGACAGGAATCCTTGGGATGGATGTGCTCCACAGTCCTCTCCTTTCCAATCCTTTTCTCTAACTTATTTTACTCAAGTCCTCTTGGTGGCTTCTCTTCACTTGCAATTATGTTCTCTTCTGGTATTTTTGGGGGGAGGGTGACTGTACTAGACAATATAAGGATTTTAGGATAGCCCCAATGTTGCATTGGAGTAGAAGACACCTGCTTCTTTTGCTTTTATTAACCAGTAGTCAGTTTCATCTATCCTGAACAAAAAAAAGTGTAGTTTTATAGTTCTGTAGTGATAAGAGCACCAATATTTAAATAACGAATTGAAGGAGTTTACATCAGAAAAGAGTGAGTCAAGAAAAAGAATGAGGAGGAGGGTGTATGGATCAGACAAGAGAAATAGAGGAAGACCTTGTTGATCATCTGTAGGCCAGCCATAAAAGCCTTTTCATCCAGGATAGAAACTACAGCACACTGCACAACTGTAAAGTACAAAGTGCAAAATATACAAAAGCAGTGAGATGAAGTTGAAGGTATTTAATATTTCTTTAAATCGAGATGGCAGGCTCCCTCCCTGGCATTGCCCTTTGTATTTTTCTCCACAGGTGTGTTGGAGCCTGTTTATCTCAGTAAGTTCAAATAAGTTAATGTGTCTTTCTTAGGCAGAAAGATTTTCTGTGTTGGAGGTCAACTTTTAGCCAAAATTTTCCAGTCTGAGATCCCCCTCATTTTCCAATTACAACTTTGTCTCTGGTGTTTTGGGATTACATGTGGGGTTTTCTAGGCCTTGAGGGAGCACGGAAAGCTTGCCTGTTTGTTTACCTTGGGGCTGGGAGGTTTCTTCCTGAAGTGCCTCTCAGAAGACTACCACAATTATTGCAGTACAGTTTCCAAAATCCCTTCTGCCTTTCCCAGCACTTGTCTCCTGGGAGCCCATTTAGAACCTCAGCTTCAGAATTCTGTCCAGTCTTCTGCTTCTCTTTTTTACAGTCTGCTAGGCTCTGGCTGACTGATCCCACAAGGCACCTTGGTTAAATCTCTGCCATCCTGCTCGTCTGTCTGTGCTATCCTAGCACTCAGCTGACCCTTCTTATTGCTTTCGCTTTAAAGTCAGCTGGATTCGTTGCTGCTCCTGACACTGCCATGTTATCAGGAGCATACGCTGCCTACCCTATGGTGGGTGGGCGGGAAGTGCAGCGTGCGGAGGCGCATGCCTGTGCCAGCGGGCTTTCTCTTCCTTTTATTCACCTGCGCCTCTGTCTTCTGTATGGTGTTGTCCATACTCAGGGCAGTCTTTAACTTTTATTGAAGTGTCTCTGGAATGTTCTCACAGACACCTCCTGAGATCTGTTTCACCAATCTCAGTGTTGCCCAATTCAGCTAAGTTGACCTGATGAACCATTACATACAATAAAACTAACAAAAATCTTACTTAAAGAGAAGATTCAGCTTGCATTATTGGTGTGATTTTGTAATGAAAAATCCTAGGTTGTTGTGTAAATTTTATTTACAAGTTTTAGTCTTTTGAGAAAGTAAATTCATTTCTCAAGCCATTTATAGAAAGTCCAGTTTTACCAATCATCATTGCCCTATGAGGTCCTTCTCAGTCTTTTAAATATTCAGTGCTATTAGATTTCATACCTACTGCTGTATATTGATCCAATCTCCTCCTCATTTCCTGAAAACTGTGAAAAGAGCATACGGAGCCTACACTCTGTGGAGTTTGACTTTAATAAGGGACAGTGAACAGTACTAACCCCAAGGGTAATTTACATGGGTGTCACCTGGGCTGTCACTGGGGTGTCACAGGAGGTGGGGGTTTGTTGTAAAAGAATGTCTAGTTACTCACATCATACCCACTAAGAACCATCTGCTTCTGAGTCAGGTCTTGATTATATAAAATCTTACCTCAGAGAGTAAGAGAGCTGACCTTTAGTTTTAGATGCCTGAAGAACTCTGCAAAATTGAAAGTGAAGCATTTGATTGTATTATAGTTACTTACATAGTATTTATTTAAATTTACTTTCATTATACTCTACTTACATGAAGAACTTATGTTAACATGACTATTTTAATATATACAGTATTAGTAATATTAGTTTATGAGACATTGACTATATTATCCCCTCCACTTCCTTTTATCTACTCCTTTAGGCACAAATTAATTAATTTATAAGGCTTTTAAAGTTCATTTATAAAAATCCCATATTTTATTTAAAAATATTCCTTCAATTTATTTTTAAAAAAATAGACTAAAACAAGTAAAATAGAAATTATTTTTAGTTAATTTTACCGTATTTACTATGGTACCTTAAAGTAAAAATACATTGTGAAATTTGTGACTAAAACATTGCTACAAAGCTCTGTAGAGTTTTAGTAGAAGGACAGTTTATCAGGGCTGAGGATGTATCTCAGGAGTGCAAGGGATTGCCTGCTGTGTATGCGGCCCCCTGCTGTGTGCCCCCCTGCTGTGCATGCGGCCCCTGCTGTGAAGCCCCTGCTGTGTATGTGGGCCCCCTGCTGTGTGGCCCCCTGCTGTGTATGGGCCCCCTGCTGTGTATGCGGCTTCCTGCTGTGTATGCGGCCCCTGCTGTCTATGCAGCCCCTGCTGTGTGCGGCCCCCTGCTGTATATGCAGCCCCTGCTGTGTGGCCCCCTGCTGTGTATACGGCCCCCTGCTGTGTATGCAGCCCCTGCTGTGTGTGGCCCCCTGCTGTGTATGAAGCCCCTGCTGTGTATGCGGCCCCCTGCTGTGTATGCGGCCCCTGCTGTGTGTGGCCCCCTGCTGTGTATGAAGCCCCTGCTGTGTATGTGGCCCCCTGCCATGTATACGGCCCCCTGCCATGTATACGGCCCCCTGCTGTGTATGCAGCCCCTGCTGTGTGCGGCCCCCTGCTGTGTATGCGGCCCCCTGCTGTGTGCGGCCCCCTGCTGTGTATGCAGCCCCTGCTGTGTGTGGCCCCCTGCTGTGTATGCAGCCCCTGCCGTGTTTGCGGCCCCCTGCTGTGTATGCGGCCCCTGCTGTGTATGCAACCCTCCTGCTGTGTATGCGGCCCCCTGCTGTGTATGCGACCCCCTGCTGTGTTTGTAGCCCCTGCTGTGTATGCAGCTGCCTGCTGTGTATGCGACCCTCCTGCTGTGTGCGGCCCCCTGCTGTGTATGCGGCCCCTGCCGTGTATGCGGCCCCCTGCTGTGTATGCAGCCCCTGCTGTGTGTGGCCCCCTGCTGTGTATGCGGCCCCCTGCCGTGTATGCGGCCCCCTGCTGTGTATGCAGCCCCCGCTGTGTGTGGCCCCCTGCTGTGTATGCAGCCCCTGCCGTGTTTGCGGCCCCCTGCTGTGTATGCGGCCCCTGCTGTGTATGCGACCCTCCTGCTGTATATGCGGCCCCCTGCTGTGTATGCGACCCCCTGCTGTGTTTGCAGCCCCTGCTGTGTATGCGGCTCCCTGCTGTGTATGCGACCCCCTGCTGTGTATGCGGCCCCTGCTGTGTTTGCAGCCCCTGCTGTGTTTGCAGCCCCTGCTGTGTATGCGGG
The DNA here is from genome assembly GCF_947179515.1 of Apodemus sylvaticus. Lineage (NCBI taxonomy): Eukaryota > Metazoa > Chordata > Mammalia > Rodentia > Muridae > Apodemus > Apodemus sylvaticus. Next base: position 7,038,507 of record NC_067488.1, read on the forward strand.
CCCCCTGCTGTGTATGCGGGGCCCTGCTGTGTATGCGGGCCCCCTGCTGTGTATGCGGGGCCCTGCTGTGTATGCGGCTCCCTGCTGTGTATGCGGGGCCCTGCTGTGTATGCGGCTCCCTGCTGTGTATGCGGCCCCCTGATGTGTATGTGGGGCCCTGCTGTGTATGCGGCCCCCTGCTGTGTGCGGCTCCCTGCTGTGTATGCGGCCCCCCTGCTGTGTGCGGGGCCCTGCTGTGCGGCCCCCTGCTGTGTGCGGCCCCCTGCTGTGTGCGGCCCCCCTGCTGTGTATAGGTCCCTAAACAGAACAGAAACAAACAGAAAAAACCAAATGAGCCAACTTGCCTCTTTTCCTCCCACTTCGTATAAAATTGACGGAAATGCTCAATTCTTTATGGTGCAGCACTAAATTCTCCTGTGTAATAACCCTACTTTTCATGTCCCTTAGATATAACTACAAGTGTATAGGTAGAAATCGCTGCTTTAGTACAGTGCACTCAGTTGTGCAAACTTATTTTTTTAGGATCAAAGAAGAACACAAACCACAACCGACACAGTAAGTAACTGTATTCTGAGTGCAGCACACTTGACTCCTGTTCTGCCGTATTCTGCTCTCTGCACCTTTGAGGTATTAGCTTACACTAATACTGGACAGGCTGCAGCTAGTGTGTGTTTTGCTTTCTGACTCTCTGGCTTGTAAGAGAGCTGCCTGCAGCTTCTTACTTCATCCACATAGTGACTGGATGTAGTTTTTTGCTGACTGCTTGTGGACTAGTTGAGTGTTCAATTAATTTCCCTACTTTCTGATTGCCTGGTGATAACTGGAGCTCACATTTCCATTGGCTGTAGCTTTTGTGCCTGTGGGTTTTTTTTTTTTTTTTTTAATTTTGGGTAAAAATGGTTGAATCTATGTTGTTGTTCTTTTGTTTTTTTCAGTCACATTATTTGCTTATTTAAACAGGTGGTTTCCCTTTAGTGGGATCACTGAACTGGTAAATAACGTTCTTCAGCCCCAGCAGAAACAACACAATGAGAAGGAACCCCAGACGTAAGTAAGCGGTCTGCATAGACTGATAGTGTCTATGGTACGTAGAACCCTAAAAGTGTGAAGTAAAACTGTGCCCTGGGATGCTGCGCCTCAGGGAGGGAAGCTGAGAGACAAAAGGTTCTGCCATTAGTCGTCCATGGAAATCTAAACAGAAAGCAGGATAACTTCAGAGATCCTGGGAAGAACAGGCAATCCTCCTCACTTAACACAAACATGTCAGCCATATTTGCCCCAGGAACATATTTCTCCAACAATGTAGTATATTCTAGAGTATCTCCAAACAAAAGTGCTAGAGGATAGTAAGAGCTATTAACTCCTAAATTTGTTGCGTGGTCAAATAGTTTTGGATAAGTTGTTTTAAGAAAGGTTAAGCAGATTCATTTAGGAAGCAATTCTAAGAACCTAACTATAATTAGATCATAACACTATTTACTAAACTTATTTGAACATCAAATCATGATTCACAGAATACGTTTTTAGATTATAAAACATGACTGGGGAATATGGTATTGAATTCTCGCAATGACTTGAAGCACTAAAAACTTTTAGATTCCATTTCTTTTAATCGTTAAGAGATTTTAAAGAAGTTCTTCACAGAAGAACTTCTTATTCTTATTCACAGAAGTTCTTCTTCTTCTTCTTCTTCTTCTTCTTCTTCTTCTTCTTCTTCTTCTTCTTCTTCTTCTTCTTCTTCTTCTTCTTCTTCCTCTTTTTTGACTTTGTTTTTTTCGAGACAGGGTTTCTCTGTATAGCCCTGGCTGTCCTGGAACTCACTCTGTAGACCAGGTTGGCCTCGAACTCAGAAATACGCCTGCCTCTGCCTCCCTGAGTGCTGGGATTACAGGCATGCGCCACCACCCGGCGTGATTATTTTTATTCTTAATTGCATAAATAAAAGTGAAATAAGTCATTTGAGCTTACAACCTATTGACCCAAACCTACTATAAGATTTTAGTTATATGCAGGGAGGTCTAGAACGTCTCACCATGCCATGGGAAGAGAGGAAACGTGCACATGAACAGTGGTAACATCTACTATGATTCGTTCACAGTTGATTTCCATTGATTTCTGATGGAAATTTGCCCAGTGAATAGCTATTGCAATAAGGATAATTCTAATCTTAGTGTCTATTTCAGCACTTTCCTACAAAAGTACTCTAATGGCTTAGATTAAGATTCATTTAAGACCAAAGATTAGGGATAATATTATAATGAAAATTCAAACCAAGAAGCATATTCAAAAAAGACATTTGCTGTGTATCCTGATTTTAGGAAACCAGTCCTCTTTTGTGTTTGATACAAACTGTTTACCTTATTTTTTCACTTGTTTTAGTCAAGAGTCATTGACTGTTTTTCCCCCCCCTAAAGATTATATACTTTAGGGGGATTTTAAACATTCTCCTAAATGTTTGATTTTCAATAGCCCAGAAAAAAGGGACTATCTTTTTAGCTATAAAATATGAATCCAAGGAACAATATTTGGGAACTTTTATCAAAGGGGTAATTGTTAATCAACCACCCCTCTCCTGCCTTTCCTTCCTCTCTTCTCTCTCTCTGCCTCCCTCCCTTCTTTCCTTTCCTTTCTCTCTGTCTTTCTCTCTCTCCCTTCTCCTTCTCCCCCCTTTCTTCTCTTTACTGCCCACACCCCATTTCTTTTCTTCCAGAAAACTGAATGTTTTGATTTCAGGTCATGGAGAGTCAGTTCCTCACTGTATCTGTTGGAGTAGACAGGGTGTCACAGTGCCTAACTCTTGTGCTGTGTCCTCAGTGTGTAATAGAGCAGAATCAAGGAGTAGAGATGAAGATTACTAAGAGTAGCCTCATTAATTCAGACGAGTTTTAGTCCTTCAGAGTATTGATCATATATTGATGGTATATCTTGAAGGCTAATGCTAGTGGAAATTGAAGGCTTATAAAATAGCATTAATTTTGGCCGGGCGTGGTGGTTCACGTCTTTACTCCCAGCATTGAGGAGGCAGATGCAGGTGGGTGTCTGTGAATTTGAGGTCAGCCTGGTCTGCAGAGTAAGTTACAGGAAGTCAGAGCTACACAATAGATCTCTCTCTCTCTCTCTCTCTCTCCCTCTCTCCCTCTCTCTCTCAAAAAATGTTAATTTTACATTTCCTTTGTTATTTCTATTTTTTTCTGAAGTCTGATGTCAGTATTGAGAAAAGATCTTTTATTTTAGCCTGGAGGACATGGACACAGGGGGAAAGTTCCTGAATAGAACACCATGCAATAAAAATTAGTTAAAAAAAGGTCATGAATTTGAAGTCAGGGTACAATGTATGGGAGGGAGGATTTGGAGAAGAGGAAGGGAAGGGAGGAATGCATTTATATTATTTAAAAAATAAAACAAAATGACAAAAACCAAAACAAAGCATGTGAACATGTGCAGGTGTGCACACACACGTACATGCAAGCGTATTTGTACACACAGAAAACAAAAATCAAAACCTCCATGAAATTCATTTTGTGATTGTCAGCTACTCCTTAACATAGGACTAGCACTGAAGTTTGGTTGATTTACCCAGTGTCATTCCACTGGGGAAAAACCCCGTTCCTTTTCTCTCTCCCCACAACTACTAATTGCAGATAGCTTCTTGGCTAGCAGTGAGCCTTTACGCTCGCTTCCTTTCTCTGTGCTGGCATTCTTTTCCTGACTTGAACGTATGCAGTTTTTATGCATGCTGTTACAATCTCTGGATTCATATATGCATCAGCCCAGTTGTGTCTGAAGACACTGTTTTTTGATGTTGTCCATTACCCCTGGTTCTTGCAGTCTTTGGGTTCTCTATTCTGAATAAATCTTTGAGTCTTGAGGGGAGGTATATGATAAAGACACCCCAGTTAGAGCTAATCAGTGCAAAGCTTTTCATTCTCGACATACTGCCCAGCTGTGCATTTCTATATTAATTACTGTTTTAGCAAGAAGCTTCTCTGATGAGGGTCAAGTGATGTATAGATCAGTGGGTAAGCAACTTGTCTTTAGGGGTTGTTTTATTGTTATATCTATTTACAAGAATAATAATTGTTGGTTTTTCCCTGGGGCCTTTGACCTACCTGGTCTCAGGTTGTTGGCCACATTAGCAGTTGGAGGTGTGGTTTCTGTGTCCTGGAGTAGGCCTGAAGTCAATAAGAAAGGTGAGATGGTTACACACACAACATTGCATCAGAGGCCATCTCTTACACACACGGTTTATTTTGGCTCATAGGATTTGTAGCTAGGCGAGACTGCTGCTGACTTTTCTCCTCTCAGCATATGAGTGCCTTCTAGCATTAGGAACTTCAGTAGCAGTGAAGCTTCCTTCCATTTGATCACCAGCTCAATTTTTCCATGTTTAATGACGTAAGTATGTGGCATCTTTATCAGTAGGGTCTTAGCATCGGGTCATGGAGGGTAACCAATATCATTGACAATAACCTATACTGTTTGGGAGGAGAGTCTGTAGGACTCAAAACTCAACTCAACAACTCAAAAAGATGTAACCCATTCCTAATAACTGGGTAGTATCTGGTGTAAAGTTGGGTATTCTTTGGTAACTCCATTTAATTTCCGGTTAATCATATCTGTATTTTAGGAAGCTGAGTGTGGTGTCTGACTTTGATGGTGAGGTATTTCTTGGAGGAAGCAAGAAGATGGATTGGAGGCAGCAGAAAGATTCTGTTTTCAAGTCCAGGGGAACTGACATTGTTAATATTAAGAGTTATTATTGAACAGCATTCATTAATTTCTGTTATTTTGTTGTGGTTTTTAGAATGTCTTTGTTGAACTGTCCTGGGATTATTTCTTGTGTCCTATCCTCTTGGGTGTAGTAAACTTTTTTTTTTAGGCAGTAGTATTCCATCTAGTGTTTTTTAAAGTCTGGATCTGTGAATGAATTGTTTAAATTTGATCTTATGACGAAATATGTTTTCTCCTATTATAATTGATAACTTTTGTTTTTTGAACTTTCCTGGGATTATTTCTTGTATCTTATCTTCTTGGGTATAGTAAACTTTTTCTTTCTTTTTTTTTATTGATATATTTTTATTTACATTGCAAATGATGTCCCCTTTTCTGGGTCCCTACTCCCCGCAAGTCCCATAAGCCCTCTTCCGTCCCCCTATTCTTCCATCCACCCCTTCCCACTTCCCTGTTCTGGAATTCCCCTATACTCTTGCACTGAGTCTTTCCAGAAGCAGGGGCCACTCCTCCATTCTTTTTGGACATCATTTAATTTGTGGATTATGTCCTGGGTATTCAAAGTTTCTAGGCTAATATCCACTTATCAGTGAGTGCATACCATGACTGATCTTTTGAGACTGGGTTACCTCACTTAGTATGATGTTCTCCAGCTCCATCCATTTGTCTAAGAATTTCATGAATTCATTGTTTCTAATGGCTGAATAGTACTCCATTGTGTAAATATACCACATTTTTTGTATCCATTCCTCTGTTGAAGGACACCTAGATTCTTTCCAGCTTCTGGCTACTACAAATAGGTCTGCTATGAACATAGTGGAGCATGTGTCCTTATTGCATCCTGAAGAATCCTCTGGATATATGCCCAGGAGTGGTATAACAGGGTCCTCAGGAACTGACATGCCCAGTTTTCTGAGGAACTGCCAGACTGATTTCCAAAGTGGTTGCACCATCTTGCAATCCCACCAGCAGTGGAGGAGTGTTCCTCTTTCTCCACATCCTCGCCAACACCTGCTGTCTCCTGAGTTTTTGACCTTAGCCATTCTGACTGGTGTGAGGTGAAATCTCAGGGTTATTTTGATTTGCATTTCCCTAATGATTAATGATGTTGAACATTTCTTAAGGTGTTTCTCAGCTCTCTGAAGTTCTTCATGTGAAAATTCTTTGTTTAGCTCCGTACCCCACTTTTTAATGGGGTTATTTGGTTCTCTGGGTTCTACTTTCTTGAGTTCTTTGTATATATTAGATATTAGCCCTCTGTCAGATTTAGGGTTGGTGAAGATCCTTTCCTAGTCTGTTGGTTGACGTTTTGTCCTTTTGACAGTGTCCTTTGCCTTACAGAAACTTTGTAGTTTTATGAGGTCCCATTTGTTAATTCTTGATCTTAGAGCATAACCTATTGGTGTTCTATTCAGGAACTTTTCCCCTGTGCCCAGGTCCTCCAGGGTCTTCCCCAGTTTCTTTTCGATTAGTTTCAGTGTGTCAGGTTTTATGAGGAGGTCATTGATCCATTTGGAGTTGAGCTTGGTACAAGGAGATAAGAATGGATCGATGCGCATTCTTCTGCATGCTGACCTCTGATTGAACCAGCACCATTTGTTGAAAAGACTATCTTTTTTTCCACTGGATGCTTTCAGCTCCTTTGTCGTAGACCTAGTGACCATAGGTGTGTTGGTTCATTTCTGGGTCTTCAATCCTATTCCATTGATCCGCTTGCCTGATACTGTACCAATACCATGCAGTTTTTATCACTATTGCTCTGTAGTAGAGTTTAAAGTCTGGGATATTGAATCCCCCTGAAGTTCTTTTACTGTTCAGAATAGTTTTAGCTATCCTGGGTTTTTTGTTATTCCAGATGAATTTGAGAATTGCTCTTTCTAGCTCTATGAAGAACTGGGTTGGGATTTTTATGGGGATAGCATTGAATCTGTAGATTGCCTTTGGCAAGATGGCCATTTTAACTATATTAATCCTGCCAATCCACGAGCATGGAAGGTTTTTCCATTTTCTGAGATCTTCGATTTCCTTCTTCAGAGATCTGAAGTTCTTGTCATATAGGTCTTTCACTTGTTTGGTTAGAGTCACCCCAAGATACTTTATGCTGTTTGTAGCTATTGTGAAAAGGGTCATTTCCCTAATTTCTTTCTCAGTCTGCTTATCCTTTGAATATATAAAGGCTACTGATTTGATTGCATTGATTTTGTAGCCAGCCACTTTGCTGAAGTTGTTTATCAGCTGTAGGAGTTCTCTAGTAGAGTTTTTAGGGTCACTTAAGTATACAATCATTATCATCTGCAAATAGTGATAGTTTGACTTCTTCCTTTCCAATTTGTATCCCTTTGACTTCCTTCTGTTGTCTAATTGCTCTAGCTAGGACTTCAAGAATTATATTGAAAAGATATGGAGAGAGGGGGCAGCCTTGTCTAGTCCCTGATTTTAGTGGGATTGCTTCAAGTTTCTCTCCATTTAGTTTGATGTTGGCTACCGGTTTGCTGTATATTGCTTTTACTATGTTTAGATATGGGCTTTGAATTCCTGTCCTTTCCAAGACTTTTAGCATGAAAGGATGCTGAATTTTGTCAAATGCTTTTTCAGCATCTAATGAAATCATCATGTGGTTTTTTTCTTTGAGTTTGTTTATGTAGTGGATAGCATTTATGGATTTCATTATATTGAACCATCCCTGCATCCCTGGGATGAAGCCTACTTGATCATGGTGGATGATCGTTTTGATGTGTTCTTGGATTCGGTGGGCAAGAATTTTATTTAGTATTTTTGCATCGATATTCATAAGGGAAATTGTCCTGTAATTCTCTTTCTTAGTTAGATCTTTGTGTGGTTTTGGTATCAGTGTAATAGTGGCTTCAAAAAAGGAGTTGGGTAGTGTTTCTTCTGTTTCTATTTGGTGGAAAAGTCTGAAGAGTATTGGTGTTAAGTCTTTTTTGAAGGTCTGATAGAATTCTGCATTGAAACCATCTGGTCCTGTGCTTTTTTTGGTTGGAAGTCTATCTATGACCCCTTCTATTTCTTTAGGGGTTATGGGTCTGTTTAGATGGTCTATTTGATCCTGGTTTAATTTTGGTAATTGGTATCTGTCTAGGAAATTGTCCATTTCCTCCAGATTCTCCAGTTGTGTTGAGTATAGGCTTTTGTAGTAGGATCTGATGATTTTTTCAATCTTCTTATATTTGTTGAGGTCTGTCTTGTGACCAACTATATGATCTATTTTGGAGAAGGTACCATGAGGTGCTGAGAAAAAGGTATATTCTTTTGCTTTGGGATAAAAACTTTTTCTTTAGGTGGAAGTATTCCAGCTAGTGTTTATGTCTGGATCTGTGAATGAATTGTTTAAATTTGATCTTATGATGAAATATGTTTTCTCCTATTATAATTGGCAACTTTTTTGGGGGGTCTTGTTTTTTGTTTTTCAAAATAGGGTTTTTCTGTGTAATAGTTCTGGCTGTTCTGGAATTCAGTTTATAGATCAGGATGGCCTTGAACTTACAGCGATCTACCTACCTTTGTCTCCCTAGTGCTGCGATTAACGGCATGCACTAGCATGCCCACTTGGCATGATTGATATCTTTGTTGGTGTCTTAGTTACTATTCTATTGCTGTGAAGACACACCATGACCAAGGTAACTCTTATAAAAGAAAGCATTTAATTAGGGGCATGTTTACAGTTTCAGAGATTTAGTGCATCATTATGGTGAAGCCTGGCAGCAGACATGGCAGGCATAGTGCTGGAGAAGTAGTTGGGAGCTACATCCTGGATCACAGGGGTAGGAGGTCCTCGAGGGGTGGGGCGGGGAGGGAGGGTGGGTGAGTGAGTGTGTGTGCGCTCCTGCTGGGCTTGGCATGGGCTTTTGAAATCTCAAATCCCACCCTTCAGTGACACACTTCCTCCGACAAGTCCACACTTGCTAATCCTTTCAAATACTGCCAATCCCTGGACTAAGTATTCAAATATTTGAGTCAATGGAGGACATTCTTATTTAAGCCACTACAACTGGATACAGCAGTCTGGGTTGATACCTGTTGTTTTTCAGAGTTTGTAGAACATCAGTCTAGGCACATCTGGCTTTCAGAGTTAACACTGAAAAGTCAGGTATTATTATTATAGGCCTGCTTTTATGTGTGACTTGATCTTTTTTCTTTGTAGTTTTTAATATCCTTTTTGTTCTGTACAATAATGTTTTTGATTATTATGTGGCAGAAGGAGTTTCTTCTCTGGTCCTGTCTATTTGATATTTTACATACTTCTTGAATCCTAAGAGGCATATTCTTTAGATTTAGGAAATTTTCTTTTATTAGTTTGTTTAAAATATTTTCTGTGCCTTTGGCTTGGGTTTCTTCTTTATCCTGTATACCTATTATTTATAGGTTTATTTGTTTGTTTTTTTTTATAATGTCCTAGATTTCCTGGATGTTTTATATCTGGGATTTTTTTAGATTTTTAACATTTGAGTGATTGTTCAATTTTGTCTACCTTGTCTTTAAGACCTGGCATTCTCTCTTCTAATTAATTTAATCTGCTGGTAAGAGTTTTCTCTGAGCTTTTTTGGTGATTTCCTGAGTCTTTCAGTTTTAGTTTTATTTCAGTTTGGCTTTTTTTTGCTGGCCATCCTATTTCTTTGTTAAATTCTATTTTCATATCATGAATTATTTTCATTGTCATTCAACTGTGTGCTTTCAAGATCTTCCTTTAGTCATTTATTTTTATCTTTAAGGTCCTTGAACATATTCATAATTGATATTTTGAAGGCTTCGCCTTGCACTTCAGCTAAATTGCTTTTCTCAACAAATTTTACAATACAAATAGTGGCTTTTGGAGGAGGTATATTGTCTCGGTTGTTTAATCTTTGTGTTTTTGGGACGGGATGTAGACATCTAGAGTTAGAATGTTTTCGTGTTTCTTGGTATAGTATCTGGTCTTTTCTTGAATTTTTTGGATGTTGGACATTTGCTTCTTCTTAAACCCAACCTATCAGTTTGTGTGGGCCAGCTGAATGATACTTGAAGGATCTCCGTGCCCTTGTGGGTTTCAGAGACTTTGTTCCCTGATTGGTGTAATAGATAGGGTGACTGACTTTGTAGTTGGGACTCTGGGTTCAGACTTGAATTAGTCCCATATGAGTGCAGTTGGAGAGCTGGGTGGTAGGCCAGCAGACAGCTAGGGTTTTGTTTTGATCCATATGCTCCAGGTCTTGGGACTCAGTGTTTGATGTCGATGGTAGGATGGTTGGTTGAAGTGGTAGGATGGGGAAACTAGCTTTGGGAATTTCTATCAGAAGTTCTCAGTGTAATTCTGGGTTTATACTCCAAACAGTCCCAGATTGATGAAGTGAAACATGTGCTTGGTACGTGAGCAAGCTGGGGAAGGGGAATTACTCTGGGCAATCTCTTACTTTAATAGAGGTTGAAGTTGGGCTTCATTTGTAAGCCTAAAATCAATGAAATACCCAATCAATCTGAGACCATTTTGTTAATTATTTTTACAGTGGCATACTGATTTTTCTAACATGTCAAAAATGAGGGTAGCTATTGGTTATAATAATAATAGTAATAAAGATAATAATAATTCTTAGCATGGAATTAGAGACAGACAATTTCTTCTAAGTTGCCTTTCTAGCTTCTGCTTTTCTGTTTTACTTCGTGTTTTCTTCCAGATGTATATGTTCTTTCAAATGCAAATTCTTTCCACCTCCTGAATTTTCATTTTTGTTCATGTTTTGCATATGAAAAAGTCCAGGTTGAAATTTATTCCTTAGTTGATGCCTACCATACCTACTAAGAACAAGATATTTAAGACCCAAAATATGTTCCTTTTCTGTGAAGTCATGCTAGTACTATTCACATTTAATGTCTGTCTTCTAGAACCAGTTTTTCTTACACTTTCTTTCACAGGTCATCTCATAATACAGAGTAGGTGTTCTAATTTGTTTTTATAAATTGACCTAGCAAAGTGCTCTCTGTTTATTTTTGTTTGATTTTGAACTATAATAAACTGCTTGAAGACAACTGTTGAATTTATTGTTTCTATAATACAACATTAGACAGAGACAAGGGAGAAGACATTTATTTTGGTTCATGATTACAAAAGGTTTAGTCCTTGGTTGCTTGGCTGTATTTATCACTTGAGCAGAACATAGCAGCAGGAGCATATGATAGAGGTTGTATACCTCATGATAGACAGACAGATGGTATAGAGTTTGGGGGAAGAGGAAGAAAGAGTTCTGATGGAATAACTTTTAGGACAGTGGTTCTCAACCTTCCTAAATCTGTAATCCTTTAGTACAGTTCCTCATGTTGTAGTAATCGTCAATCATAAAATTACTTTGATGCTACTTCATAACTAATTTTGCTACTCTTATGAGTTATAATGTAAATATCTGATATGCAGGATATCTGATATGTGACCCTAAAGGTGGTTGCAACCTAGTAGGTTGAGAACTACTGCTTTAGGATGTACCCCTAATGACCAGAATCATTTAGCTGCCCTAGCTCTCAACATTTTTATAACCTCCACAAATATTTCCTCAGTTATGTATCATGCATTCAGTGGGCAACAATTTTGGGGCAACATTTCTTGTTTCTTGATTATCTTGACATAATCTAAACACTACCTCAAAAATAACTCAAAGTTTAGCTACCTGTATCCATAAAGATTATATGATGGATCTGTGAAAAGGGAGAAAATAAATTTAACAGCAGCCTAGAAGTATGAAAAGGTATGACTTCACAATAGAAAGCATTTTAAGTTTTGATGAACAAACCTTCTACTGGTGACCTTTAAAGTAGTAGTATAATGATTAGTTTGTGGAGAGCTTAAAAATTACACTAAATGTTTAAAGTAACAACAATAAAACTAAGAGGCTGGGGATCAGATTTTCCGGGAATAGCAGTAAACATGAATTTATTTCACTAAGAGTAATATTTGCCTAAATTTGAATTTAATGAGTTCTTTAGTGAAGAAATTGATATGGAATATACACCAAAGTTTGGATTAGAAGCTTTTATGAAATAAAAAATAGAGGCGTGGGTCCTGTGCCCTGCAGAGAAGTCAGCAACCGCCATCTTAGCTCCCAGTAGGACAGGACAGGCGACCCCAGGCATGGAGATATCCCGAGTCTAAGACCTCTGGGGACGCAGACTACCGTGCTGTGGGCTTCCGCCAGCGCCCAGGATCTGGGCAGAGCAGCGGTTCATCTGTGTGCCAGCTAGGCTTGGGTCCTGTGCCCTGCGGTATTTTTGCTGCCAACTTTGCTGCCTGACAGAGCAGACAGGCAGCACCAAGTGCTGTCCACAGAGACAACCCAAGTATAACATTGCTTGGGGCAGGACATACCAGGGCTCCAACAGCACCCAAGAGGAGGGCAGCATATCAGCAATCTGTGCTAGGGGAAACCCAGTCATCCAGTGATACGGAAATAGCCTTACAGGCTCACAGGAGGTTCAAGCACCAGCCAGTGATAACAGGACAAACTAACAGCAGAGATAACCAGATGGCAAAAGGCAAACGTAGGAATGTTACCAACAGAAATCAAGGCAATATGGCAGCATCTGAACCCAGTTCTCCAACAACAGCAAGTCTGGGATACCCCAACACACCAGAAAAACAAGTCTTGGATTTAAAATCACTGGTCATGGTGCTGTGAGAGGAACACAAAAAGGACATAAATAAATCTCTTAAAGAAATACAGGAGAAAATGGATCAAAAGTTAGAAGCCCTTACAAGGAAAACACAAAAATCATTTAAAGATATCCAGGAGAATATGAGTCAAAAGATAGAAGCCAATAAGGAGGAAATACAAAAATCACTTAAAGAAATACAGGAGAACTTGGGTCAACAGGCAGAGGTCATGAAAGAGGAAACACAAAAATTTCTTAAAGAATTACAGGAAAACACAAACAAGCAAGTGAAGGAACTGAACAAAACTATCCAGGATCTAAAAGCAGAAGTAGAAACAACTAAGAAATCACAAAGAGAGACAACTTTGGAGATAGAAAACCTTGGGAAGAAATCAGGGGCCATAGATGCAAATATCAACAACAGAATACAAGAGATGGAAGAAAGAATCTCAGATGCCAAAGATACCATAGAAACCATGGACTCAACAGTCAAAGATAATGCAAAATGTAAAAAGCTTGTAACCCAAAACATCCAGGAAATCCAGGACACAATGAGAACAAACCTAAGGATTATAGGCATAGATAAGAGTGAAGATTTACAACTTAAAGGGCCAGCAAATATCTTCAACAAAATTATGGAAGAAAATTTCCCTAACCTAAAGAGAGAGATGCCCATGAATATACAAGAAGCCTACAGAACTCAAAACAGACTGGACCGAACAGAAATACCTCCCGTCACATAATAATCAAAACCCCAAATGTACTAAACAAAGAAAGAAAAAGGCAGTAAGAGAAAAATGCCAAGTAATATATAAAGGAAGATCAGAATACACCAGACTTCTCACCAGAGACTATGAAAGCCAGAAGATCCTGGGCAGATCTCTTGCAGATTCTAAGAGAACACAAATGCCAGCCAAAACTACTATACCTAGCGAAACTTTCAATCACCATAGATGGAGAAACCAAGATATTACATGACAAAACCAAGTTTACCCCATATCTTTCCACAAACCCAGCCCTACAGAGGATAATAGGAGGAAAATACCGATACAAGGAGGGAAACTTCACCCTGGAAAAAGCAAGATAGTGAGCTTCTTAAATCAAACTTAAAAGAAGATAACCAAATATAAAAAATAACATAAAAAATGACAGGAAGTAATAATCACTATTTCCTAATATCTCTTAACATCAATGGGCTCAATTCCCCAATAAAAAGATATAGACTAACAGACTGGATATGTAAACAGGACCCGACATTTTGCTGCATACAGGAAACACACCTCAGTGTCAAAGACAAACACTACCTTAGAGTAAAAGGCTGGAAGACAATTTTACAAGCAAATGTTCTCTGGAAACAAGCCGGAGTAGCCATTCTAATATCAGATAAAATTGACTTTCAACCTAAAGTCATCAAAAGGGACATTGAGAGACACTTCTTGCTGGTCAAAGGAAAAATACACCCAGAAGAACTCTCAATCCTGAACATCTATGCTCCAAATGCAAGGGCACCCTCATTCCTAAAAGAAACTTTACTAAAGCTCAAAGCGCACATTGTACCTAACACAATAATTGTGGGTGACTTCAACCCTGCACTTTCCTCAATGGATCGATCAGGAAAACAGAACTAAACAGGGACACAGTGTAACTAATTGAAGCTTTGGACCAATTAGATTTAACACACACACACACACACACACACACACACACACACACACACACACACACGTATATATATGTTATATATGTATATATATGCATATATCTAATATATATAAAACATTTCATCTTAAAGGAAAAGAATATACATTTACCTCAGCACCTCATGCCACCTTCTCCAAAATTGATCATATAACTGGTCACAAGACAGACTTTAACAAATATAAGAAGATTGAACTAATACCATGCCTCCTATCAGATCACTATGGAGTAAAAGTGGTCTTCAATACCAACAAAAACAACAGAAAGCCCACATACACTTGGAACCCGAACAATACTCTACTCAATGATACCTTGGTCAAGGAAGAAATAAAGAAATCAAAGACTTTTTAGAATTTAATGAAAATGAAGACACAACATACCCAAATCTATGGGACACAATGAACGTAGTGCTAAGAGGAAAACTCAGAGTCCTGAGTGCCTCAAAAAAGAAAATGGAGAGAGCATACACTAGCAGCTTAACGACACACCTGAAAGCTCTGGAACAAAAAGAAAATAATTCACCTAGGAGGAGTAGAAGCCAGGAAATCATCAAACTCAGGGCTGAAATCAATCAAGTAGAAACAAAGAGAACCATACAAAGAATCAATAAAACCAGGAGCTGGTTCTTTGACTAACCAAAGGGCACAGAGACAGTATCCAGATTAACAAAATTAGAAATGAAAGGGAGATATAACAACAGAAACTGAAGAAATTAAAAAAAAAGTCAGATCCTACTATAAAAGCAAAAAAAAAAAAAAAAATCAACACAACTGGAGAATCTGGAGGAAATGGACAGTTTCCTATACAGGTACCAAACACCAGAATTAAATCAGGATCAAATAGATCATCTAAACAGCCCCATAACCCCTAAAGAAATAAAATGGTTCATAGAAAGTCCCCCAAGCAAAAACAAACAAACAAACAAACAAACAAACAAAAAAGCCAACCAACCAACCAACAAACAAAAAAAACAAAGCACTGACCAGATAGCTTCAGTGCAGAATTCTATCAGACCTTCAAAGATGACCAATACTCTTCAAACTATTCCACAAAATAGAAAAAGAAGGAACACTACCCAATTCCTTCTACGAAGCCACAATTTTGCTGATACCAAAACCACACAAAGATCCAACAAAGAAAGAGAACTTCAGGCCAATTTCCCTTATGAATATTGATGCAAAAATACTAAATAAAATTCTTGCCAACCAAATTCAAGAACACATCAAAACGATCATCTACCATGATCAAGTAGGCTTCATCCCAGGGATGCAGGGATGGTTCAATATAAGGAAATCCATCAATGCAATCCACTATATAAAGAAGAAAAAACATGATCATTTCATTAGATGCTGAAAGAGCATTTGACAAAATTCAGCATCCTTTCATGTTAAAAGTCTTGGGAAGAACAGGAATTCAAGGCCCATACCTAAACATAGTTAAAGCAATATACAGCAAACTGGTAGCCAACATCAAACTAAATGGAGAGAAACTTGAAGCAATCCCAATAAAATCAGGGACTAGACAAGGCTGCCCTCTCTCTCCATATCTTTTCAATATAGTACTTGAAGTTCTAGCTAGAGCTATTAGACAACATAAGGAGGTCAAAGGGATACAAATTAGAAAGGAAGAAGTCAAATTATCACTATTTGCAGATGACATGATAGTATTCTTAAGTGACCCAAAAAACTCCACCAGCAAACTCCTACAGCTGATAAACAACTTCAGCAAAGTGGCTGGTTATAAAATCAACTCAAGCAAATCAGTTGCCTTCCTATACTCAAAGGATAAACAGGCTGAGAAAGAAATTAGGGAAATGACACCCTTTACAATAACCACAAACAATATAAAGTATCTTGGTGTGACTCTAACCAAACAAGTGAAAGATCTGTATGACAAGAACTTCAGATCTCTGAAGAAGGAAATCAAAGAAGACCTCAGAAAATGGAGCAATCTTCATGCTCGTGGATTGGCAGGATTAATATAGTTAAAATGGCCATCTTGCCAAAAGCAATCTACAGATTCAACGCAATCCCCATCAATATCCCAACTCAGTTCTTCATACAGTTAGAAAAAAGCAATTCTCCAATTCATCTGGAATAACAAAAAACCCAGGGTAGCTAATACTATTCTCAACAGTAAAAGAACTTCTGGGGGAATCAGTATCCCAGACCTCAAGCAATTCTACAGAGCAATATTGTTAAAATCTGCATGGTATTGGCACAGTGATAGGCAAGTGGACCAATGGAATAGAATTGAAGACCCAGAAATGAACCCACACACCTATGGTCACTTGATCTTCGACAAAGGAGCGGAAAACATCCAGTGGCAAAAAGATAGCCTTTTCAACAAATGGTGCTGGTTCAACTGGAGGTCAGCATGCAGAAGAATGCGAATTGATCCATTCTTATCTCCTTGTACTAAGCTCAAGTCCAAGTGGATTAAGGACCTCCACATAAAACCAGACACACTGAAACTAATAGAAAAGAAACTGGGGAAAACCCTTGAGGACATGGGTACAGGCGAAAAGTTCTTGAACAGAACACCAATAGCTTACCCTCTAAGATCAGGAATTGACAAATGGGAACTCATAAAACTACAAAGTTTCTGTAAGGCAAAGGACACTGTCAAAAGGACAAAATGGTAACTAACAAATTGGGAAAAGATCTTCACCAATCCTACATCTGATAGAGGGCTAATATCCAATATATATAAAGAACTCAAGAAGTTAGACCCCAGGGAACCCAATAACCCTATTAAAATGGGGTACAGGTCTAAACAAAGAATTTTCACCTGAAGAAATTCGGATGGCTGAGAAGAACCTTAAGAAATGTTCAACATCATTAATCATTAGGGAAATGCAAATCAAAACAACCCTGAGATTTCACCTCACACCAGGCAGAATGGCTAAGGTTAAAAACTCAGGAGACAGCAGGTGTTGGCAAGGACATGGAGAAAGAGGAACACTCCTCCACTGCTGGTGAGATTGTAAGATGGTACAAACACTATGGCAATCAGTCTGGCGGTTCCTCAGAAAACTGGACGTGACACTTCCGGAAGACCCTGCTATACCTCTCCTGGGCATATACCCAGAGGATTCCCCGGCATGCAATAAGGACACATGCTCCAGTATGTTCATAGCAGCATTATTTATAATAGCCAGAAGTTGGAAAGAACCCAGATGTCCCTCAGTGGAGGAATGGATACAGAAAATGTGGTATATTTACTCAACGGAGTACTACTTGGCAATTAAAAACTATGAATTCATGAAATTTTTAGGCAAATGGTTGGAACTGGAAAATATCATCCTAAGTTAGGTAACCCAATTACAAAAGAATGCACATGGAATGCAATCACTGATAAGTGGAGATTAATTAGCCCAGAAGCTCTGAATACCCAAGACACAATTAGCATGTCAAATGACTCCCATGAAGAAGTAAGGAGAGGGTCCTGATCCTGGAAAGGCTTGATGCAGCATTGTAGGGGAGTACCAGGACAAAGAAAAAGGAGGGAGGTGATTGGAGAATGGGTGAAGAGGGCTTATGGGACATATGGGGAGGGGGGGAACCGAGAAAGGGGAAAGCATTTGGAATGTAAACAAAGAATGTAGAAAAAAAAACCTTAAACATTAAAAAAAAAGGAAATAAAAAATAGCAACACTTCAAAATTAATGTAATATTGTGTATATCTTAAATGTTTGTTTATAAAGTACTTCTTATTAGAATATAATATATATGTTGTATGTGCATAAAGTTTAAGTGTAATATATCTAAGATCACTTATTTTCACATTATTTATGGCTGCCTTAATGTAACAGTGATGAGTTGAGAAAGTGACATAGACTCTATCTATGGCCCACAGTATCTAAAATATTATGACGCCTTTTGTAGAAAAATGTATTGAGTTTTGATTTACCTTACCAATGTTTATATATTCAAATCTAAGTATTTAAGTTCTGTTGGACCTTTTATTGTATTTCAAGTTTGTATTTGACAATGTTGTTCTGGAGTAGGAGTAGACACAACTACCAATGAAATACAGTATTGTGTCCATCTATGTAAGTATGGAACTTAATATATGATAGGCTGATATCACAAATTGGTGGAAGAAAAGTTAACTACTTAACAATGATGATGGGGAAGTAGAAGATCTATATAAAGAACATTGAGATTAAATTTCTGCATCACATTGTATATAAAAATATACTTCAGATCGATTAAAGGCTTAGCTCTGAGAGGTAAATTGTAAGGCTATTCAGAAGAGACTGGAGAATTTTTTGTGTGTAACATAGCTAGGTGCACACACGTGTGTGTGTGTGTGTGTGTGTGTATGCACATATATGTGTCTACACAAACACACACATACACACCACACCATTCAATCACAATAATAAATGAAGAAATTAATGTATTGACAACTTCAGAGGTCATCATTAGCAATTACACAACAGATTTGGAGAAGATTTTCCTGTGTTTAAGTTTATAAAGGATTACATGTAAGCACTCCTTCAAACCAGGAAGAAACATATAAAAAGTCAAATCTTAAGTATTTGGTAAAAGATATTAATAAACAGTTGTTATGAGGGGCAGTCCACTTGAATGAACTTTGTCGGAAACCAGAAAAATATGGTGCTGTTTGGGTCTAGTAGTTAGACTTCAGTGTTCTCACTGCTGTACGTGCCTTGAGCATGATTACAGTTTTGAGTCTCTTCTTTTGTTAGACATGATAGCACACATCTTCAATCTTCTCTCTTTGTTCAATCCAAGCAGGAGGTTCTTGATTCTAGGCCAGCCTGGGCTACACAGCTACTGGGGTAGATAGATAGGCAAGTAGGTAGGTATGCAACAGATAGATAGATAGATAGGTAGATAGATAGATAGATAGATAGATAGATAGATAGATGGATAGATAGATAGATAGATAGGTAGGTAGTTACATAGATAAATACATAGATACATAGATAGATGACAGGTAGATGATAGATGGGTGATAGATGATGCATAGAGAGATATAGGACTAGAAAGAGATATGGATCTAATGCAGGGAAAACACATAATGGAACACATTATGATGTGTTTAAAGGAATAAAAGAAAGGGTAACTTTAGAAGGTAACAAAAGAAATAGTGAGAAACTTGGGGTTAAAGATGTGGACTTTTCCCTTGTACAGTTTATGTCACTTAACAGTGGGGACATATGAGAAATTTATGATTTGATAACTTGATCACTCTTCAGATATCATCCAGTGTAATAACATAAACCTAAACAGTATAGTCTAGTGTATACAGCTAGGTTAGAGCTATATTAAAATTTCATGAAGCTACCATTATATGTGCAGATCACCATTGATTGGAGGATCATCATTTGGCACATGACTACAGATTCCAGACTTGTAGGTCATTATAAGAGTTTTCTTCTTTATAAAAATGGACAATGAATTAACAATGAATATGCTATTTAATTTTCACATATATGTGAATTTTTCAAAATCTTTCATACTGTTTTGTGTTTCATATTGTGGAGTGTTGTGCATGTGCTCTTGAGATTAATGTGTATTCTACTATTTTAGTATTTAAATATTACTTATTTTTGTCCTATTTGATCTAAAATTTACTTTAAGACCTTTATTTTATATTGGTTTTCTGAGCATACCTATATGCTCTGTACATTGTTGACAGTGAGCTAATAGAATTCATTACTCTAGTTTACTATCTCATTAGCCTTATGCATCTTGCTGCTTCAGTGTTAATCATAGATTTTGATGAATTTATTATCATAGAACTTTCTTTGTACCTTTTTACAGTTTTAAACATAGTAGTTTATTAAATATAAGGTATGTCTGATACCTTTGCTTTGTGGATTTCCACTTGCATGGAATATTTTCTCAGTACTGCTTTCAATCTGTGTATTCTTCCTTAATGGTGAAGTGAGTCTTATAGGTAGCCTACAGTTGAGTCTTTTTTTTTTCTTTCCTTTTAAGGAAATGTTTCATTTCTTTCTATAAGAGAACATTATTTGTTATACATAAGATAACCATTTGTTCATAAATGATGTGCACCCTTTTTATGTCTTTTTATCTTAATAATTAAAAACTTTAAAGTATAATTATATCATTCCCATTTTCTCTCTTCTCCTCCTGTGTTCTAGCCCCAGTCCCCCCAGAACATGATTGTTCCCAAATCCATTATGTCTCTTGCCACAGATTATTTATTTTTTGTTTCCATCTTTTTGTTCTATGTCTTTGTGTTGCATACCTTGAAGTGGACATTCCCTTCCTGTCAGGCCACTGGTGTTGAGAGCTGAAACATGAAGCAAATCAAGAATTCAGATAGGTTTGAATTTTGTTATTGCCTTCACTGCCTTCAGTGGAACATCATCGTAAAGTTCTTCAAAGGAAGAGAGCTGCTTTTGCATGCACTTACAATGGTTGCTAGAGGACTAGAGGTTGCTTCTGTGTCCTGGCTGTCCTTACACACATTCCCTCGTATGAAGACTGCATAGATTGCTCCTCATACACTTCACTCTTTACAAGCAATTGACTTCTGATGCTTATTGCTTGGTAATTGCTGTAAAGGGGAGTAGGAGTTCTCTGTATGTTTTTTACCTTCCAGTTTTGACAGGTCCTAGTTACCTGACCTTGAGCATAGGTCACCTTATGAGTTTTCTCTCTCCTGTCCATGGAACAGTTATGCTTTGATTTCCAGTTCTGGATCCAATTTGGAGGTAGGAGCTTCCTTCTATGTCTTAATGATAAAGGCTGTTTTATTTGTATTTGGTAGGATCCTGGAACCACGTTTTTTTTTCTTTCTTTCTGCATTCTGGATACAGGGGTTTCTTTTTAAATCTTGTTCTTACCTATGATGGTTCTTTGCCTTTATTGTAAGCAACAGAGCCTACTTTTCTTTCCCATGGCTTAAACAAAGCTTTTACTATTTCATCAAAGACGGGAAATCATGTCTGTATATCAGCTTCTACACTTTACCTTTTAGTGCCTGAAATACGCACTTCCCCAGAAGTAGGAATTTATTTCTCTTGACTGTGTTTTCAAGTCTTCCAGAGTACTTGTGAAGGGAAAAGAACTTGTGATTATCAGCCTTCTTTGAGTCTGGGTCTTTAGCTGTTTGAAGCTGTCATGTTAGCTGAATTTTGCTATTGCACAATTTGTCAATTGATCTCTCTCTGGAGATGTAGCTTCTTAAACAGAATGCTTACCTAGAATGAGTGAAGCCTAACTTTCAGTCCCCAGAACCATATAAAGTTGGTGTGGTTGTGTATGCCTGTAATACCAGCAATGGACTTGAAGTTGAGTTTGAGAAGTCCAGCTCATCTTTGGATATGCCAAAGATGAGCCAGTTAAACTTGTTGTCCTTGCATTTAGATTATTTACCTGATGACTTCTTTTCTGATGGGATCAAAATAAGTTATAATTTGGTAGATTATCATTCTTTTGTTATTGGTAGAATTGGAGTTTAAATCATTTTCAGTTTTCTAAATCTTAAGTTAATTATGGTTATGAAACACTTAAAATTGTCTTTTTAAATACAATAGAAAAGTTTATAATAATAGTAAATGAAACATCTTTCTAAGATGTCTTTTCTCTTAACCTAGTTTTGCTCTTGATTCATTTTATTTTTATTTGTGTGTGTGTGTGTGTGTGTGTGTGTGCAAGATATAAGGAGAGGGTGCCAAAGCTCCTGGGGATGGAGTTACAGGTCATTCTGTGCTGGGGCTGGACCACACTTGGACCCTCTGAAGAGTAGCTGGTACTCTGAATTGTTGAGACAGCTCCCTAGGCTCTAGCATTTTAATTTGAAAGTATACTTGGCTTTACTTTTACTTGCATAATTTTATTTGTTAGGTGATAGTATTCCACAGTATTTTCTTTTTATAGCTCAGTTGTATTCAGACTGGTTGAACAGATGCATTTATCTCTCTGTGAGAGTCTTTAGTTCACTCCAGTTGAAACTGTGTCTCATTGGTTTTACGATAATAGATTATGGCTTCTTTGTGTATATAAAATTGGTGTCCTGTATTTCTGAAGCTAAACTGTTCAAAAATAATGGAGAAATTTTGTCCAATATTCAAGGAAATGTCCCACAAACATAATCAGTTGCTTTTATAGTTAATATGTATATCAAAGCTAGAACTAATTTCAACATTTATGATGTAATATGCCATGTAAGCAAGATATTATTCTGTAGCTTCCAGATTAAACTTTATACTTTTATTCTCATCTTACGTATTTTGATTGTAAAATTATGTTCACACAATGTGAGTTTGATCATTAGGAAACCAATGATTATCCCCGTTCTGTTCCTGCAGAAAGCTGCATCAGCAATTTGAAATGTATAAGGAGCAAGTCAAGAAGATGGGAGAGGAATCGCAGCAGCAGCAGGAGCAGAAGGGTGATGCCCCGACCTGCGGCATCTGCCACAAGACAAAATTTGCAGATGGGTGCGGCCATAACTGTTCATATTGCCAAACCAAGTTCTGTGCCCGCTGTGGAGGTCGAGTGTCATTACGCTCCAACAAGGTACAGTACTGGAATATGACTGTTTCCCAATAGTCAAGCTTATTGCAAATACAATCAGACAACTGAGATTGCTTCTGAGATTAACTAAAGAACAAACACCTTTGTTGCTCTCATCTTAGACAAACATTTGATTTTTTTCTGAATGTGAAAGGTAATCTTAACTATTTCATATCAGCTTATGATTTTGGTTAGACTCATAGGGCCTTTGACTTTCAATTTCACTGAAAATATTTGGAGATTAATTGTTCTGTCCTCTATATGGGTAATGAAAATGCTGATCTGAGAAGACTCAGATTGAGTCTTAGAGCAACACAACTGACTGATGCAGAGTTCTGATGTGTTTCTCTCTTACTGTGAAATGTTCGCAAACTTTGTAGATAATTTTTCTTACTTGGACATTTGAAACAGGTCCATTTTAGCTCTGAGACTCGTCTTTTCAATTTTATAGCTTTGGTAGCTTTACTTGTTTTTGTTTTCATGGTTTCAAACATTCAATATGGAATTTAAAGATCTCATTTCATATTTATACTAGGCTTCTCTTCTTTATCCAATTTAGTGACTCTGTAAGTGGTTCTCATAGAATACTTTGTTAAATTAGCAAAGCCAGTATTACGAATGCTCTTTCACTAAGTTCTTTTGAATTTATTTCCTAATTAATACTTTATCACCACACTAATTACTTAGATAGTTTTTACACACAGAGCTAATCTTTATGTACATTATCTGGGAAAAATTGTGGGAATTAGTTCTCATTGTGTGATTTCATGTCTTCATTTTCTTATTGTTTCTCTCAATACTTTGTTAGCCCAATACTAATCCATTGTTGGTTTACTTGATGATGGTTTGTGTGTGCATGTATGTGTGTGTATGTATGTATGTGAATATATGAATATATGTAGTAATAATATTTAAAAAAGTCTTGCCACAAGGTTTCTTCTTGCCTAAATGGTTTATGTTCCTGGATAAAAGACACACACACACAGTCTTTATATTTTAGTGTCTTAAGCAGCACAATAGTTGGGCGGGCAACTGCCTACCCTCTGTGTAGTTAGAATCTACCTCCTATTCATGATTTCACCCGGCTGCTCTCAGCTCCAGTTAGGCAGCCCTCTGGGCCACGTTCTCTTGGCTCCCAGCTGCGCTCTCCCTTCTACTGTCCTACATGTCTTCTCTTCTGTCCATGTTGTCTCAAGGCTAGGAACCCCAAATCTCACCTGTGTCTCTTCTCCCCAGCTATTGGCTGTTCGTATCTTTACTCACTGATCAGAATTAATGTAGGGGTGGGTCCCAGGGCCTTTGAGTCTACTCCAGATCTTGGACACTTAGTGTTAAAATAAACAGTAAAATACAAAACCTCAACAAATTGTGTGTGTGTGTGTTTATATGAATTGATACATTGGTATAATTTTATTTTATTATTTTTTATTTTATTTACATTTCAAATGATTTCCCCTTTTCTGGGTCCCCACTCCCCGCAAGTCCCATAAGCCCTCTTCGCTCCCCGTATTCCTCCATCTACCCCTTCCCACTTCCCTGTTCTGGAATTCCCCTATACTCTTGCACTGAGTCTTTCCATAACCAGGGGCCACTCCTCCATTCTTTTTGGACATCATTTAATATGTGGATTATGTCTTGGGTATTCAAAGTTTCTAAGCTAATATCCACTTATCAGTGTGCGCATACCATGATTGACCTTTTGAGACTATGTTACCTCACTTAGTATGATGTTCTCCAGCTCCATCCATTTGTCTAAGAATTTCATGAATTCATTGTTTCTAATGGCTGAATAGTACTCCATTGTGTAAATATATCACATTTTTTGTATCCATTCCTCCATTGAGGGACACCTGGGTTCTTTCCAGCTTCTGGCTACTACAAATAGGGCTGCTATGAACATAGTGGAACATGTGTCCTTATTGCATGCTGAAGAATCCTCTGGATATATGCCCAAGACAGGGTCCTCAGGAAGTGTCATGCCCAGTTTTCTGAGGAACTGCCAGACTGATTTCCAAAGTGGTTGCACCATCTTGCAATCCCACCAGCAGTGGAGGAGTGTTCCTCTTTCTCCACATCCTCGCCAGCACCTGCTGTCTCCTGAGTTTTTGACCTTAGCCATTCTGACTGGTGTGAGGTGAAATCTCAAGGTTGTTTTGATTTGAATTTCCCTAATGATTAATGATGTTGAACATTTCTTAAGCTGTTTCTCAGCCCTCTGAAGTTCTTCGTGTGAAAATTCTTTGTTTAGCTCCGTACCCCACTTTTTAATGGGGTTATTTGGTTCTCTGGGTTCTACCTTCTTGAGTTCTTTGTATATATTAGATATTAGCCCTCTGTCAGATTTAGGGTTGGTGAAGATCCTTTCCTAGTCTGTTGGTTGACGTTTTGTCCTTTTGACAGTGTCCTTTGCCTTACAGAAACTTTGTAGTTTTATGAGGTCCCATTTGTCAATTCTTGATCTTAGAGTATAAGCTATTGGTGTTCTATTCAGGAACTTTTCCCCTGTGCCCATGTCCTCAAGGGTCTTCCCAGTTTCTTTTCTATTAGTTTCAGTGGGATACAAATTGGAAAGGAAGAAGTCAAACTATCACTATTTGCAGATGATATAGCATACTTAAGTGACCCAAAAAACTCTACTAGAGAACTCCTACAGCTGATAAACAACTTCAGCAAAGTGGCTGGCTACAAAATCAACGCAAGCAAATCAGTAGCCTTTATACACTCAAAGGATAAGCAGACTGAGAAAGAAATTAGGGAAATGACACCCTTCACAATAGCCACAAACAGCATAAAGTATCTTGGTGTGACTGTAACCAAACAAGTGAAAGACCTATATGACAAGAACTTCAGATCTCTGAAGAAGGAAATCGAAGACGATCTCAGAAAATGGAAAAATCTCCCATGCTCGTGAATTGGCAGAATTAATATAGTTAAAATGGCCATCGTGCCAAAGGCAACCTATAGATTCAATACTATCCCCATAAAAATCACAACCCAGTTCTTCATAGAGCTGGAAAAAGCAATTCTCAAATTCATCTGGAATAACAAAAAACCCAGGATAGCTAAAACTATTCTCAACAGTAAAAATATTTCAGGGGGATTCAGTATCCCAGACCTCAAACTTTCCTACAGAGCAATAGTGATAAAAACTGCATGTATTGGTACAATGTCAGGCAAGTGGATCAATGGAATAGGATTGAAGACCAGAAATTAACCAACACACCTATGGTCACTTGATCTTCGACAAAGGAGCAGAAAGCATCCAGTGGAAAAAAGATAGTCTTTTCTACAAATGGTGCTGGTTCAATTGGAGGTCAGCATGCAGAAGAATGCGAATTGATCCATTCTTATCTCCTTGTACTAAGTTCAACTCCAAATGGATCAAGGACTTCCACATAAAACCTGACACACTGAAACTAACAGAGTATAGGCTTTTATAGTAGGATTTGATGATTTTTTGATTTTCCTCCATTTCTGTTGTTATGTTTCCCTTTCCATTTCTGATTTTGTTAATTTGTGTACTGCTTTTTGGCCTTTTAGTTAGTTTGGCTAGGAGTTTATATATCTTGTTGATTCTCTCAAAGAACCAGCTTCTGATTTTGTTGATTCTTTGTATTGTTTTCTTTGTTTTTGTTTGGTTGATTTTCTGCCCTGAGTTTGATTATTTCCTGTTGTCTACTCCTCTTGGGTGTATTAGTTTCTTTTTTGTTCTAGAGCTCTCAGGTATGTTGTTAAGTTGTTACTGTAAGATCTCTCCAGTTTCTTTCCCTGAACACTAAATGCTATGAACTTTTCTCTTAGCACTGCTTTCATTGGGTCCCATAAGTTTGGGTATGATGTGTCAACATTTCCATTAAATTCCAGGAAGTCTTTAATATATTTTTTTATTTCTTCCCTGACCAAGTTATTGTTGTTCAGTTTCCATGTGTATGTGGGCTTTCTGTAGTTTTTGCTGTTCTTGAAGACCAACCTTAGGCCATGGTGATCTGATAGGATGCATGGGATTATTTCAGTCTTCTTGCATTGGTTGAGGGTTGTTTTGTGACCAATTATATGGTCAATTTTGGAGAAGGTACCATGAGGTGCTGAGAAGAAGGTGTATCCTTTTGTTTTAGGGAGGAATATTCTGTAGATATCTGTTAAGTCCATTTGGTTCATAAGCTCTCATAGTTTCACTATATCTCTGTTTATTTTCTGTTTCAATGACCTGTCCGTTGGTGAGAGTGGGGTGTTGAAATCTCCCACTATTATTGTGTGGGGTTCAATTATTGTGTGTTTTGAGCTTTAGTAACGTTTTTTTTTTTTTTTTTAATGAATGTCAGTGTTCTTGCATTTGGGCATAGATATTCAGAATTGAGAGTTCATCTTGGTGGATTTTTCCCCTTGATAAATATGAAGTCTCCTTCATCACACTTGATAACTTTTGGTTGAAAGTGTATTTTACTGGATATTAGGATGGCAACTCTTGCTTGTTTCCTGGGACCATTTGTTAGGAAGACCTTTTTCCATCCTTTTATTCTGAGATAGTGTCTGTCTTTGTTATTGAAGTGTGTTTCCTGCATGCAGCAAAATGCTGGATCTTGTTTGGGTATCCAGTCTGTTAGGTTATGTCTTTTAATAGGTGAGTTGAGTGCATTTATATTCAGAGACATTAAAGAGAGATGATCGTTGGTTCCTGATATGTTTTTTTTTTTGTAGGTGGCTTTATGTACTTGTGGTTCTCTCTTTTTGGCTTTTTTGTGAGATGCTTAATATCTCATCCTTTTTTTTTTTTTGGTGCAGGTAGCTTCCTTGTGTTGGCGTTTTCCTTCTAGGATCCTCTGTAGGTCTGGATTGGTAGATAGATATTGTTTGAATTTAGTTTTGTCCTAGAATATTTTTGTTTCTCCATCTATTTTGATTGAGAGTTTTGCTGGGTATAGTAGTATGGGCTGGCATTTGTGTTCTCTTAGAGTCTGCATGAACTCTGAACAGGCTCTTTTGGCTTTCATAGTCTCTATTAAGAAGTCTGGTGTAATTCTGATAGGTCTGCCTTTGTATGTTACTTGGCCCTTTTCCCTTGCAGCTTTTAATATTGTTCTCTGTGTTTAATGTTTTGATTATTATGTGATGAAAAGATTTTCTTTTCTGGTCCATTTATTTGGTGTTCTATAGGATTCTTGTACCTTCATGGCCATCTCTTTCTTTAGGTTGGGAAAATTCTCTTCTATGATTTTGTTGAAGACATTTTCAGGTCCTTTGAACTGAGACTCTTTGTTCTCCTCTATTCTGATTATTCCTAGATTTGTTTTTTTCATTGTGTCCTGAATTTCTTTAATGCTTTGGGTTAGGAGGATCTTATGTTTTGAATTTTCTTTGACAGTTGTGTCAATCTCTTCTATGGTATCTTCTACACCTGAGATTCTCTCTTCCATCTCTTGTATTCTGTGGTGATACTTGCTTCTGTAGTCCCTGACCTCTTTCCTAGGTTTTCCATTTCCAGGTTTGCCTCCATTTGTATCTTCTTTATTGTTTTGACTTCTACTTTTAGGTCTTGGATCACTTTATTCAATTCCTTCACTTGTTAACCTTTGTTTTCCTGTATTTCTTTCAGTGAGTTATTGATATCCTCTTTAAAGGACTCTATTATCGTTATGAGATAGGATTTTAGATAGGCTTCCTGATTTTCAGGTGTGTTGTTATATTCAGGGCTTGCTGTGGTGGGAGAACTGAGTTCTGATGATTCCCATGTATCTTGGCTTCTGTTGCTTATGGTCTGGCACTTGCCTTTTGCCATCTGGATATTCCTGGTGTTTATGGGTCTGGGTGACTGTCTGGAGTCTGCCTCTTTTGTCCCTGGGTTGATTCAGGTCTCCTGGTAGGCCTGTGGCCCTGGCTGTGGTAGACCACCTGTGAAAGACCCACCTTCCAACTGGGGGCTCTTCAGAGGGGCAGACACTCTGCTGATCTGTTGCCCTGGCTGCAGTAGATCTCCCGGGAGGTCTTCAGACTGTTGAGTCTTCAGTGAAGCAGTCAAGATGTTGTTCAACTGCTCTGCGTGCAGCCTATCCTCAATTACTCTGAGTGCAGTGGATCTTCAACTTCTCTGAGTGCTGAGGGTTCTCTAGAATGGATCAGGATCTGTTGTCTTCACTGGAGCAGACCAGCCAAGAGTCTGCCCCAGCAGAAAGGACCAGGCAGTCGAGACATTGCTCTTTTTGGCGGTATATAGGAGGAGAAAAGAGTGTATGCAGAAAGGGTTTTGAGGGAAAACTAAGGTCTCATGACTATATGTATTTTCTTTGTTTTGTTTCTACATTTACAATATTGGAGCTATGATCCACAATTGCCAAATATAATATTTTATGATTTTTCATTTCATTTATGTAAAACTTAGAAGAAATCTAAGTTAATAAATCATTTGTGAAGCAGATATGCATAATTCATGTAATATTTTATTTAGTCTACTTTTGATAGTAGTTGATGAATCGAACATGCTATATTTTATCATTTTAATATGTAAAAGCTTTATTTCTAAACAGTTTTCAAATTATTTTCCTTGAGTTCAGGATTTAGTTAAGGTTGAATTGTGAAAGGGCATTTTTTCTTTTCTGATATTTGCTTATTTAATTGCTCTTATGGAAATTATTTTGTTTATATCTCAATATATTTTGATATTCGGCATGCTTTTATTTGAATTTAATGAAATAAATGGTAAAAATTCCCTCCTAAATATAAAGTTGAAATTTTATAATTGAATCAAAGTGTAAACATTTTCTGACTTCCATTTCACTAACAACTCTTAAGAGCTGCTCTTATTTAATAATGGAATTAATCATTCCTTTTTTTGTTTTGTCTTTTCTGTCTTTTTAAACTTGCTTTCGTGGATATTCACACCAGGAGGACAAAGTGGTTAGAGTCTTTTTCTTTCTGTCTAATATACTTTTTCCTATTGTTATTGCCAATTTAATTTTATAGTTGCATTTAATTTTATTATTCTAAATATTTTGTTAGTTATATTGCATGACAGTTGCTAAACAGTAGAGCATATTTAAGCATATTAAGCATGCTGTTTTTACTGAAAAACAACTTGCATTTCATTGTATTAGAGGTGAAAATATTAATTATTTATAGATCCTTTAGTTATTAAAAGTTAGCACTTCCATTATTGTGTCTCTGGTAGAAAACATTACCACCTACTGATTTTGTGCCTATCCAATCCTCCCATTCTTGAGACCCTCTAAAGACAGACTGGTGCTCAGTAGTTATGATTGCACAGCATTGTCCATTATGATCAGTACATTACATATTTTCCTAAATTCACTCTTGGTCAGGTTTTATAAAGCTTCCAACTTAATACCTAAAGTCAAAGACTGTAACAACAAACTAAAATACCATTGAAAGTGGGTTCACTGAAACATGTTTCTTGTGTTTATCATAAATATTTAATACACTTCTGCTTTATCTCAATAGTTTGTTTGAGGAGTTAGTAAATTTTTTAAATAGTTTTATATCTGCCCAAGAATGTCTGATTTGCATTTAGATCTGCTTTAGAGACTCGTTACTGCATATAAAGATAGCAATATTTCTGTTCTGATAACTTTTAATGAGTCAAACTTAGCCTTGAGCCCTTTCAGATTTTTGAATTTCAAATGGCTCACATTCAAAGTAGTTAAAGTCTTCTAAGCAGTACCATGTTTTAAAACAGTGGGAAGGTTTGCTTCCTTTTAAAGTCTTCAGCTACTCAGTTGGTAACAATGCATCTTGTGGCAAATGTTGAGCATGGAATTGGAGTGAAATCTCAGAGGAGACGAAAAGGTGCTATAGTTATTTCCTTTTCTTTTAAAAATCCTGTAGGAATCCTAACAAACTTAGAGGCTATTTTGAAGATTAACAGATCAATTAATGCACAAACTGTGCATCGTTGTTGTTTGGGGTGATTCTTCAGAGAACCCATGAGCTGTCTTCTATCTGCTTCCTTCCACAGCTTACCCACAGAGAGACAACCCCTGTGTTAATGACCTGCAGAGTCTCTATGGCAACTTTTGTGTCTACAGTTAATATAGGATGCATAATGGTCTAACTACCATCTGTTTTTGTTTTGTTTTGTTTTTTTTTATCATGCCTCCTATCCTAGAAATTGGAAATGTAATGATGGAAACCTAGTTTTCATGTGCTGACCAGACTTCATTCTCATGTCCAAAATCAGCTAAATAAACATGGCTTCTAGTGACAAGCCATTCTTTTACCATTGTGTAATTAGAATTATAGTTTATGATTTATTTTCAGACATTTTAAAACATGTACACTAAAAAGATCACCAGATAATTTGTGTCAGTGGTGGCTCCTTGATGTTTATTTGTCAGTTAGAAGAAGGTTTCTGTAAGAGTTAGTTTTTTCAATTAATTATTTCAGTAATTTTGTAGTGGAAATTGGGTTGCTAATGTCAAGGCTCATGTTCATGTTTTAGAAGCCCTTTCTTTTTAGGTGTCTAACTGAAGACTGGCTCACTTAGAATAAAATAGCTTCTCTCTCTCTTTAAAGTAGCCCAAAGATAGGCGTTTTGAATCTACCATGAGCTTCCAGTGTCAGATGAGGTGGCATTTTCCTAGGATGATTAGCCAGGTCCTCACCAGAGTCCTCCCATGCATCTCTGGGAGCCGGCAGAAAGAGTTCTCACTCAGTGAGATAGCTTGTTGTTTCCCGTGAGTGGCTCCCACTATCACTGGCTGCAGAAGCTGCCTCAAAATTACCATTTACTTGGGAATTTAAGAGTTACTATATTAATAAAACATTATTGAGTTGTCCTTTGAAGTGCTTGTATCAGAAAATTGGTAAACAAGAAACAGACTTTAAATTTAGGATAAGAGTGATTCCCTCCCTCCTTTAAGTTCTGTGTGAAACATTATTAAACTCCTGTAAGTATTCTGATTTAGCAGCTCATCTCTTGCTGTATGTAAGGTTTAGAGCGGCCCCACTCCTCAGCAGCATACATAAATTCATGTCATTTATGTATTACAGCATTTTTGGAAAGCATAAATTGTGACATCAGTTATCATGCTACTTCTTGATGACATAATGTAACTATCGAAGTTAATGTGAAGTAATGCTTCATATTTACTTCGTAAACTCCAAGAAGTCATTGTTTTCACATTAAACATGAAAAAAAGATTCCATGCTTATCAGTCTCTAGTTAGTTAAGAGGTGACTAGTAGATAAAATGAATTAGTTTGTGTGGATTTGGAACGTGCAAATAAAGCTACAGACCATTTTGTGACTCTTGTACATAAAAGGTTGTATTCACCTGTAGCTGTTAAACACTTGAGAAAAGTTTTACCGATATATTTATCAGTAAATACAGTTTTAACTTATTTAAAATTTAAAACCACATGAATCTAATTGTTAAAGCAATTAACCTTGATAGCAAATACGATTTCCTCAGCCCCAAGGGAATACACAAACTTTTATACTCACATTAGCAATAGACATACAAGCTTTACAGTTCCCACAAAGCATATGGATGTCAGTAGTGGTCTCATGTAAAGGCAAGAATGATAATGAACAAAGCTTTTCCTCCTAAGGAATAGAAATGAAGTGAGGGGATAGGAATACAAATGAAGTGAGGAAAGGTCTTCTTGAATGACTGAATTGGGGTAGCTGGACAGGTTGAAGTCCTACAGGCTTCGCTGTGTACTGTGGACAGTGGATACCACAGATTTCTATTCCTCTGGTTTTGAATGTGAGTTGTTACTGAAGTTACCTTTTCCTTGATTATTAAATATTTTAAATATATAAGTCAGTGGCTCACAATGATTCATACACCAGACACCATGATGAGATTTGCTTGCTTTCAAAGATCTTGGTTTGGAGTTTATTTTTATAATTAGTTTGATGAGGCTTTAGAATTATCTTCTTTAGGAAAGACGCAAATATATTACATGTAAAATATGTTTGAAAGGCTGAGCAGTTGAAAATGTGCACCCTACTTAGTGGGGTCCGAACTGATATTTGCAATTTCCTTTTCTCTTGCAGTTTATATTTAAGCAGTGTGAAAATCCACAAAACTTTCTTAGCTCTCCTTGAAACTGGAAATGGAAAAGGTCCTTAGTCCTTCTAGTACATGGCATAGAAGAAAATTTCTAAAGGT
The DNA here is from genome assembly GCF_947179515.1 of Apodemus sylvaticus. Classification (NCBI taxonomy): domain Eukaryota; kingdom Metazoa; phylum Chordata; class Mammalia; order Rodentia; family Muridae; genus Apodemus; species Apodemus sylvaticus. Next base: position 7,071,219 of record NC_067488.1, read on the forward strand.
TTCTGACAAGTTATGATATTTTGCACAAAAGTCAACACTACCTCTTACTGCAAATGTGATATCCTGACATGATTTGTCATTTGTTACGAGGAAAGAAAGACCAGGAGTATTAGAGTCCTAGGATATATTTGAACAAATGTCCTTTAGGGACAGAACCAGTGAGTTTGTTGGACTGGGTTTGTGACTGGAGGGTACATAGTCCAGCAGTGGCTTTTGGTGTGCTGGAAAGGCAGAGTACCTGACAGTGGCTCAGTTCTAGACCCTGGAAGCCTCAGAACTCTTGTGGTGGGGCAGTGATGCACTCCCAGTCTCAGACTGAAGGCCTTGAAGCTCCTTGGGTGTTGGAAATCCATGCTGTAAGACTAAGGAAGCTGGAGACTTCCAAGTAATGTCCAGAAAAGCAAGCAGCAGTAGCAGACAGTTCCTCAGAGGGAGAGGAGTGTGCAGGAGCTGGCGGACTCTTCTTTTCTGTCTGCTCTGTGTTCCCAGACCCCTGGGTGGTGAGATCACTACCAGGGCAGGTCTTTCCTCCTTAGTTGCTTTCTTATGTCAATCCTCCTGAAAAATACTGTTGTGGATACATCCAGAAGGGTGCTTCACGAATTCACTACTGTTTCTCCATGTAGTAATTTGAAATGTAAGAGTTATCATCACAGCCACTGACCCAAGGCTGTCAGATGTTGTGTGAAATATTAAAAAAAAAAAGCACCCCATACTAGCGCTGGCTATGCTCTAGTAACATGGTTTCCTGCTCCCAAGATCCCCATGGTCCCCATGCGGTGGCCGCCTGACTCCCCCAGCTGTTCTCCTGCTGGGGATCCTGCTCCCATTCCCAGCCTTCTGCTGGCTGTGTTTAGCTGTCACAGATCCCTGTAGCCTGGTAAATCAAAACTCTAGAGGCTTGAAATTTATCAGTCAGATTTATATCAGTAGATTCCCAACCCACAAAACATCTGCACAGTGAACTCAGAGCCAATTGATATTGATACAAGCTGCCCACTAGATTGGACAAATTGTCCTGTATTAATCCATCCCTTCTGTGACATCCATGGTGATGTGTGGCTATTTAAACCGCGGCATGGGTCTGGTTCATCCTTCTCTTCCTCCATTTCCCTTCCTTCTACCCGTGTCCCTAACTCTCCCATCTCTAAACCTCTCATCCCATCTTCTTTATCCACTGCCCAATCACAGGCTGTAGCCTTATCTTGTACCTGCCCTCACCTGCTTGGAGACAGCAATCCACATTCAGACAACTTTTTACAACTAGAGAAAATACTTTTCCCTTAAGTTTTTTCTGCTAACTGCAATCAATTTTTTGTTTCTTTTAAAATCAGATGTTATTGATTATGGTGATGCATATATGAGCATGATGTGTGCATGTGGGGGCACAAGCCTGCCCTGGCACATGAATGGAGGTCAAAGGTCAGAGGAGGAGTTTGTGGAGGTTGGCCTTCTGCCACTTTTTTTTTCTTTTCTAATTACTCTTAATTTTTTTTTTTACAGTTGTTACCCTCCTCCCAGTCCATCCTCCCACAGTTCCTCATCACATCCCTCCTCCCCCTGCCTCCAAGAGGATGTCCTCCCCACTCCCCACCAGCCCTCTTCAATCCCTGGGGCCTCAAATCTCTCCAGGGTTAAGACCTTCTTCCCTCATTGAGGCCAGACCAGGCAGTCCTCTGCTGTGTGTGTGTGTGTGTGTGTGTGTGTGTATGCTTGGACCAGTTCATGTGAACTTCCTGGTTGGTGGCTCAGTGTGAGAGAGTTTGAGTTTCAGGGGTCCAGGTTAGTTGAGACTACAGGTCTTCCTATGCAATTGCCCTTCTCCTCAGCTTCTTCCAGCCTTTCCCTAATTCAACCAGAAGGGTTTCTGCTTCAGTCTATTGTTTGGGCATAAATATGTGCTTCTGTCTCAGTCAGATGCTTGTAGGGCCTCTCAAAGGGCAGTTATGCCTAGGCTCTTGTCTGTATCTCATATACCTAAAATAAATAAACAAACAAACAAATAAATAAATAAACAATTCTTTAAAAAAATAAACACCTTCAATACTTCTTGGCCTTTTGGCTAAGATAAAGTGTAAAAATAAATTTAGATTTAAATAAATAAATAAATATAAACAAATAAAATTTAGACATTGTTTAAAAAAATCAATAAAATTGATAGATAAATGAGACCAAAATGGTAGCAGTACATGCCTATGGCCCTAGAACTCTAGATGGTGTGGGAGAATCACAAGATTGAGGCAAACATAAGCTAGAAGAGGGATGAGGGAGGGGATGAGGATGGATATTTATAACAGATAAGACTGTTCTCTTCCTATTCTCCATACAAACTGGCTATCCCTCCTTCCATCAAAGGGACAAATGCTTGTTTTCAATAGAGCGTTTCCATAGTTATTTTTATATATTTTTATTGGATATTTTCTTTATTCACATTTCAAATGGTATCCCCTTTCAAGGTCTCCTCTCCAGAAACCCCCTGTCACCTCCCCATCTCCCTGCCTCTGTGAAGGTGCTCCCTATCCACCTGTCCACTTCTGCCTCAACACCCTAGCATTCCCCTACACTGGGGCATAACCCTCTCAGGCCCAAGGGTAGTGCCTCACAATGATATCCAACAAGGCCATCCTCTGCCACATATGCAGCCAGCGCCATGGGCCTCTCCATGGGTGTTCTTTGGTTGGTGGTCCAGTCCCCAGGAGCTCCGGGAAGGTCTGGCTGGTTGACACTGTTGCTCCCTCCATTGGGCTGCAAACTCCCTCAGCTCCTTCAGTCCCTTCTCCAATTCCTCCATCAGGGACTCCAGGTTCAGTGCAGTTGGCTGCCCAGCATCCACTTCTGTATTTGTCAGGCTCCAGCAGAGCCTCTCAGGAGACAGCCATATGAGGCTCCCGTCAGCAAGAACATCCCAGCATCCTCAATATAGTCCAGGTTTGGTAACTGTATATGAGATGGATCACCAGGAGGGGCAGTCTCTTGATGGCCTTTCCTTCAGTCTCTGCTCCATACATTGTCTCCATATTTTCTTCCCTTCTAAGAAGCATTGAAGCATCCACGCTTTGGTCTTTCTTCTTGAGCTTCATATGGTCCGTGAATTGTATCTTGAGTATTCTGAACTTTTGGGCTAATATCATGTATGTTCTTTTGTGACTGGGTTACCTCACTCAGGATGATATTTTCTTTTTCTTTTTTTTAATTGATATATTTTTTATTTACATTTCAAATGATTTCCCCTTTTCTGGGTCCCCACTCCCTGCAAGTCCCATAAGCCCTCTTCCCTCCCCCTGTTCCTCCATCTACCCCTTCCCACTTCCCTGTTCTGGAATTCCCCTATACTCTTGCACTGAGTCTTTCCAGAACCAGGGGCCACTCCTCCATTCTTTTTGGACATCATTTAATTTGTGGATTATGTCTTGGGTATTCAAAGTTTCTAGGCTAATATCCACTTATCAGTGAGTGCATATCATGATTGATCTTTTGAGACTGGGTTACCTCACTTAGTATGATGTTCTCCAGCTCCATCCATTTGTCTAAGAATTTCATGAATTCATTGTTTCTAATGGCTGAATAGTACTCCATTGTGTAAATAAACCACATTTTTTTGTATCCATTCCTCCGTTGAAGGACACCTAGGTTCTTTCCAGCTTCTGGCTACTACAAATAGGGCTGCTATGAACATAGTGGAGCATGTGTCCTTATTGCATGCTGAAGAATCCTCTGGATATATGCCCAGGAGTGGTATAACAGGGTCCTCAGGAAGTGTCATGCCCAGTTTTCTGAGGAACCACCAGACTGATTTCCAAAGTGGTTGCACCATCTTGCAATCCCACCAGCAGTGGAGGAGTGTTCCTTTTTCTCCACATCCTCGCCAACACCTGCTGTCTTCAGGATGATATTTTCAAATTCCATCCATTTGCCCGTGAATTTCATAAAGTCATTGTTTTTAATAGCTGAGTAGTATTCCATTGTGTAAATGTTCCACCTTTTCTGTATCCATTCCTCTGTTGAGGGACATCTGGGTTGTTTTAGCTTTGGGCTATTATAAATATGGCTGCTATGAACATAGTGGAGCATGTGTCCTTATTACATGTTAGAGAATCTTCTGGGTATGTGCCCGGGAGTGGTATAGATGGATCCTCAGGTAGCACTATGTCCAGTTTTCTGATGAAATGCCAGACTGATTTCCAGAATGGTTGCACCAGCTTGCAATACCACCAGCAATGGAGGAGTGTTCTTCTTTCTCCACATCCTCTCCAGCATCTGCTGTCTCCTGAGTTTTTCATCTTAGCCATTTTGACTGGTGTGAGGTGGAATCTCAGTGTTGTTTTGATATGTATTTCCCTGATAACTATGGATTTTGAACATTTCTTTAGGTGCTTCTCAGCCATTAGAATTTCCTCAGTTGAGAAGTTTCTCTTCATCTCTGTTCCCCAGTTATTAATAGGGTTATTTGGTTCTCTGGAGTCTACCTTCTTGAGTTCTTTGTATATATTGGATATTAGCCCTCTATCAGATATAAGATTGGTAGAGATCTCTTCCCAATCTGTTGGTTACTGTTTTGTCCTATTGACAGCATCCTTTGCCTTATTGAAGCTTTGCAACTTTATGAGGTCCCATTTGTTGATTATTGATCTTAGAGCATAAGTGTTCTGTTCAGGACCTTTTCCTTTACCCACGTTCTTGAGACTTTTCCCCACTTTCTCTTCTATTAGAGTCAGTGTATCTGGTTTTATGTGGAGGTCTTTGATTCACATGGACTTGAGCTTTGTATAGGGAGATAAGAATGGATTAATTTGCATCCTTCTACCTGCTGTCCAACAGTTGAACTAGCACCATTTGTTGAAAATGCTCTCTTTTTTCCCATTGGATGGTTTTAGCTCCTTTGTTAAAGATCAAGTGACTGTAGGTATGTGGGCTCATTTCTGGGTCTTCAATTTTATTCCATTGATCTCCCTACTTGTCACTGTACCAATATCATGCAGTTTTTCTCACTATTGCTCTGTAGTACAGCTTGAGGTCTGGGATGGTGGTGATTCCCCTAGATGTTCTTTTATTGTTGAGGTTAGTTTTTGCTATCCTGTTTTTTTTTTTTTGTTGTTTTTTTTTTGTTTTTTTTTTTTGTTTTTTTGTTATTCCAGATGAATTTGAGAATTGCTCTTTCTAACTCTGTGAAGAATTAAGTTGGAATTTTGATGGGGATTGCATTGAATCTATAGATTGCTTTCGGCAAGATGGCCATTTTTACTATATTAATCTTGCCAATTTGTGAACATGGGAGATCTTTTCATCTTCTGAGGTCTTCTTCAATTTTTTTTCTTCAGAGACGTGAAGTTCTTGTCGTACAGATCTTTCACTTGTTTGGTTAGAGTCACACCAGGATCTTTTGTATTATGTGTGAGTATTATGAAGAGTGTTGCTTCCCTAATTACTTTCACAGCCAATTTATCCTTTGAGTAGAGGACGACAGCTTATTTGAGTTAATTTTATATCCAGCCACTATGCTGAAGTTGTTTATCAGCTGTAGGAGTTCTCTGGTGGAAGTTTTGGGGTCACTTAAGTATACCATCATAACATCTGCAAATAGTGATAATTTGACTACTTCCTTTCCAATTTGTATTCCCTTGACCTCCTTATGTTGTCTAATTGCTCTAGCTAGAACTTCAAGTACTATATTGAAAAGATAGGGACAGAGAGGGCAGCCTTGTCTAAGTGTCTCCCCATTTAGTTTGATGTTGGCTACTGGTTTGCTGTATATTGCTTTTACTATGTTTAGGTATGGGCCCTGGATTCCTGATCTTTCCAAGACTTTTAATATGACCAGATGTTGAATTTGGTGAAATGCTTTTTCAGCATCTAATGAAATGATCATGTAGTTTTTTCCTTTGGGTTTGTTTGTATAGTGGATTGTGTTGATGGATTTCCATATATTGAACCAACCCTGCATCCCTGGGATGAAGCCTACTTGATTGTGGTGAATGATTGTTTCAATGTGTTCTTGGATTTGCTTTTTGAGAATTTTATTGAGTATTTTTCATCAATATTCATAAGGGAAACTGGTCTGAAGTTCTCTTTCTTCATTAGGTGTTTGTGTGGTTTTGGTATCAGCAGAACTGTGGCTTCATAGAATGAATGGGGTTGTGTTCCTTCTGTTTCTATTTTGTGGAATAGTTTGAAGAGTATTGGTGTTAGGTCTTCTTTGAAGGCCTGATAGAATTTTGGACTAAAACCATCTGGCCCTGGCCTTTTTGAGGTTGGGAGACTTTTAATGACTGCTTCTATTTCTTGTTTTGTTTATGTGAGTATACTGCAGCTGTCCTCAGATACACCAGAAGAGGGCATCAGATACCATTTCAGATGGTTGTGAGCCACCATATGCTGGGATTTGAACTCAGGACCTCTAGAAGAGCAGTCAGTGCTCTTAACTCCTGAGCCATCTCCAGCCCGACTGCTTCTATTTCTGTAGGGGTCATTGGACTGTTTAGATGGTTTATCTTATCCTGATTTAAGTTTGGTATTTAGTATCTGTCTAGAAAATTGTTCATTTCATTCAGATTTTTTAGTTTTGTTAAATATAGGCTTTTGTAATAGAATCTGATGATTTTTTTTGAATTTTGTCAGTTTCTGTTGTTATATCTCCCTTTTCATTTCTGATTTTGTTAATTTGGATACTGTCTCTGTGCTCTCTGGTTAGTCTGGCTGAGGTTTTATCTATCTTGTTGATTTTCTCAAATAATCAGTTCTTGGTTTTCTTGATTCTTTGTGTACTTTTTGTTTCTAGTTGGTTGATTCCAGCCCAGGGTTTGATTATTTCCTGCTGGTTATGCTTCTTGGATGTATTAACTTCTTTTTGTTCTAGAGCTTTCAGCTGGGCTGTCAAGTTGCTACTGTATGTTCTCTCCAGTTTCTTTTTGTAGGCACTCACAGATATGAGTTTTCTTAGCACCGCTTTCATTGTGTCCCAAAAGTTTGGGTATGTTGTGCCTTCATTTTTTATTAAATTCTAAAAAGTCTTTGATTTCTTTCCTTTTTTTCTTCCTTGACTGCGTTATTGTTGTTCAGCTCCCATGCATATGTGGGATTTCTGTTGTTTTTGTCATTATTGAAGACCAGCCTTAGTCTGTGGTGATCTGATAGGATGTGTGGGATTATTTCAATTTTCTTGTATTTGTTGAGGCCTGTTTTGTGACCAATTATATGGTCAGTTTTGGAGAAGGTACCATGAGGTGCTCTAAAGAAGGTATATTCTTTTGTTATATGATGAAATGTTCTATTGAGAGCTGTTAAATTTATTTGGTCCATCACTTCTGTTAGTTTCAATGTGTCTCTTTTTAGTTTGTGTTTCCATGATCTATCCATTGATGAGAGTGGGGTGTTGAAGTCCCCCACTATTATTGTGTGAGGTGTTTTGTGTGCTTTCAACTTTAGTAAAGTTTCCTTTATGAATGTGCGTGCCCTCGCATTTGGAGCATAGATATTCAGAGTTAAGAGTTCATTTTAGTAGATTTTTCCTTTGATGTGTATGAAGTGTCCTTCCTTATAGTTTTCTATAACTTTTGGTTGAAAGTTGCTTTTATTCAATATTAGAATGGCTACTCCAGCTTGTTTTTTGGGACCATTTGTTTGGAAAATTGTTTTCCAGCCCATTATGCTGAGGTAGTGTCTGTGTTTGATACTGAGGTGCATTTCCAATGTGCAGCAAAATGCTGGGTCCTGTTTATGTATCCAGTCTGTTGTTCTATGTCTTATTAGGGAATTGAGTCCATTGATGTTAAGAGATAGTAAGGAATAGTGATTGTTGCTTCCTGTTATTTTTAATGTTATTTTTATGTTTATGTGAATATCTTCTTTTAGGTTTGTTGAAAGAAGATTCCTTTCTTGCTTTTTCAAGGGTGTAGTTTCCCTTCATGTGTTGGTGTTTTCCATGTGTTATTCTCTGTAAGATTGCATTTGTGGAAAGATATTGTATCTTGGTTTGTCCGTCTATGGTAATTGAGATTTTTGCTGGGTATAATAGCCTGGGCTGGCATTTGTCTTTTCTTAGAGTCTATATAACATCTGTCCAGGAACTTTTAGCTTTCATAGTCTCAGATGAGACATCTCATATAAAAGAAGGCTGGAGTAGTATATTTTTATATATTCATCATTTTTATATATTCATATTTTTATATATTCATCATAATATATTTCACTGAACTGTTTGTGTGGTTCTAATAAGTGCTAGGCCATTTTTCCTAGTGTCCTGTATTCTTTTCTACTTTAACTATTTTTTTTTATTTTAACTATTTCTTTTTTTTTATTGATATATTTTTTATTTACATTTCAAATGATTTCCCCTTTTCTGGGTCCCCACTCCCCGCAAGTCCCATAAGCCCTCTTCCCTCCCCCTGTTCCTCCATCTACCCCTTCCCACTTCCCTGTTCTGGAATTCCCTTATACTCTTGCACTGAGTCTTTCCAGAACCAGAGGCCACTCCTCCATTCTTTTTGGACCTCATTTAATATGTGGATTATGTCTTTGGTATTCAAAGTTTCTAGGTTAATATCCACTTATCAGTGAGTGCATACCATGATTGATCTTTTGAGACTGTGTTACCTCACTTAGTATGATGTTCTCCAGCTCCATCCATTTGTCTAAGAATTTCATGAATTCATTGTTTCTAATGGCTGAATAGTACTCCATTGTGTAAATACACCACATTTTTTGTATCCACTCTTCTGTTGAGGGATACCTGGGTTCTTTCCAGCTTCTGGCTATTACAAATAGGGCTGCTATGAACATAGTGGAGCATGTGTCCTTATTGCATGCTGAAGAATCCTCTGGGTATATGCCCAGGAGTGGTATAACAGGGTCCTCAGGAAGTGTCATGCCCAGTTTTCTGAGGAACCGCTAGACTGATTTCCAAAGTGGTTGCACCATCCTGCAATCCCACCAGCAGTGGAGGAGTGTTCCTCTTTCTCCACATCCTCGCCAACACCTGCTGTCTCCTGAGTTTTTGACCTTAGCCATTCTGACTGGTGTGAGGTGAAATCTCATGGTTTTTTTGATTTGCATTTCCCTAATGATTAATGATGTTGAACATTTCTTAAGGTGTTTCTCAGCTCTCCGAAGTTCTTCATGTGAAAATTCTTTGTTTAGCTCCATACCCCACTTTTTAATGGGGTTATTTGGTTCTCTGTTCTGGGTTCTACCTTCTTGAGTTCTTTGTATATATTAGATATTAGCCCTCTGTCAGATTTAGGGTTGGTAAAGATCCTTTCCCAATCTGTTGGTTGACGTTTTGTCCTTTTGACAGTGTCCTTTGCCTTACAGAAACTTTGTAGTTTTATGAGGTCCCATTTATCAATTCTTGATCTTAGAGCATAAGCTATTGGTGTTTTATCCAGGAACTTTTCCCCTGTGCCTATGTCCTCAAGGGTCTTCCCCAGTTTCTTTTCTATTATTTTCAGTGTGTCAGGTTTTTTTTTTTTTTTTTAATCCAAATGATTTTTTTATTTGATATATTTTTACATTTCAAATGATTTCCCCTTTTCTAGCCCCCCACTCCCCGAAAGTCCCATAAGCCCCCTTCTCTCCCCCTGTCCTCCCACCCACCCCTTCCCACTTCCCCGTTCTGGTTTTGCCAAATACTGCTTCACTGAGTCTTTCTAGAAAACGGGGCCACTCCTCCTTTCTTCTTGTACCTCATTTGATGTGTGGATTATGTTTTGGGTATTCCAATTTTCTAGGTTAATATCCACTTATTAGTGAGTGCATACCATGATTCATCTTTTGAGTCTGGGTTACCTCACTCAGTATGATGTTTTCTAGCTCCATCCATTTGCCTAAGAATTTCATGAATTCATTGTTTCTAATGGCTAAATAGTACTCCATTGTGTAGATATACCACATTTTTTGCATCCACTCTTCTGCTGAGGGATACCTGGGTTCTTTCCAGCATCTGGCAATTATAAATAGGGCTGCTATGAACATAGTAGAGCATGTATCCTTATTACATGGTGGGGAATCCTCTGGGTATATGCCCAGGAGTGGTATAGCAGGATCTTCTGGAAGTGAGGTGCCCAGTTTTCGGAGGAAGCACCAGACTGATTTCCAGAGTGGTTGTACCAATTTGCAATCCACCAGCAGTGGAGGAGTGTTCCTCTTTCTCCACATCCTCGCCAACACCTGCTGTCTCCTGAATTTTTAATGCCATTTTGACTTGTGTAAGGTGAAATCTCAGGGCTGTTTTGATTTGCATTTCCCTAATGACTAATGAAGTTGAGCATTTTTTAAGATGCTTCTCCTCCATCCTAAGTTCTTCAGGTGAGAATTCTTTGTTTAACTCTGTACCCCATTTTTAATAGGGTTGTTTGGTTTTCTGGAGTCTAACTTCTTGAGTTCTTTATATATATTGGATATTAGCCCTCTATCTGATGTAGGATTGGTGTTCTGTTCAGAAACTTTCTCCCTGTACCGATGTCCTCAAGGGTCTTCCCTAGTTTCTTTTCTATTAGCTACAGAGTGTCTGGCTTTATGTGGAGGTCCTTGATCCATTTGGATTTGAGCTTAGTACAAGGAGACAGGATGAATCAATTCGCATTCTTCTGCATGCTGACCTCCAGTCGAACCAGCACCAAAAGTCTCTGATTTCTTTCCTTATTTCTTCTTTGGCCAAGGTGTCATTGAATAGAGTATTGTTCAGCCTCCATGTGTATGTGGGCTTTCTGTTGTTTTTGTTGCTATCGAACACCACTCTTACTCCATAGTGATCTGATAAGAGGCATGGGATTAGTTCGATCTTCTTATATTTGTTGAGGTCTGTCTTGTGACCAATTATGTGGTCGATTTTTGAGAAGGAACCATGAGGTGCTGAGAAAAAGGTATATTCTTTTGCTTTAGGGTGAAATGTTCTATAAATATTAGTCAAATCCAATTGGTCCAAAGCTTCAATTAGTTTTACTCTGTCCCTGTTTAGTTTCTGTTTTCCCGATCGGTCCATTGAGGAGAATGGAGTGTTGAAGTCCCCCACAATTATTGTGTTAGGTGCAACGTGTGCTTTGAGCTTTAGTAAAGTTTCTTTTACGAATGAGGGTGCCCTTGCATTTGGCGCATAGATGTTCAGAATTGAAAGTTCTTCTTGATGAATTTTTTCTTCGACCAGCAAGAAGTGTCCTTCTGTGTCTCTTTTGATGACTTTAGGTTGAAAGACAATTTTATCTGATATTAGAATGGCTACTCCTGCTCATTTCCTGTGACCATTGGCTTGTAAGATTGTCTTCCACCCTTTTACTCTAAGGTATTTTTTATCTTTGACACTGAGGTGTATCTCCTGTATGCAGCAAATTGTAGGGTCCTGTTTCCTTATCCAGTCTGTTAGTCTATGTCTTTTTATTGGGGAATTGAGACCATTGATGTTAAGAGATATTAAGGAATAGTGATTATTACTTCCTGTCATTTTTGATGTTCTTTTTATATTTGAGTGGTTATCTTCTTTTGGGTTTGATGAAGGAAGGTAACTATCTTGCTTTTTCCAGGGTTTAGTTTCCCTCATTGTATTGGAGTTTTCCTCCTATTATTCTTTGCAGAGCTGGGTTTGTGGAAAGATATTGTGTAAATTTGGTTTTGTCATGGAATATCTTGGTTTCTCCATCTATGGTAAATGAGAGTTTTGCTGGGTATAGTAGTCTTGGCTGACATTTGTGTTTTCTTAGAGTCTGCATGAGATCTGCCCAGGATCTTCTAGCTTTCATGGTCTCTGGTGAGAAGTCTGGTGTGATTCTGATAGGTCTTCCTTTATATGTTACTTGGCCTTTTTTCTCTTACTGCCTTTAATATTCTTTCTTTGTTTAGTGCATTTGGGGTTTTGATTATTATGTGACGGGAGGTATTTCTGCTCAGGTCAAGTCTGTTTGGAGTTCTGTAGGCTTCTTGTATATTCATAGGCATCTCTCTCTTTAAGTTAGGAAAGTTTTCTTCCATAATTTTGTTGAAGATATTTGCTGGCCCTTTCTGTTGTAAATCTTCACTCTCATCTATACCTATAATCCTTAGGTTTGGTCTTCTCATTGTATCCTGGATTTCCTGGATGTTCTGGGATACAAGCTTTTTGCATTTTGCATTTTCTTTGACAGTTGAGTCAATGGTTTCTATGGTATCTTCAGCATCTGAGATTCTTTCTTCCATCTCTTGTATTCTGTTGTTTATATTTGCATCTATGGCCCCTGATTTCTTCTCAAGGTTTTCTATCTCCAAAGTTCTCTCCCTTTGTGATTTCTTAGTTGTTTCTACTTCTGTTTTTAGATCCAGGATGGTTTTGCTCAGTTCCATCATTCGTTTGTTTGTGTTTTCCTGTAATTCTTTAAGAGATTTTTGTGTTTCCTCTTTCATGACTTCTGCCTGTTGACTCAATTTCTCCTGCATTTCTTTAAGTTTTTTTTTTTTTTTTTTTTTTTTTTTTTTTTTTTTTTTTGCTTTTCTTCTTTATTGGCTTCTATCTCTTGGGCCTTATTCTCCTGCATTTCTTTAAGTGATTTTTGTGTTTCCATTATACGGGTTTCTAGCTTATTCATGTTCCCCTGTATTTCTTTAAGAGATTCATTTATGTCCTTTTTGTGTTGTTCTAGCAGCATCATGAACAGTGATTTTAAATCCAAATCTTGTTTCTCTGGTGTGTTGGCCTAACCAGGACTTGCTGATGTTGGAGAGTTTGGTTCAGATGCTGCCATATTGCCTAGATTTCTGTTAGTAGCGTTCCTGCATTTGCCCTTTGCCATCTTGTTCTCTGGAGCTAGTTGGTCTTGTCTCTGGCTGGTGTTTCAGCCTCCTGAGAGCCTCTAGGGCTATTTCTGCAACACTGGATGGCAGGGTTTCCCATGTTGCAGTCCTCCTCTTGGGTGCCCTTGCAGCCCTAGTGTTCTTTGCCCCAGATTGTGTCTGTGAACCAGATGGTGCCTGTTTGTTCCTTCAGGGAGTGCTGAGGGTGTATGCTGCGGGGACCTTTTCTGCATGCTGATCACTCTGCTGGTCAGCGGAACTCCCAACTGGGTTGGTACACACAAGGCTAGCCTTACTGCTCAGGCCCTGAGTCTAGGTAAAAGCCTGGCAGGCCAATGTCTGAGCAAAGTTCCCCTCAGCTGTGAGTATTGTTGGGTCTGTCAGGTGGCCAGGATGGCGGTGTGCGTAGCTCCCTGAGAGTGCTGGGAGAGTCTGCTGGGCTAACAACCTCCTGGCCAGGTTGGCACACAGATGGCCCACCGAGCAGCCCAGGTCCTGGGGGCAGTCCAGGGCCTGACGGTCTTAGACCCCAGCTATGTCAGCCTCGGGCTAGCCTGTTAGCCAGTTTGATTTTGCCTGCTAGGACTCTCTGGCTTCCCGTAGGCGAAATGGCGGGGCTGCATGCGCTGGCCCGGGCAAACAACCTCCTGGTCGGGTTTGCACACCGGTGGCCCCCGACCAGCTCAGTGCCTGGGTGCAGGCCAACGCCCGTCGGGCTTAGACCCCTGCGATGTTGGTCTCGGGTTGTATTTGTGTACCTCAGTCTGTCTGATTTCTCTGGTGTCCGAGAACCAATATGAAGGCCTTGTAACTGACTGGCGGGAGGCAGAGTTCTGATGTGGCTTCTGTGTGGTGAAAGGCACCGTAAATCCTCCGCTGCTTGCAGCCTGGCTGGCCAGCAATGGCCAGTGGTCGTGGGCGCAGGGTCTGCCTGGACCCTGTCCGCTTGGTTCTACTGCTGATGGCCCTTCCTCTGGACCAGCTGCTGTTGCTGTTGCTGCTGCCGCCTCCACTCCAGAGACTAGTTCATGTGTATTCTCTTAACTATTTTTTTAACATAATTTTTTATTGATTATTTGAGACAATGCATCTTGATCACATTCACTTTCCATTCCTCCAACATCCATCCTCCTATCCTTTAACTATTTTTTGAGACAAGGTTTCTCATTGAGCCTGGATCTTAACATTTCAGCTACACAGTATACCCAGTCTGCCTCTGCCTCACCAGTGCTGGCTTTACAGAACATGCTGTCATACATGATGTTTTTGCATGGGTCTGGGAATCTTAACTCAGGCTTTAGGCTTGATTGGCAAGCATTTTACTAAGACATTTCTCTACTTTTCAGGTAATTTTTGAATTGCGCCTTTCATTAAGAAAACACCGTTGTCTTTGATGCTTGTTTTTCTTTCCACAATTTGTTTATTCCATTTAGAGATTCCTTTATTTTGTCCATAAACAAAGTCACACGGGTTCTTCTAAAGCTAGTGAGGTATTTCTTTCACAGATTAACTAAAGGATTTTATCAATACTTCTGAACTTTGTATGGTTTTGCTACTATCTTTATTATATTATGCTGATATTTACTCTCTTACCTATACTTTACATATGGTTGTCTGAAGGCAGTGAAGTTATATTTTATTTTATTTACCACAAACATTTAATAAGTACTAAAATATTGGAAATACATAGTTGATGTTCAAATTATTTAACAGTTACTAAATTTGGTCATCAGCTGTCCAGAAGATAGCTGACTACTCTGGATATGGACAATGACTCTGTAATTGTCTATGTGTTTACCTCACAGTTTAAGACTGAGTGAGTGATGAGCAGACAGGAGCTGCTCTCCTTTTCTTTTTACGTGGTAGTTCTGGGTGAATACTTGTCTTGAATGACTGAGATACAAATATATCTTCACTTTTAATATAGCTTTGAAGTTATTAGATGCAAATAGGCTGAGCAGGAAAATTTTCTTAGGCTGGTATGCAAGTAGGCAGTCCTCTGCTGTCTATGTGCTGGGGCCTCATATCAGCTGGAGTATGCTGCCTGGTTTGTGGTCCAGTGTCTGAGGGCTCTCGGGGGTTCAGGTTAATCGAGACTGCTTGTCTTCCTACAGGGTCATCCTCCTCCTCAGCTTTTCCCAGCTTTTCCCTAGTTCAACCATAGTGGTCAGCAGCTTCTCTCCATTGGTTGAGTGTAAATATTTGCATCTGACTCTTTCAGCTGCTTGTTGGGTCTTATGGAGGACAGGCCTATCTTCAAGTGTGGTCTGTGGACTTACCCTCAGTCTTGCTGCAGGTTGTTGGCAGGCAGGAGCCCCTCTTCCCAGTCTACTCTGTCTCCTGCAGATTGTGCCTCTCGACATGGATCTAAGATTCCTGTCTTCCTAGGGCTTTACTGCTGCGCTTGAGTCTTTCTTTCTAGCCTATTTCCACTGCTTTGTGGCCCGCCTGCCGCCCCCCCCCCCCCGCCCCATGCAGAACTATTCCCCCTGGGTCCCCACAGACACCACACTTTTATTTATTTTACTTTATTGATTTCATGTTTTTTTTTAAATTTTCATAATATTACATTCTTTAGGAGTTAAAAGAAAAAGTGGTTTAACTTTTTTGCTACATTAAAATATTACAATATTGAAGTGTACATTTTTCCAATTCCATATTTTATGTAACTCTGAAGACATATGATTGCTCGGGGTGTATTTTTGAAAAAAAACTAAGCAAAATTAAGTAACATACTTTTCTTGAAATTATGAAAACTTCTGTATTTAATTAGTAACATTCATAAGCATTGCAACTGTTTTAGTTAGAACTTTTACAACCTTTGTATTCAGACCAACTTATACACTGTTGTTGTACCTGTGTGCTAATAGATAAACATCAACACTTGAGAACTTTACATAAATTTTTGTAACTAAAAACTCTGTCATTTACAATATATCATCTTAACTTTGAATTTTAAACTGCAAACAGAAAACTGTGAACTTACAGAAAGTGGTTTTTTTTTTTTTTTTTTTTAATCAAATATGTCAGTACTGCTTCTTTAGGAGATGTTGACCATTAGGTCATCAGAGATTATAAAACGGTGTTTGATGGTCTCCTCAAGCACCTCAGCTGTCTTCATTTTATATCAAAAGTTAAAATTTGGCATGATTTATCTCAGTAATTAGCTAATGGCTATTTTTCAGTTGATTGTATCAAACTGAGTGTGGAAGCTTTGAAAAAGAAATTGTACACACTTCTTTGCACATTAGACCAGTTGAATAAGAATATCCAAGGGTGGTCCTGAACAATTTTTTTGTAGTAGTGATAATTTTAATATGTAGTTGGGTAGAGATATCTGTTTTCTCTATCAGCTTTTCTTTTTCCCCCCTAGTGTTAACACATTCAGAAGCCAGTATGTCACCGATCCTCGATTTACAAATATAGAAGATACATATAGGATAACATTAAGTAGTATTAACTCATGCTTTAAGCCATCAAGAAGAAACTATTCATAATACATACTCTGCCCTGGATTTGGATTGAATATCTCATTTTGTTTTTTAATTTAGCATGCATTGGGAATTGTAACTTTAAATTTGTCAAATTCGATTTTTAATGATGACTTTTAAATGCTTTAATCTTCCTGTAACCCACCACTCACCAGAGGTAGGAGAAAAGGAAGGATATGGGGAAGTGGACCTGTTTAGAAAGTGTTCTTTGGAGCCACTCCCATCTGTGTTGTCTGGAAATCAGTAGTTTAGTTCACAGGTTAGCAGGTAGCAGCAGCTCAGTCTACTAGCAAACACCTCATGGATACACCAGTAGTCCAGTTTGATAGAGTCAGGTTAGCAACAGTAGTGATATCACTTAGCAGAGGCAACCAAGCCTCAGCCTCAGCCTGATTCAGCAGGAGGGACCAACAGGAACACCAGTTCCCAGCTGTGCCTCTCAGGGAAGCAAAGATCAGTGAAGACAAGAGACCCACAAGTGTTGCACAGCTTGCTGTACTAGCAAGCCAAGCTGTCTCTGTCTCTTGGTGGAGTCCTATTTATTCCTTCCAAACATCATGTGTCCTCCACATACCTTTTTTTCAGTACAGGTCTTGCCTCAGCATGTGCATCCAATCAGCCTGAGTCTTTGGAAGAGGCAACAAATCGCATCATACCGACAGAAGTTTTTTGCTGTGTTTCTCTCTATGGCATCCCAGCTACACAGTGTAAGGTGACCAGTACATGCGTGTTGTTAGCAAAGAATCTTTCATCACGTGTCCTTTCACATGTTTGCTTTAGCAGAACATCCTCTTTCCTGTGTCTGCTTCAGCGAAACATTCCTTCAGGAGTCACCCTTAGCCTTTCACACCGGAGTCCACTTTAACAAAATGTTCTTTCAAGTGTTTGCCCAGGCAAAATACCACCCAACCTACTTTCCAACACAAAAACAAAAACAAAGACAATCCCAAAACCCTTAAGTTTACATTTCAGGGAATGATTAATTTAAATAGGCATTATTTTATATTAACATAGAAAGGTAACAGTCTTTCAGTATTAAAGGGATGTAGATTTTATTTAAATAGTCACTACTAAAACTGTGGTGCAGTTATTGAGAATGAGGAAGATCATACATCTTAAACATGCCATGTAGGAGTTTATAATTCATTTCTCATAGAAACGCTTTTGTGAATGGTAATTAAGTAGAATATTAGTATGAATTACTGTATCAACTGGGTAGATTTATCCTAGATGTCTACTAGCTTTTGAGTAGTCTATCGGTGGGGAAGTTCCTACCGTTGAGACTTTCCTTTCCTTGTTTCTGAAAATGTACTTTATATTTTCTCTACAGGTATTATTTTTTGAGAATTTTATATATTACTATTGTTTGTTTTGTTCCTATTTTTCTCCAGCAACTCCTATTGTATTCCGCCCCCTCTTCAAGTTCATGTTCTATTTACACACACACACACACACACACACATGCACAAACACATACTACACAACCCTATGCCTAGTCAGTTTTGCCTTATGCGCATGTGTATAGGGTTGACCAGTAGGACATGGGCAGCATGCCAGAGGCCTCATCTCTAAAGCTTCTTTACCCAATTCCAGGAGCTGATAGCTCCTCACCTGGAGGTGAGGCCTTGTGAACCCTTCCCTCATCCATGCTGAAATGTTGTCTGGTGTGATTTTGGGGAGGTCTTGTGCAAGTAACCATAGTTGTTGAGAGGTCACAGGTGCAACATCCGAGTTCTGTCCAGAATACACTTTTTCACTGCAGTTTTCTGGTCCTCTAGCTCTTGTCCTTTAGGGTCTAAGCAGAATTAAATACACAATTTTCAAATAACTATGGAAAATGCATATTTTTATTATTGACATTCATAAGCATTGTAACTATCTTAATAAGTACCTCTACAACATTTATATTACTGCCAACACATACGCTGCTGATGTACCTGTCCCCTGAGCCATGTGTACAGGTCGTTATATGTCCCATTTGTGGTGTCCACACCACAGCCTCTCATTCTCTGCACTTTGTCAGTTGTGGTTGGAGCTTCTCTGATGAGGCATTACAGCTGTACTGCCTCATGATTGAAAGGATAGTATTTGAAAGACAGTTGGATACTGTGTCAGGCTCACAGAATCTCAGTAGTAGATTCTCCTCGAGGGTTGTGAGCTCTCTCAGCCATGGGCTCTTTGCTAAGTTTTCAGTACAGGGAACGACTTCCCTCCTATTGCACAGGACTATATGCCTATTGGATATCGGTTAACTTCAGTATGTTAATTCCTCTATTGCACTGTTGGGCTTATCTTTCCAGATTAGTCATTATTGCAGTTCGCAGTATTTACAGCTGAGCAGGATGTTGATAAGGGATTTCATCCAGCAACCTACATAGCATCTTTTGACTGTGGTGGTCAGTCGTCAGGAAGAAAGCTTCTAGTTCATACAGCTTGATTCTCCAAGTCCTGTCACCAAAGTATGTGGTATCTTCAGCAGTGGAATAAATAAGTAGAAAAAATAATAGGAGAGTTTACCCACAAGTTCTGTCAGTTAACCAAGAGCAATAGCAGTACCAGAAGTGCCTCTGAACCATGTGGCAGCATGAAGGTAGGTAGCCCATGCCCGCTGTGGGGATTTTTGTTTAATCGTTTATGACTTCTAGTGAGAGCATTACTTCTCACATTCTTCATAGTGTTTCTTCCACATATAACATGTTTTTGGTAGTAATTTTCTATAAATCCAAAGAGAGAATATACTTGTATCTATATTTTAAAAAAACATCTTTTTAAAGATAGTCACAGAAATATGCATATTATTTGAAATGAGACATTCAGATAATCCCAGTGAAGAGAGGGTTTAAAGACTAAATTTTTTTTACTGGATTTAGTTAAATTATAATAACAATTAATACACAATTTATTAAAATAACAAGCACAATTTTAATTGAAAGTATTAAATTTAAGCAAATTTGACTAGAAACTTATGTCTTAAGGAAATGGGTAGATTGATTATCTTTCAAAATTCACAACTGTCATGATAATTATTACTTATAAACCTTGGTAGAGCTTAACATTAGTTCTCTTTGCTGCATTTGCTGAGGAATTTTTCTCAGTAATGGAGCCATTTGAGTAGAAGTTCAGTTATAACAATTCACTCAATTGTTTGAATCTTTCCCAAGTTTTGTGATAACAAAGTGAGGGAGCATATCATCAAAAATTATCTTAAATTATATACCAGTTGACCACTAATTTAGGTCTTCCTTCAGTTTGCTGAAAGTAAGGAATCTAAAATATTAGACTTGAAAAATTCATTACTGAGTTAGTGATTCATTCTGTCAGTTTCTGGGACTTACACCAAAAAGGCATTACTGATAATTACCAGATGACTGTCCTTGTTTCTCTTTGACTTGGAAATACCTTGTTTAAGCCAATATCTTAAAAAGGATTTGGAAAATGTTAATTTTAGTATTCTACCAATTACAATTTATAACTGACAAAGTTATTTTTGCATTCTTAATATGCTCACTTAATTTTACTCTCTCTTAGAACTGCCTATCTTGATTTCAGTTTGTAGAGAAATGGAACATATTAACTAATAGGCAAAGATTATCTAGTTGTTCAACCAAATCAGCCAAATGAAAATTAGTTAATGAGATTCATGTTGCTTTCCAATTTAAATAGATGTTGATATTGATCATTTGCTAACTCACTGTGTGTGCGTGCCTGTACGTGTTGAATGCATATCTATGCGTGCTTGCCTGTCAGAATACATGAGGAGTCCAGGGTTTCTGTCTTCCTCTGTTGCTCTCCATCTTATTTTTTGAGGGGATCTCTCACTGAGTGTGGAGCTCACAATTTTGGCTAGTCTGGCTAGCCAGTGAGCCCTGGCGATCCTCTCTTTATACCCAGTTCCCGACAACCCTGATCAGCACACTTTGTTCACTGATTTTGTTGTTTATCCCCACTCCATGCACTGATAATTGTTGCTTACCTTTTTAAACTTGAGATTGAGTTTTGCTAGTCTATGTAGTCCAGGATGATGTGGGACTTGTAACCCATCATCTTGAATTCATGATCTACCTGCCATAATCTTTTGGCTCTGAAATTATATGGTTGACTTTTCCTTTGAATATTTTAATAGGATTTCTTAGTGTGATCCTAATGGGTCAAAAATCTTTGTTTTAAAGTAAACCCTACTCACTCATGCATCACTTGAAAATTTTAATGTCATTATATTAATGATATAATAATTGCCATTTTGATGGTGGCATTTGATACTCTAATCAGGACTCAACATTTTGAGAACATGTCTTTATGAATATAAATGTATTAAAGTTACAAGTATTACCTACAAGCTTATTTCTGTGCTTACTGAAGCATTAACCATGAAAATTGTGAGGTTAATCTTCATTGCCAACTGTCTGGATTTAGAATCATCTAGAAGACAACACTTCTGGGAATGCTAGTAACTGTGTTTTCATAGAGGTTGAACTAAGAAGGCTGAATATTAATGTAAACTATGTCACGAGTCTAATGGAATGGTCTTTTTTTGTCTTTTTAAATTTTGTTATTAAACTAATAAAATTTATTTTAAAATATACAACTCAGTATTGACTTTTAAGTCATCAAAATAATTTATAATAGTTAAATGCCTCTTTAATATACATAATATATTCTGAAGCTAAAAGTAATATGCACTTACCCAGTTTTTAAAATCTATTTGGAACATTAAACATGATAGAAGTAGAAAAAAATGTCTTATGAACTCCTCTATGAAAGGAAACTGTGAAAAGTTCCTGATTAGACAGAAATCATTCCATCTCCAAGGGAGAATACTCAGCGTAACTGTGGCTTCACAAAATGAATTGGGTAGTGTTCCTTCTGTTTTGTGGAATAGTTTGAAGAGTATTCATATTAGGTTTTCTTTGAAGGTCTGATAGAATTTTGGACTAAAACCATCTGGCCCTGGCCTTTTTTGGTTGGGAGACTTTTAATGACTGCTTCTGTATATTTAGGGGTTATGGGACTGTTTAGATGGTTTATCTGGTCCTGATTTAACTTTGGTATTTGGTATCTGTCTAGAAAATTGTCCATTTCATGCAGATTTTCCAGTTTTGCTAAATATAGGCTTTTGTAGTAGGATCTGGTGATTTTTTTAATTTTATCAGTTTCTGTTGTTATATCTCCCTTTTCATTTCTGATTTTGTTCATTTGGATACTATCTCTGTGCTCTCTGGTTAGTCTGGCTAAGGATTCATCTATCTTGTTGATTTTCTCAAAGAACCAGCTCCTGGTTTTGTTGATTTTTTTTTTTTTGTATAATTCTTTTTTGTTTCTACTTGGTTGATTTCAGCCCAGAGTTTATTTCCTGCCTGCCATCTGCTTCTCTTGGGTGTATTTGCTTCTTTTTGTCCTAAAGCTTTCAGGTGTGCTGTCAAGCTGCTAATGTATGCTCTCTCCAGTTTCTTTTTGGAGGCATTCGGAGCTATGACATTTCCTCTTAGTACTGCTTTCGTTCTGTTCCACAAGTTTAGTATGTTGTGCCTTCATTTTCATTAAATTCTAAAAAGTCTTTAATTTCTTTATTTCTTCCTTGACCAAGTTATCATTAAGTAGGGAGTTGTTCAGCTTCCACGTGTATGTGTGTTTTCCGTTATTTTTGTTGTAATTTAAGACCAGCCTTTGTTCACAGTGATCTGATAGGATGCATGGTATTATTTCAATCTTCTTGTATCTGTTGAGGCCTATTTGTGACCAATTATACAGTCAATTTTTGGAGAAATGATAACAGGAGGTTCTGCGAAGAAGGTATATTCTTTTGTTTTAGGATGAAATGTTCTATAGATATCTGTTAAATCCATTTGGTCCATAACCTCTGTTAGTTTCAATGTTTCTCTGTTTAGTTTGTGTTTCTATGTCCATTGAGGAGAGTGGGGTGTTGAAGTCTCCCACTATTATTGTTTGAGGTACAATGTGTGCTTTGTACTTTAGTACAGTTTCTCTTATAAATAAATGTGGGTTTCCTTGCATTTGGAGCATGGATATTCAGAATTGAGAGTTTGCCTTGGTAGATTTTTCATTTGATGAGTATGATGTGTCCTTCCTTATACTTTTTGATATCTTTTGGTTGAAAGTTGCTTTTTTGTTTTTGTTTTTGTTTTTGTTTTGAGTTTTGGGGTTTTTTGTTTGTTTTGTTTTATTTGAGAAAAGGTTTCTCTGCGTAGCCCTGGCTGTCCTGGAACTCACTCTGTAGACCAGACTGACCTTGAACTCAGAAATCCACCTGCCTCTGCCTCCCAAGTGCTAGGATTAAAGTTGTTTTTTTTTTTTTTTTAATTTTCTAAATTCTTTGTTTACATTTCATATGATTTTCCCTTTCCCAGATCCTCCCTCCCCATAAGTCCCATAAGCCCTCTTCCCTCAATCAACCCTCTCCCACTTCTCTGTCCTAGTAATAGCCTACAGTGCTGCATCAAGCCTTTCCAGGACCAGGGCCCTCTCCTTCCTTCTTCTTGGGAATGATTTGATATGTGTGTCTTGGGTATTCAGAGCTTCTGGTCTGATATCCACTTATCAGTGATTGCATTCCATGTGTGTTCTTTTGTGATTGGGTTACCTCACTTAGGATGATATTTTCCAGTTCCAACCATTTGCCTAAGAATTTCACGAATTCATTGCTTTTAATTGTTGAGTAGTATTCCATTGTGTAAATATACCACATTTTCTGTATCCATTCCTCGATTGAGGGATATCTGGGATCTTTCCAGCTTCTGGCTATTATAAATAAGGCTGCTATGAATATAGTGGAGCATGTGTCCTTATCTCCTTATACTAAGCTCAACTCCAGGTGGATCAAGGACCTCCACATAAAACCAGACACATTGAAACTAATAGAAAAGAAATTGGGGAAGACCCTTGAGGACATGGGCACGGGGGAAAAGTTCCTGAACAGAACACCAATGACTTATGCTCTAAGATCAAGAATTGACAAATGGGACCTCATAAAATTACAAAGTTTCTGTAAGGCAAAGGACATCATCAAAAGGACAAAATGGTAACCAACAAATTGGGAAAAGATCTTCACCAACCCTACATCTGACAGAGGGCTAATATCCAATATATACAAAGAACTCAAGAAGTTAGACACCAGAAAACCAAATAACCCTATTAAAAAATGGAGTATAGAGCTAAACAAAGAATTTTCACCTGAGCAATATCGAATGGCTGAGAAGCACCTAAAGAAAAATGTTCAGCATCCTTAGTCATCAGGAAAATGCAAATCAAAACAACCCTGAGATTTCACCTCACACCAGTCAGAATGGCTAAGATTAAAAACTCAGGAGACAGCAGGTGTTTGTGAAGATGTGGAGAAAGAGGAACATTCCTCAACTGCTGGTGGGGTTGCAAGCTGGTACATCCACTCAGGAAATCAGTCTGGTGGTTCCTCAGAAAACTGGGCATGACACTTCCGGAGGACCCTGTTATACCACTCCTGGGCATATACCCAAAATGCCACTTTTCTTAAATATTAAAATGGCTACTCCAGTTTGTTTCTTGGGACCATTCACTTGGAAAATATTTTTCCAGGCCTTTACTGTGAGGTAGTGTCTGCCTTTGACACTGAGGTATGTTTTCTATATGCAGCAAAATGCTGAGTCCTGTTTACATATTCAGTCTGTTATTCTGTCTTCTTATTGGGGAATTGAGTCCATTGATGTTAAGAGCTATTAAGAAAGATTGATTATTGCTTTCTGTTATTTTTGATGCTATTTTTATATTTACATGGCTATCTTCTTATGGGTTTGTTGAAAAAAATATAGCCACATAAACATAAAATTCTTGCTTATTTTAGAGTGTAGTTTCCCTCCTTGTGTTGGTGTTTTCCATCTATTATCCTCTCTAGGGCTGGATTTGTGGAAAGATATTGTGCAAGTTTCTTTTTTTTTTAATGGGATATCTTGGTTTGTCCATCTATGGTAATTGAGAGTTTTGCTGGGTATAGTATAGCTGTCATTTGTGTTCTCTTAGGGTCTGTATGACATCTGCCCAGGATCTTCTAGCTCTCATAGTCTCTGGTGAGAAGTCTGGTATAATCCTGATAGGCCTGCCTTTATATGTTACTTGACCTTTTTCCCTTATTGCTTTTAATATTCTTTTTTTTTGTTTTGTTTTGTTTTGTTTTGTTTTGTTCATTTGGTGTTTTTACTATTATGTGACTGGGGGAATTTCTTTTTTGGTCCAACCTATTTGGAGTTCTGTAGGCCTCTTGCATGTTTATGGGCATCTCTTTCTTTAGGTTAGGGAAGTTTTCTTCTATAATCTTGCTGAAGATATTTATAGGCCCTTTTAAGTTGGGAATTTTCATTCTCTTCTATACCTATTATCCTTAGTTTTGGTCTTCTCATTGTGTCCTGAATTTCCTGGATGTTTTGGGTAAGGAGTGTTTTGCATTTTGCATTTTCTTTGACTGTTGTGTCAATGTTTTCTATGGTATCTTCTGCATCTGAAATTCTTTTTTCTATATCTTATATTCTGCTCACCAACAGAATATGACTCCTGATCTCTTTCCTTGGTTTTCTATCTGAAGGGTTATCTTCCTTTGTGATTTCTTTATTGTTTTTATTTCCATTTTAAGATCCTGGACGATTTTGTTCATTTCCTTTGCCTATTTTTGTTTTATTGCAATTCTTTAAGGGATTTTTGTTTCCCCTTCAAGGGCTTCTACCTCTTTACCTGTATTCTCCTGTATTTGTTTAAGGGAGTTATTTATGTCCTTCTTAAAGTCCTTTATCATCATCATGATATGTGATTCTAAATCAGAGTCTTGCTTTTCTGGTGTGTTGGGGTATCCAGGGCTTGCTATGGTGGGAGAATTGGGTTCTGATGATACCAAGTAGCCTTGGTTTCTGTTGCTTATGTTCTTCCCCTTGCCTCTTGCCATCTGGTTATCTATTGTGTTAGCTGGTCTTTTTTTCCTCTGACTGTGACTTTTCCCTCCTGTCAGCCTGTGTGCCAGTACTCCTGGGAGATCAGTTCTCTCTGGGAGGAATTTGTACTGGGTCAGTTGTACTGGGTCAGCTCCAGGGTACAGAACGAAACTAGAAGAATCCTGTCCCCAGTTGATCCTTGGTTCCTGTGTCCTAATGGCTCAAGGTGGGTACCTCTTTGGCCAGGAATTTGAGTAGCAATGGTATTCTTACCTGTGTTCACTGGTGTGCCAGCACTCCTTGGAGACCATCTGTGTTGGTTGTATTTGGGTATGGAGTGCTGTGGCACAGGGTCAGCTCTAGGAACAGATAGAAACTGGATGGATCCTGTCCCAGTCTGCTTCTTGTTTCCTGTGTTCTGAGGGCTCTGCGTGGGTCCCTCTGAGCAGCAGTGTTGGTCTTACCTGTGCTCACAGGTGTATTAGCACTTCTGGGAGACCATTTCTCTTCTGGTGGTACTTGGGATTTGGGTAAGGAGTGTTGTGGCACAGGATCAGCTGAAGAGGCAGATGGAAACTGGAAACTTTTTTTTTTGTCTTACTGGCATTTACACATGCCTTATACTTTCTGGATTTTGTTTTTGTGTTTATGTGTCTGTTTCTTTTTCTTAATTAGATATATTCTTTTTTTATAGAGGAAACTAAAAAAATGTATTTTCATGGAAAAATCCAATAAAACAACACAGAAGCTATAATTGATATTGAGAGAATTTAAAGACAAAATTACAATGACTGGACAAGAATAGTAATATGTATATACAAATACATACACTCACACAAACACTTTGGAAAATTATATGGTAGTTAAAATTAAACAGTCAAAAGAATCACAAGATACAATTGAGAAAAATATCTTCCCCAATGTTAAGCAAAATAACATCCTATGAAAATATGGAAGAAGAACTTAAGAATACTTCAGAGTCTAAATTATCTTTTTTTAAATTCGATATATTCTTTATTCACATTTCAAATGATTTCCCCTTTCCTGGCTCTCAACTCCCATAAGCCCTCTTCCCTCCCTTCTTCCCCCATCCACCCCTTTCCACTTCCCTGTTCTGGTATTGCCCTACACTGCTGGACTGAGCCTTTCCAGAACCAGGAGCCACTCCTTCCTTCTTGGATATCATTTGATATGTGGATTATGTCTTGGGTATTCCAAGTTTCTAGGCTAATATTCGTTTATCAGTGAGTGCATACCATGAGTGAGCTTTTGAGACTGGGTTACCTCACTTAGGATAATGTTCTCCTGCTCCATCCATTTGTCTAACAATTTCATGAATTCATTGTTTCTAATGGCTGAATAGTACTCCATTGTGTATATATACCACAGTTTTTGTATCCATTCCTCCGTTGAGGGACATTGAGTTCTTTCCAGCTTCTGGCTAATTTAAATAGGGCTGCTATGAACATAGTGGAGCACGTATCCTTATTACACTGCTGGGGAATCCTCTGGGTATATGCCCAGGAGTGATATAGCACGGTCCTCCAGAAATGTCATGCCCAGTTTTCTGAGGAACCGCCAGACTGATTTCCTGAGTGGTAGTATCAGCTTGCAACCCCACCAGCAGTGGAGGAGTGTTCCTCTTTCTCCACATCCTCTCCAACACCTGCTGTCTCCTGAGTTTTTAATCTTAGCCATTCTGACTGGTGTGAGGTGAAATCTCAGGGTTGTTTTGATTTGCATTTTCCTGATGACTAAGGATGCTGAACATTTTTCTTTAGGTGCTTCTAAGCCATTCGATATTGCTCAGGTGAAAATTCTTTGTTTAGTTCTATACTCCATTTTAATAGGGTTATTTGGTTTTCTAGTGTCTAACTTCTTGAGTTCTTTGTATATATTGGATATTAGCCCTCTGTCAGATGTAGGATTGGTGAAGATCTTTCCCCAATTTGTTGGTTGCCTATTTGTCCTTTTGATGATGTCCTTTGCCTTACAGAAACTTTGTAATTTTATGAGGTCCCATTTCTTGATCTTAGAGCATAAGCTATTGGTGTTCTGTTCAGGAACTTTTCCTCTGTGCCCATGTCCTCAAGGGTCTTCCCCAGTTTCTTTTCTATTAGTTTCAGTGTGTTTGGTTTTATGTGGAGGTCCTTGATCCACTTGGAGTTGAGCTTAGTACAAGGAGATAAAAGTGGATCAATTCGCATTCTTCTGCATGCGGACTTCCAATTGAACCAGCACCCTTTGTTGAAAAGGCTATCTTTTTTCCACTAGATGTTTTCAGCTCCTTTGTCAAAGATCAGGTGGCCATAGGTGTGTGGATTCATTTCTGGGTCTTCAATTCTATTCCACTGATAGACTTGCCTGTCACTGTACAGTTTTAAACTGTAGTTAAAACCATGCAGTTTTTAACACTCTGTGGTATTGCTTGAGGTCAGGGATACTGATTTCCCCAGAAGTACTTTTACTGTTGAGAATAGTTTTAGCTATCCTGGGTTTTTTGTTATTCCAGATGAATTGGAGAATTGCTCTTTCTAACTCTATGAAGAACTGAGTTGGGATTTTGATGGGGATTGCGTTGAATCTGTAGATTGCTTTTGGCAAGATGGCCATTTTAACTATATTAATCCTGCCAATTCATGAGCATGGAAGATTTTTCCATTTTCTGAGGTCTTCTACAATTCATTCTTCAGAGACCTGAAGTTCTTGTCATATAGATCTTTCACTTGTTTGGTTAGAGTCACACCAAGATACTTTATATTGTTTGTGGCTATTGTAAAGGGTATTATTTCCCTAATTTCTTTCACAGCCTGCTCATCGTTTGAGAATAGAAAGGCTACTGATTTGCTTGAGTTGATTTTATAACCAGCCACTTTGCTGAAGTTGTTTATCAGCTGTAGCAGTTCTCTGGTGAAGTTTTTTGGGTCACTTAAGTAGACTATCATATCATCTGCAAATAGTGATAGTTTGACTTTTTCCTTTCCAATTTGTATCCCTTTGACCTCCTTATGTTGTCTAATTGCTCTAGCTAGTACCTCAAGTACTATATTGAAAAGATATGGAGAGAAGGGGCAGCCTTTTCTAGTCCCTGATTTTAGTGGGATTGCTTCAAGTTTCTCTCCATTTAGTTTGATGTTGGCTACCGGTTTGGTGTATATTGCTTTAACTATGTTTAGGTATGGGCCTTGAATTCCTGTTCTTTCCAAGGTGTTTAGCATGAGAGGATGCTGAATTTTGTTGAATGTTTTTTCAGCATCCAATGAAATGACCATGTGTTTTTTTCTTTGAGTTTGTTTATGTAGTGGACTGCATTGATGGATGTCCTTATATTGAACCATCCCTGCATCCCTGGGATGAAGCCTACTTGATCATGGTGAATGATCGTTTTTAATGTGTTCTTGGATTTGGTGGGCAAGAATTTTATTTAGTATTTTTGCATCGATATTCATAAGGGAAATTGGCCTGTAATTCTCTTTCTTAGTTGGATCTTTGTGTGGTTTTGGTATCAGCGTAATAGTGGCTTCGAAGAAGGAGTTGGGTAGTGTTCCTTCTGTTTCTATTTTGTGGAATAGTTTGAAGAGTATTGGCATTAGGTCTTCTTTGAAGGTCTTATAGAATTCTGCACTAAAACCATCTGGTCCTGTGTTTTTTTTTTTTGTTTTTTTTTGTTTTTGTTTTGTTTTTTTTGGTTGGAAGACTTTCTATGACCCCTTCTATTTCTTTAGGGTTTATGGGACTGTTTAGATGATCTATTTGATCCTGATTTAATGTTGGTATTTGGTATCTGTCTAGGAAATTGTCCATTTCTTCCAGATTCTCCAGCTGATTTGAGTATAGGCTTTTGTAGTAGGATCTGATGATTTTTTGAATTTCCTCATTTTCTGTTGTTATATCCCACTTATTTCAAATTTTGTTAATTTGGATACTGTCTCTGTGCCCTTTGGTTAGTCTAAGGATTTATCTATCTTGTTGATATTTTTAAAGAACCAGCTCCTCGTTTTGTTGATTCTTTGTATGGTTCTCTTTGTTTCCACTTAATTGATTTCAGCCTTGAGTTTGGTGATTTCCTGTCTTCTACTTCTCCTGGGTGAATTAGCTTCTTTTTGTTCCAGGGCTTTCAGGTGTGCCATTAAGTTGCTAGTGTATGCTCTCTCCTGTTTCTTTTTGGAGGCACTCAGGGCTATGAGTTTTCCTCTTAGCACTGCTTTCATTGTGTCCCATAGATTTGGGTATGTTGTGCCTTCATTCTCATTAAATTCTAAAAAGTCTTTGATTTCTTTCTTTCTTTCTTCTTTGGCCAAGGTATCATTGGGTAGAGTGTCCATGTGTATGTGTGCTTTCTGTTGTTTTTGTTGCTATTGAAAACCACTCTTACTCCATAGTGATCTGATAGGAGGTAGGGCATTAGTTCGATCTTCTTATATTTGTTGAAGTCTGTCTTGTGACCAATTATATGATCAATTTTGGAGAAGGTACCATGAGGTGCTGAGAAAAAGGTATATTCTTTTGCTTTAGGATGAAATGTTATGTGTGTGTGTGTGTGTGTGTGTGTGTGTATGTATGTATGTATGTATGTATGTATGTATGTTAAATCCAATTGGTCCAAAGCTTCAGTTAGTTTCACTGTGTCCCTGTTTAGTTTCTGTTTACCTGATCGATTCATTGAGGATAGTGGAGTGTTGAAGCCACCCACAATTATTGTGTTAGGTGCAATGTGTGCTTTCAGCTTTAGTAAAGTTTCTTTTACAAATGAGGGTGCCCTTGCATTTGGAGCATAGATGTTCAGAATTGAGACTTCTTCTTGGTATATTTTTCCTTTGACTGGCAAGAAGTGTCCTTCTGTGTCTCTTTTGATGACTTTAGTTTGAAAGTCAATTTTATCTGATATTAGAATGGCTACTCCAGCTCATTTCCTGAGACCATTGCTTGTAAAATTGTCTTCCAGCCTTTTACTCTAAGGTACTATTTGTCTTTGACACTGAGGTGTATTTCCTGTATGCAGCAAAATGTAGGGTCCTATTTCCTTATCCAGTCTGTTAGTCTATATCTTTTTATTGGGGTATTGAGTCCATTGATGTTATGAGATATTAAGGAATAGTGATTATTACTTCCTGTCATTTTTGATGTTATTTTTTTATTTAATTTTTTTTATTTCATTCGATATATTTTTTATTTGCATTTCAAATGATTTCCCCTTTTCTGGTCCCCCACTCCCTGAAAGTCACATAAGCCCCCTGCCCTACCCCCATTCTCCCACCCACCCCTTCTCACTTCCCTGTTCTGGTTTTGCCTTATACTGCTACACTGAGTCTTTCCAGAACCAGGGGCCACTCCTCCGTTCTTCTTGTACCTCATTTGATGTGTGGATTATGTTTTGGGTATTCCTGTTTTCCAGGCTAATATCCACTTATTAGTGAGTGCATACCATGATTGATCTTTTGAGACTGGGTTACCTCACTTAGTATGATGTTCTCCAGCTCCATCCATTTGCCTAAGAATTTCATGAATTCATTGTTTCTAATGGCTGAATAGTATTCCATTGTATATATATATATATATATATATATATATATATATATATATATCACAGTTTTTGCATCCATTCTTCTGTTGAAGGATACCTGGGTTCGTTCTAACTTCTGCCTATTATAAATAGGGCTACTATGAACATAGTGGAGCATATATCCTTATTACATGCTGGGGTATCCTCTGGGTATATGCCCAGGAGTGGTATAGCAGGATCTTTCAGAAGTGACGTGCCCAGTTTTCTGAGGAACTGCCAGATTGATGTCCAGAGTGGTTGTACCAATTTGCAACCCCACCAGCAGTGGATGAGTGTTCCTTTTTCTCCACATCCTCGCCAACACCTGCTGTCTCCTGAGTTTTTATTCTTAGCCATTCTGACTGGTGTAAGGTGAAATCTCAGGGTTGTTTTGATTTGCATTTCCCTGATGACTAATGAAGCTGAGCATTTTTTAAGATGTTTCTCCACCATCTGAAGTTCTTCAGGTGAGAATTCTTTGTTTAACTTTGTACCCCATTTTTTAATAGGGTTATTTGGTTTTCTGGTGTCTAACCTCTTGAGTTCTTTGTATATATTGTATATTAGCCCTCTATCTGATGTAGGGTTGGTGAAGATCTTTTCCCAATTTGTTGGTTGCAGATTTGTCCTTTTGATGTGTCCTTTGCTTTACAGAAACTTTGTAATTTTATGAGGTCCCATTTGTCAATTCTTGATCTTAGAACATACACTATTGGTGTTCTGTTCAGGAACTTTCCCCCTGTACTGATGTCCTCAAGGGTCTTCCCTAGTTTCTTTTCTATTAACTTCAGAGTGTCTGGCTTTATGTGGCGGTCCTTGATCCATTTGGAGTTGAGCTTAGTACAAGGAGACAAGGATGGATCAATTCGCATTCTCCTGCATGCTGACCTCCAGTTGAACCAGCACCATTTGTTGAAAAGGCTATCTTTTTTCCATTGGAAGTTTTCAGCCCCTTTGTCGAGGATCAAGTGGCCATAGGTGTGTGGGTTCATTTCTGGATCTTCAATCCTGTTCCATTGATCTGCCTGCCGGTCACTGTACCAATACCATGCAGTTTTTAACACTATTGCTCTGTAGTATTGCTTGAGGTCAGGGATACTGATTCCCCCAGAATTTCTTTTGTTGTTGAGAATAGTTTTAGCTATCCTGGGTTTTTTGTTATTCCAGATGAATTGGAGAATTGCTCTTTCTAACTCTATGAAGAATTGAGTTGGGATTTTGATGGGTATTGCATTGAATCTGTATATTACTTTTGGTAAAATGACCATTTTAACTATATTAATCCTGCTCATCCATGAGCATGGGAGGTTTTTCCATTTTTTGAGGTCTTCTTCCATTTCCTTCTTCAGAGTCTTAAAGTTCTTGTCATAGAGATCTTTCACATGTTTGGTAAGACTCACCCCAAGATACTTTATACATTTTGTGGCTATTGTGAGGGGTGTCAGTTCCCTAATTTCTTTCTCAGCCTGCTTATCCTTTGAGTATAGAAAGGTTACTGATTTGCTTGAGTTGATTTTATAACCAGCCACTTTGCTGAAGTTGTTTATCAGCTGTAGGTGTTCTCTAGTGGAGTTTTTTGGGTCACTTAGGTGGATTATCATATCATCTGCAAATAATGATAGTTTGACTTCTTGCTTTCCAATTTCCATCCCTTTGACCTCCTTATGTTGTCTAAGTGCTCTAGCTAATACCTCAAGTACAATATTGAAAAGATAAGGAGAAAGGGGGCAGCCCTGTCTAGTCCCTGATTTTAGTGGGATTGCTTCAAGTTTCTCTCCATTTAGTTTGATGCTGGCTACCGGTTTGCTGTATATTGCTTTTACATGTTTAGGTATGGGCCTTGAATTCCTGTTCTTTCCAAGCCTTTTACCATGAAAGGATGCTGAATTTTGTCAAATGCTTTTTCAGCATCCAATGAAACGACCATGTGGTTTTTTCTTTGAGTTTGTTTATGTAGTAGCTTGCGTTGATGGATTTCCGTATATTGAACCAACCCTGCATCCCTGGAATAAAGCCTACTTGATCATGGTAGATGATCATTTTATGTGTTCTTGAATTCGGTTGGCAAGAATTTTATTGAGTATTTTTGCATCGATGTTCATAAGGGAAATTGGTCTGTAGTTCTCTTTCTTTGTTGAATCTTTGTGTGGTTTTGGTATCAGCGTAATTGTGGCTTCGTAGAATGAATTGGGTAGTGTTCCTTCTGGTTCTATTTTGTGGAATAGTTTGAAGAGTATTGGTGTTAGGTCTTCTTTGAAGGTCTGATAGAATTCTCTACTGAACCGATCTGGTCCTGTGCCTTTTTTGGTTGGAAGGCTTTCTATGACCTTTTCTATTTCTTTAGGGGTTATGGGACTGTTTAGATGATCTATTTGGTCCTGATTTAAATTTGGTATTTGGTATCTGTCTAGGAAATTGTCCATTTCCTCCAGATTCTCCAGTTGTGTTGAGTATAGGCTTTTGTAGTAGGATCTGATGATTTTTTGAATTTCCTCAGTTTCTGTTGCTATATCCCCCTAAAAAGGGGGGATATCTATCTTGTCAATTTTCTCAATAAAAAAGGGTTTATCTATCTTGTCGATTTTCTCAAAAAACCACCTCCTGGGTTCATTGATTCTTTGTATGGTTCTCTTTGTTTCCACTTGACTGATTTCAGCCCTGAGTTTGATGATTTCCTGTCTTCTACTCCTCCTGAGTGAATTGGCTTCTTTTTGTTCCAGGTCTTTCAGGTGTGCCATTAAGCTGCTAGTGTATGCACTCTCCATTTTCTTTTTGGAGGCCCTCAGGGCTATGAGTTTTCCTCTTAGCACTGCTTTCATTGTGTTCCAAAGATTTGGGTATGTTGTGCCTTCATTTTCATTAAATTCTAAAAAGTCTCTGATTTCTTTCTTTATTTCTTCTTTGGCCAAAAAGAAGAGTATCATTGAGTAGAGTATTTATTGTTCAGCCTCCATGTGTATGTGGGCTTTCTGTTGTTTTTGTTGCCATTGAAGACCACTCTTACTCCATAGTGATCGGATATGAGGCATGAGATTATTTCGATCTTTTTATATTTGTTGAGGTCTGTCTTGTCACCAATTATATGGTCGATTTTGGAGAAGGTACCATGAGGAGCTGAGAGAAAGGTATATTCCTTTGTTTTAGGGTGAAATCTTCTATAAATATTAGTCAAGTCCAATTGGTCCAAAGCTTCAATTAGTTTTATTGTGTCCTGTTTAGTTTCTGTTTTCCTGATCGGTCCATTGAGGAGAGTGGAGTGTTGAAGTCACCCACAATTATTCTGTTAGGTGCAATGTGTGCTTTGAGCTTTAGTAAAGATTCTTTTACGAATGAGGGTGCCCTTGCATTTGGCACTTAGATGTTCAGAATTGAAAGTTCTTCTTGGTGGATTTTTCCTTTGACCAGCAAGAAGTGTCCTTCGGAGCCGGGCGTAGTGGCGCATGCCTGTAATCCCAGCACTTGGGAGGCACAGGCAGGCGGATTTCTGAGTTCGAGGCCAGCCTGGTCTACAGAGTGAGTTCCAGGACAGCCAGGACTACACAGAGAAACCCTGTCTCAAAAAAAAAAAAAAAAAAAAAAAAAAAGGAAGTGTCCTTCCGTATCTCTTTTGATGACTTTAGGTTGAAAGCCAATTTTATCTGATATTAGAATGGCTACTCTGGCTTTTTTCCTGAGACTTGTAAAATTGTCTTCCAGCCTTTTATTCTAAGGTAGTTTTTGTCCTTGACATTGAGGTGTGTTTCCTGTATGGAGCAATATGTAGGGTCCTGTTTCCTTATCCAGTCTGTTAGTCTATGTCTTTTTATTGGGGAGTTGAGTCCATTGACGTTAAGATATATTAAGGAATAGTGATTATTACTTCCTGTCATTTTCGATGTTATTTTTATATTTGAGTGGTTCTCTTCTTTTGGGTTTGATGAAATCAGGTAACTATCTTGCTTTTTCCAGGGTGTCGTTTCCCTCCTTGTATTGGAGTTTTCCTCCTATTATTCTTTGTAGAGCTGTGTTTGTAGAAAGATATTGTGTAAATTTGGTTTTGTCATGGAATATCTTGGTTTCTCCATCTATTGTGATTGAGAGTTTTGCTGGGTATAATAGTCTTGGCTGACATTTGTGTTCTCTTAGAGTCTGCATGAGATCTGCCCAGGATCTTCTAGCTTTCATGGTTTCTGGTGAGAAGTCTGGTGTGATTCTGATAGGTATTCCTTTATATCTTACTTGGCCCTTTTCTCTTGCTGCCTTTAATATTCTTTCTTTGTTCAGTACATTTGGCGTTTTGATTATTATGTGACAAGAGGTATTTCTGCTCAGGTCCAGTCTTTTTGGAGTTCTGTAGGCTTCTTGTATATTCATGGGCATCTCTCTCTTTAAGTTGGGAAAGTTTTCTTCCATAATTTTGTTGAAGATATTTGCTGGCCCATTCAGCTGTAAATCTTCATTCTCATCTATACCTATAACCCTTAGCTTTGGTCTTCTCATTGTGTCCTGGATTTCCTGGATGTTCTGGGATACAAGGTTTTTGCATTTTGCATTTTCTTTGACTGTTGATTCAATGGTTTCTATGCTATCTTCAGCATCTGAGATTCTTTCTTCCATCTCTTGTATTCTGTTGTTGATATTTGCATCTATGGCCCCTGATTTCTTCTCAAGGTTTTCTATCTCCAAAGTTGTCTCCTTTTGTGATTTTTTAGTTGTTTCTACTTCTGATTTTAGATCCTGGATGGTTTTGCTTAGCTCCTTCACTTGCTTGTTTTTGTTTTCCTGCAATTCTTTAAGAGATTTTTGTTTCCTCTTTCATGACTTCTGCTGTTTGACTCACTTTCTCCTGCATTTCTTTAAGTTTTTTTTATGTGTCTTCTTTATTGGCTTCTATCTATTGAGCCTTATTCTCCTGAATTTCTTTAAGTGATTTTTGTGTTTCCATTATACGGGTTTCTAGCTTATTCATGTTCCCCTGTATTTCTTTAAGAGATTCATTTATGTCCTTTTTGTGTTCTTCTAACAGCATCATGAACAGTGATTTTAAATCCAAATCTTGTTTTTCTGGTGTGTTTGTGTAACCAGGACTAGCTGATATTGGAGAGTTTGGCAGACGCTGCCATATTGCCTAGATTTCTGTTAGTAGTGTTCCTGGGTTTGCCCTTTGCCATCTTGTTATTTCTGGCGTTAGTTGGTCTTGTCTTTGGCTGGTATTTTTGCCTCCTGTGAGGCTGTAGGGCTATTTCTGCAACACTGGATGGCTGGGCTTTCCCTGTTACAGATTGCTGATGTGCTGTCCTCCTATTGGGTGCCCTTGGAGTCCTAGTGTGCCTTGCCCCAGGTTGTCTATGTGAACCAGGCGGTGCCTGTTTGCTCCTTCAGTGAGTGCTGATGGTCTATGCTGCGGGAACTTTTCAGAGTGCTGGTCACTCTTCTGGGCAGCCAATCTCCCAACCAGGTTAGTGCACACAAGGCTTGCCTAGCTGCTGAGGCCCTGAGTCTAGGCAAAAGCCTGGCAGGCTAAGGCCTGAGCAAAGTTCCCCTTGGGCTATGACTGTTAATTGGTTCTGTCAGGTGGCCAGGATGGCAGAGTGTGCAAGAGCTCCCTGAAAGTGCAGGGAGAGTCTGCTGGGCTAACAACCTCCTGGCCGGGTTGGCACACAGATGGCCTACCGAGCAGCCCAGGGCCTGGGGTCAGTCCAAGTCCTGTCTGGCTTAGACCCCTGCTATGTTAGCCTCAGGATATGACTGCTAGCTGACTTTGCCTGCTAGAACTCTTTGGTGTCCCGTAATCAAATTGGCGATGTGTGCGCAGGTTGGGCAAAAAATCTCCTGGCCGGGTTTGCACACCGATGGCCCCCTGAGCAGCCCTGGGCCTGGGTGCAGACCAATGCCCGTCAGGTTTAGACCCCTGCGATGTTGGCCTCGGGTTATATTTGCGTACTTCAGTCTGTCTGATATCTCTGGCACCTGAGATCCAAGATGGCGGAGAGACTCTCGTAACTGACTGGCGGGAGGCAGAGTTCTGATGTAGCTTTTGTGGGGTGAAAGGTGCTGTAAATCTGCCACTGCTTGCAGCCCGGCTGGCCAGCGAAGGTCAGTGGTAGTGGGCGCAAGGCCTGCCTGGACCCTGTCACCTTTGTTCCACTGCTGATGGCTCTTCCGCTAGAGCAGCTGCTGCTGCTGCTGCCACCGCTGCCCGAAACTTGTGTAGATATATTTTTAAAGCATAAGAAAAACTTTCAGTACATTATATGTGAGATATGAGAGGAAGAGTATTTTATTCTAAAAATTTTGACCTGGGGCAAACTGGGAAGATAAGGAGATGCCCTTAGTGCCTCAGGTAAGATTGCATGAAGAATTGGGTAAAGCTCGGTGATTCCTCTTCGGACTTGAACTTGAGGTGAATCCCAATGTAAGCACACTGAGGCTTAGATATGAGACTGTGTTCTTTAATCTTGTGCAGGGATGCTTCTGCAGTGTAGCTCAGCTTTCTCATAATAGTGCATGTCCCCTGTGTGGAGCGCCGGATGATTGTGTTATTAGTGAAGTTGTTGCCTTCTAGCCACTCAGCCGTGGGAGGCACACGTGGCAGGAGCAATGCAAAGCACAGTTTGTGGCTCCGAACACGAACTCTAGGGAACATTGGAGAACATCTTAAGTTGTAAAGAGTAGCAGTAGCAGCTGAGAATCAAGTAAATAGAGCACCAGGGCTGAGGCCATCTGCAAGTCTCTCTTCCCTGAGTGTGTTCTAGTGACTTCCATGCCACTGAATTTTGTGAGCATTTCACCTGCTGCCTCTCGGCTTTCACTTCCACTTGGTAAGGCAGCATCTTCCTCCCAGCTGTTAGTCTTCATATAATTATGTCTAGCCCCTTGTTTATTTGCAATATATTCTTATTAGAAATTCTCATGTTCTGGTCTCCATTTTTAGTGAACATTTCTGGAAGAATATGCTTTGTATTTTACGAAAAATTGTTCTCGCCAAATTTTGAGATCACAGGGTTTTTTTTTTTTTTTGTTGTTGTTCAAATGACCTATGTTTGTATAACTTACAAATTTTCCTAAATCATGAAAATCTGTCAACTGAGAGTATATTCAAATCTTTGCATTGCTTATATGCAGTGCAAATAGTTCCAAGTAATACCACATTTTGTAATATAGGATAGTGATACTATTTCAGGTCATTTGGCCTGTCAGAGTTCTTTAGAGGAACAACAAACATAACACACACACACACACCTATGGGATTATTAGAATGACTTGCAGGCTGTGTGGTCCAGCTAATACAATTATGGCTGACTAGAACAGAAGATTTAAGAGTGCAGTAGCTGTTTAATTCACAAAGCGGCCTGTTTCAGCTGGCCTTTGGTATATGCTGGAGCTGCTAGTGAGAACCAGAGTGAGCAGCCAATGATGAAGAACTCTCTTCTTGCATGTCCTTCATATAGGCTGCCAGCAGGACCCATATTAAAGGTGAATCTTCCCATCAGCAAACCTGGATCAAAATTTTATCTTCCCACCTCAATGATGCAGATTGGAAGTGGGCCTTCAAAGTATTTAATTAAGAAAACCAAACCAAACAAAACCCTTACAGCTGAGCCCAGGGTTTTTGGGTTTTAGTTAATTCAGATGTAATCAAGTTGACAACCAAGAATAGCTTTCACAACATCATTATTTGTGTTTGTCTAATGTTACTGTATCTTTAATAGAAGTTTTGTTTACTTCTCTGCCAGTGTAGGGAGAGGCAGGAAGTTGATAGTGTAGTACAGATGCAATGAATGAGATTTCAGTGTGACTGAACAAAGTGCAGTAGCAACCCCTAGTGGTATAGGAAGGTTCAGTGTCTTTCTAAGATAAGCCTGGTATTTTGACATTTCATTTCTCTTTTAAAATTATTTAGAGGAATTTAAACTTAAATTACAATTTGGAATTCAAATGTAAAGATTTTAATGTTACATATTTATTTTGAAGTCAGCAGTGACCTATTTTGATGAGTCAATACAGAATTAAATACTTTTTAAAAATTAATTTTTTTTTACACTCCGTATTTTATTCCCCCCAACCCCATCCACCCTCTGTCTGTTTCACATCCCATACCTCATCCCCATCCCCCTGTCTCCACGTGAATGTCCCTACCTCCCACCCCACCTGACCTCTAAACTCCCTGGGATTTCCATTCTCTTGAGGGTTAGGTGCATCATCCCTGAGTGATCACAGACCCGGCAGTCCTCTACTGTATGTGTGTTGGGAACCTCATATCAGCTGCTGTATGCAGCTTTTTTTGGTGTTCCAGTGTTTGAGAGATCTCAGGGGTCCAGATTAATTGAGACTGCTGGTCCTCCTACAGGGTCGCCCTTCTCATCAGCTTCTTTCAGCCTTCCCAATTCAACAACAGGGGTCAGCAGCTTCTGTCCATTGGTTAGGTGTAAATATCTGCATCTGACCCTTTCAGCTGCTTCTTGGGTCTTCTGGAGTGCAGCCATGCTAGGTTCCCCCCCTTTTTTTTTGTTTTTATTTTTTTATTTTTTTTGTGAGCGCTCCATAGCCTCAGTAATAGTGTCGGGCCTTAGGACCTCCCCTTGAGCTGGATCCCACTTTGGGCCTGTCACTGGACCTTCTTTTCCTCAGGGCTCCTCTCCATTTCCATCTCTGTAATTCTCTCAGACAGGAACAGTCATGGGTCAGAGTTGTGACTGTGCGATGGCCCCCCTCTCCCTCATTTGATGCCCTGTCTTCCTGCTGGAATTGGGCTCTATAAGTTCCCTCTCCCTACTGTAGGGCATTTAATCTAAGGTCCCTCCCTTTGAGTCCCAAGAGTCTCTCACCTCCCAGGTCTCTTCTGGTGCATTCTGGAGGGTTCCCCCAACCTCCTATCTCCCAAGGTTGCCTGTTTCCATTCTTTCTGCTGGCCCTCAGGACCTCAGTCCTTTTCCCTCTCCCAATACCAGATCAGGTTTCCCTTTCCCCTCCATTCCATCCCCTCCCTCTCCCCCTCTACTTTCCCTCTCAGGTCCCTCCTTCCCTCCCCACTTGTGATTGCTTTGTTCTCCCTCCCAAGGGGGCACTTCAGCTTGTTAACCTTTTTTGAGTTCTGTGGATTGCATCTTGGGTACTCTGTACTTTTTTATTTTATTTTATTTTTTGGCTAACATCCACTTATTAGTGAGTACTCACCACCATGCATGTCCTTTGGATCTGAGTTACCTCACTCAGGATGATATTTTCTAGTTCCATCCATTTGCCTGCAAAACTCAGGATGTCCTCATTCTTAATAGCTGAGTAGTATTCCATTGTGTAAATGAACCACATTTTCTGTATCCATTCTTTTGTCATGGGGCATCTGGGTTGTTTCCAGCCTCTGGCAATCACAAATAAGGCCACTGTGAACATAGTGGAACAAGTGCCCCTGTGGCATGGTGGGGCTTCTTTTGGGTATATTCCCAAGAGTGGTATAGCTGGGTCTTCAGGTCGATCTATTTCCAATTTTCTGAGGAGCCTCCAGATTGATTTCCAGAGTGTTTGTCCCAGTTTGCAATCCCACCAGCATTGTTCCTCTTTCTCCACAACCTATCCAACATGTGTTGTCATCTGTGGTTTTGTTCTTAGCCATTCTGACTGGTGTGAGGTGGAATCTCAGGGTTGTTTTGATTTTCATTTCTCTGATCACTAAGGTCTTTGAACTTTTCTTTAGGTGCTTCTCAGCCATTCAAGATTCCTCAGTTGTGAAATCTCAGTTTAGTTGTGCACCCCATTTTTTGATTGGGTTGTTTGGTCTTTTGGTGTTTAGTTTCTTGAGTTCTTTATACATTTTGGATATTAGCCCTCTATTGGGTGTGTGGTTAGTGAAGACTTTTCAGGATCTATAGGCTGCCAGTTTGTCAGATTGATGATGTTCTTTGCCCTACTTCTTAATGGCAAATTTGCTTTGAGAATCACTCACCTATTTCCCCTAAAATCTCATTTAAACAAAACATTAATAAAGAGAATAAAGCTGTTAAAAACACCAGTACAAAATATGTACAACTGAGTTGAGGTCTTTACTCTATGGTAGAGTATATGCTTGGCATGTGCCAAGAGATTTAATTCCCAGAACCTCTTCTCTTGAAGAGTACTAATTGGATACTTCTATAGGAAATGATTGGGTACTGTACTCCTACCATTATATGTATGTACCCACAGACACACACACACACAGACACAGACATACACGTACAGACACACACAGACACACAAATATACACACAGAAACACACACACAATACAGACACACAGACACACACAGACAGACACACAAACAGACACACAGGCTTGAATGATATTTAAGTAAATAAATTGTGTGTGTGTGTGTATGAGTGAGTGTGTGTGTGTGTGTGTGTGTGTGTGTGTGTGTATCTTATAAGCCTGTGTATTTTTTAGTTTCTTCTTTGGCTTCTTTAGTGACTTTCCAAGTGTTTGTATAGTTTCTCTAGGTGTACTTCCTATTTGATTTCTAGTTATATCTCACCAAATTCTGCTCAGATACTAGAAATGATTTTGATTTGTTTTAAAAAAATTAAGCCTTTCTTTATGGCCTAAAATGTTGTCTTACCAACACTACATCTGACAGAGGGCTTATATTCAAGATATACAAAGAACTCAAGAAGGTAAACTCCAGAGAGCCAAATATCCCCCTTAAAAAATTGGGCAGAGCTAAACAAAGAATTTTTACCTGAGGAATATCGAATGGCTGAGAAGCACCTAAAGAAATGTTCAGCATCCTTAGTCATCAGGAAAATACAAATCAAAACAACCCTGAGATTTCACCTCACACCAGTCAGAATGGTTAATGTCAAAAACTCAGGAGAAAACAGGTGCTGGCAAGGATGTGAAGAAAGAGGAACACTCTTCCACTGCTGGTGGGATTGCAAACTGGTACAACCACTCTGGAAATCAGTCTGGCGGTTCCTCAGAAAACTGGGATGATACTTCTGGAGGTCCCTGCTATACCACTACTAGACATATACCCAGAGGATATATGCCCAGCATGTAATAAGGATACATGCTCCACTATGTTCATAGCAGCCCTATTTATAATAGCCAGAAGCTGGGAAGAACCCAGATGTCCATCGATGGAGGAATGGATACAGAAAATGTGGTACTTATACACAATGGAGTACTATTCAGCCATTAGAAACAGTGAATTCATGAAATTCTTAGACAAATGGATGGAACTGGAGAACATCATCCTAAGTGAGGTAACCCAGTCTCAAAAGAATACTCATGGTATGCACTCACTGATAAACCAATATTAGCCTAGAAGCTTGGAATTCCCAAGACACAATTCACATATCCAATGATGCCTAAGAAGAAGGAAGGAGTGGCCCCTGGTCCTGGAAAGGCTCAGTGCAGCAGGTTAGGGGAATACTAGAACAGGGAAATGGATGGATGGGGGAGAAGGAGGAGGGTAGAAGGCTTATGGGACTTTCAGGGATTGGAAATCCAGGAAAGGAAATATCACTTGAAATGTAAATAAAGAGTATATCGAATAAAAAAAAAAAGAAAAGAAAAAAAGGTCTTTCTACAGAGATTGGGAAATAAAAGGACAAATATAATTGTCTAAAGGAAAAAAAAAAGCCTTGAGGATATATGCCTTTATTCTTGCTTTGAAAATCCACTGTAGCGAAATTGAGGGAATAACTTACAGGTATTTTCCCAAATATCTCTAGTTCTGCCCATCATGAGACAGATACTTGATAATGGGCAGTGTGTAGGCTGAGCCTCTCCACCCTCTGGGTCTTCCCAACGCCCTTTGCACCCTCACTCTCCCCTAGCATAGAGTCAGACAATGGGCATGCTGCGAGTGCAGTCCTTTCATTGTGCTTGTGAGTGAAATAGAAGCTATATTTGTGGTCAGATGTTTCCTTGTTTTCTCTCCTTGTATTCTTTAAAATTCACAATGAAATTTACACCTATTGATCTTATTCACCAGCTCCTTGCACACACAGTTTGTCATATATTAGTTATTCAGTAAGGTTGTCTGAATCTATAAAAAATAGGAATTCATTTTAATAGTTATTTTCTCATCTTTACATAAATTGGAAGTTTATGCTCTGAATTAATTTTTATGGTAAGTTACAGCTTCTTCAGGTTTGTCTATGAATACCGAATATGGTGTCATTATTTTAGTAGAGCAAATATTTTGCTGTCATCTGACTTCTAGAAAAAGGTGTTTGTAATATTTTCTAGCTTTTATGGTCTAAACATGCCTGTGATTTCAGGCCTACCCACATTACTTCATGGAATGTGAAGCTGGAAGTTCTTGTGACTGGATGAATGGTGGTCAGACTGTTTAGTGCCCCAGTGAAATATTGTCTAGTAATACATTTCCAGTAGATCACAGACTTTAAAAAGATTGGAAATTCTTTAAGGCTATACTATCAACTAAAATGATAAATTAAAAGCAAATCCTTGTAGTTCAGTGTAGTAGTAGTTACTCTATGTGAAATCCATACTAGTATGGCGATCACTTAAGTTTAAAGTTTCCCTTAGGTTCACAGAATTATTATTATTTCCCAGGTTTTGGCACCATTGTTATGTTCATAAGAAGAGAAAGAGGTTTAGAGAGGATGGTATAAGGCAGTGTGGGGGAAGGGGGTGCCTAGGCGGGCCCATGCCCAGGCACCCCTCCCCCCTGAGGGACCACACACACACAGACATGGTATAGAGTAGAGTTTATTCAGGGCAGAGCATGGGAGTTAATGGGGTAGTGGAGGCAGAGAAAGCCAGAGGGAGAGAGAGAGAGAGAGAGAGAGAGAGAGAGAGAGAGAGAGAGAGAAGAGAAGAGAAGAGAAGAGAAGAGAAGAGAAGAGAAGAGAAGAGAAGAGAAGAGAAGAGAAGAGAGAAGAGAGTAGAGAAGTGGAGGCCATGACCACATGGAGAGAGGGGTAAGGGTAGGAGAACCCAAGAAGGCAGAGAGGTGAGAGTGCCAAGAGGTAAGAGAGGCTAGAGAGAGAGGAAGGGGCCCAGTGCCCTTATAGTGGGCCAGGCCTACCTGGCTGTTGCTAGGCAACTGTGGGGAGGGGCATACCTGGCTGTTGCCAGGTAATGGTGGGGTGGAACTTAGAGAGGTTCCTAACAATTATTGTTGTTGTTATTGTTATTATTATTATTATTATTACTTTATTTTGAGTTTTTTTGATCATAAGCTCCACTCTTGTTTTAGGAGCTTTTTTTTTTAATATATATTTTTTATTTACATTTCAAATGATTTCCCCTTTTCTGGGTCCCCACTCCCCGCAAGTCCCATAAGCCCTCTTCCCTCCCCTTGTTCCTCCATCTACCCCTTGACACTTCCCTGTTCTGGTATTCCCCTATACTCTTGCACTGAGTCTTTCCAGAACCAGGGGCCACTCCTCCATTCTTTTTGGACCTCATTTAATATGTGGATTATGTCTTGGGTATTCAAAGTTTCTAGGTTAATATCCACTTATCAGTGAGTGCATATCATGATTGATCTTTTGAGACTGTGTTACCTCACTTAGTATGATGTTCTCAAGCTCCATCCATTTGTCTAAGAATTTCATGAATTCATTGTTTCTAATGGCTGAATAGTACTCCATTGTGTA
This sequence comes from Apodemus sylvaticus, assembly GCF_947179515.1. NCBI lineage: Eukaryota > Metazoa > Chordata > Mammalia > Rodentia > Muridae > Apodemus > Apodemus sylvaticus. Next base: position 7,115,497 of record NC_067488.1, read on the forward strand.
AATATACCACATTTTTTGTATCCATTCCTCTGTTGAAGGACACCTGGGTTCTTTCCAGCTTCTGGCTACTACAAATAGGGCTGCTATGAACATAGTGGAGCATGTGTCCTTATTAGATGCTGGGGAATCCTCTGGGTATATGCCCAGGAGTGGTATAGCAGGGTCCTCAGGAAGTGTCATGCCCAGTTTTCTGAGGAACCACCAGACTGACTTCCAAAGTGGTTGCACCATCTTGCAATCCCACCAGCAGTGGAGGAGTGTTCCTCTTTCTCCACATCCTCGCCAGCACCTGCTGTCTCCTGAGTTTTTGACCTTAGCCATTCTGACTGGTGTGAGGTGAAATCTCAAGGTTGTTTTGATTTGCATTTCCCCAATTATTATTGATGTTGAACATTTCTTAAGCTGTTTCTCAGCCCTCAGAAGTTCTTCATGTGAAAATTCTTTGTTTAGCTCCATACCCCACTTTTTAATGGGGTTATTTGGTTCTCTAGGTTATACCTTCTTGAGTTCTTTGTATATATTAGATATTAGCCCTCTGTTGGATTTAGGGTTGGTGAAGATCCTTTCCCAATCTATTGGTTGACGTTTTGTCCTTTTGACAGTGTCCTTTGCCTTACAGAAATGTAGTTTTATGAGGTCCAATTTGTCAGTTCTTGATCTTAGAGCATAAGCTATTGGTGTTCTATTCAGGAACTTTTCCCCTGTGCCCATGTCCTCAAGGGTCTTCCCCAGTTTCTTTTCTATTAGTTTCAGTGTGTCAGGTTTCATGTGGAGGTCCTTGATCCATTTGGAGTTGAGCTTGGTATAAGGAGATAAGAATGGATCGATTCGTATTCTTCTGTATGCTGACCTCCAATTGAACCAGCACCATTTGTTGAAAAGGCTATCTTTTTTCCACTGGATGTTTTCAGCTCCTTTGTCGAAGATCAAGTGACCATAGGTGTGTTGGTACATTTCTGGGTCTTCAATCTTATTCCACTGATCCGCTTGCCTGACATTGTACCAATACCATGCAGTTTTTATCATTATTGCTCTGTAATAAAGTTTGAGGTCTGGGATACTGAATCCCCCAGAAGTTCTTTTACTGTTGAGAATAGTTTTAGCTATCCTGGGTTTTTTGTTATTCCAGATGAATTTGAGAGTTGCTCTTTCTAGCTCTATGAAGAACTGGGTTAGGATTTTTATGGGGATAGCATTGAATCTGTAGATTGCCTTTGGCAAGACGGCCATTTTAACTATATTAATCCTGCCAATCCACGAGCATGGAAGATTTTTCCATTTTCTGAGATCTTCTTCAATTTCCTTCTTCAGTGATCTGAAGTTCTTGTCATATAGGTCTTTCACTTGTTTGGTTACAGTCACAACAAGATACTTTATGCTGTTTGTGGCTATTGTGAAGGGTGTCATTTCTCTAATTTCTTTCTCAGTCTGCTTATCCTTTGAGTATATAAAGGCTACTGATTTGCTTGCCTTGATTTTGTAACCAGCCACTTTGCTGAAGTTGTTTATCAGCTGTACTGCATAAGCTCTACTCCTGTTTTAGGACCTTTAATCCTAGCACCACAGTCATTGTATAGAGTAAATTAATTTTGGTATGAACCTCCAGTTATTTTGACTTTGTTCCTTAAAAGACATAATAATGAGTTGGACTTTCACAGCTCTTTTGCTTAAGTTCACCACTGCACTGAAGTGGCTGATAAACCAGCTAGCTTAAGAAGTTGCCTTGCTGTCTATGTCTCTGTCTCTGTTTCTGTCTCTGTGCCTGTCTGTCCCTGTCTGTCTCTGTCTCTGTCCATCCATCCGTCTGTCTGTCCATCCCCCTCTCCCTCTCTCCCTTCCTTTTGGCAGTTATATATTTGTACAATGTCTTGTGTTTACATTTATCACCTAACTACTCTTTCTCACCTCTCCCTGATCTTCCCCACTCCCTTCTTTCCTTCCCTGGTGCTCCCTCTTACTTTCTAGTCCACCCTTTTCTCTCTTTCTTTCTCCTAATTGCCCCCACACCCTCCTTATTTTTTTATTTTATTTTTTATTTTTTGAGGAAGGTCTCATGCAGCCAGGCTGGGCTCAAACTCTGTCTGAAGCCAAGGCTTTCCTCAAGTCTCTGATCCTCCCTCTCCTATGTGCTGGGATCATTGGATGCATTATCATTTAGTTTTAGGTTACTTTAAGTAAGCTGCCTTTGGAGTTTTCTACATTAAGGATACTTTTCATGTGTTTCCATTAAACTGCACTGGGATTCTTTTGCTGTAGTTCTTTCAAGGAAACATCTTGAACATATATTAATTCTGCATCTTTTTTGCAGAGGTTAATAGAGGATGTTATTTTTTTACGAGATATCATTTATTCCAAATACAGTTAAATTTTAGAATCTTTTAATAGATGATCATTCCAGTAGGGATAGTAATTTGTTTAAAACGAAAAAGTTGGGGTGGGGTAGCATCCTTATAGAGTCAGGGGGGAGGGGAAAGGGGGTAGAGAGTTGGTGGAGGGGAAGCTGGGAAGGGGGAATAAATGAAATGTAAATAAATGTAAATAAATAAACTAACCAATAAAAAACAAAAGAAATACATTAAAAAAGAAATGCACATTTCATTTGTTAGTGTGGAGAGTTTAGCTTAGTGAAAGAGAATTTGCCTGGCAAGTGACTTGGTTTGGTTTGGTTTTTCATTTATTTATTTATTTGATGTCAAAGCTTTATCTTTTATTTAATTATATATTTTCTTTATTTACATTTCAAATGGTAGCCCCTTTCTGGTTTCCCCTCTGAAAACACCCTATCCCATCCCTCCCTTACCCCCTCGCCAACTCATCCACTCCCGCTTCCCTGTCCTGGCATTCCCATATGCTGCGGCATCGAGCTTTCTCAGGGCCAAGGGCCACTCCTCCCTTGGATGTCCAACAAGGCCATCATCCTCTGCTGTCTATTCGTCTGGAGCCATGGGTAACTCCATGTGCACTCTTTGGTTGATGGTTTTGTCCCTGGGAGCTCTAGGAGTACAGGGTGGCTCATATTGTTGTTCCTGTGGCCCTGCAAACCTCTTCAGCTCCTTGGGTCCTTTCTCTAGCTCCCCCATTGGGGACCCTGTGCTCAGTCCAATGGTTGGCTGAGAGCATCCACCTCTGTATTTGTCTGAACCTCTGAGGATACAGCTATATCAGGCTCCTGTTAGCAAGCACTTGTTGGCATCCACCATAGTGTCTGAGTTTGGTAACTGTATATGGGATGGATCCCCAGGTGGGGCAGTCTCTGGATAGCCTGTCCTTCAGCCTCTGCTCCACACTTTGTGTGTGTATCTCCTCCCATGGCTATTTATTTTCCCCTTCTAAGAAGGACCAAAGTATCCAATCTTTGGTTTTCTTTCTCCTTGAGCTTCAATTGATCTGTGAATTGTATCTTGGGTATTCCAAGCTTCGGGCTAATCCACTTATCAGTGAGTGCATACCCAGTGTGTTCTTTTGTGATTGGATTACATCACTCAGGATGTTTTCTAGTTCTATCCATTTGCCTAAAAATTTCATGAATTCATTGTTTTCAATAGCTGAGAAGTATTCCATTTTGTAAATGTACCACATTTTCTGTATACATTTCTTTGTTGAGGAAGATCTGGATTCTTTCTAGCTTCTGGCTATTATAAATAAGGCTGCTATGAACATAGTGGAACATGTGTTCTTATTACATGTTGGAGCATCTTCTGGGTATATGCCCAGTACTATGTCCAATTTTCTGAGGAACTGACAAGCTGATTTCCAGAGTGGTTGCACCAGCTTGCAGTCCCACCAGCAGTGGAGGAGTGATCCTCTTTCCTCCACATCCTCGCAAACACCTGCTGTCACCTGAGCTTTGGATCCTAGCCATTCTGACTGGTGTCAGAATGATTGATTTGCATTTCCCTGATGACTGAGGATGTTGAACATTTCTTTAGGTGCTTCACAGTCATTTGAGTTTCCTCAGTTGAAAATTATTTAGCTCTGTACTCAATTTTTTAATAGGGTTATTTGACTCTCTGGAATCTAACTTCTTGAGTTCTTTGTATATATTGGATATTAGCCCTCTGCTGGATATAGGGTTGCTAAAGATCTTTCCCCAGTTTGTTGGTTGCCATTTTGTCCTACTGACAGTGTCCTTTGCCATACAAAAACTTTGTAATTTTATGAGGTCCCATTTGTCAATTTTTTATCATAGAGCATAAGTTATTGGTGTTCTGTTTAGGAAATCTTCCCCATGGCCTATGTGCTACTACTTTTGGGTGTATTTACTTCTTTTTGTTCTAGAGATTTCAGGTGTAGTGTTAAGCTGCTAGTGTTAAGCTGTAGTGTTAAGCTGCTCTCTTCAGTTTCTTTTTGGAGGCACTCAGAGCTATGAGTTTTCCTCTGAACACTGCTTTCTTTGTGTCCCATATGTTTGGGGGTATGTTGTACCTTCATTTTCATTAAATTCTAAAAAGTCTTTGATTTCTTTCCTTATTTCTTCCTTGACCAAGGTATCATTGAGTCGAGGACTGTTCAGCTTCCATGTGTATGTGGGCTTTCTGTTGTTTTGTTGCTATTGAAAACCAGCCTTAATCTATAGTGATCTGATAGGAGGCATGGGATTATTTCGGTCTTCTTAAATCTGTTGAGGTCTGTTTTGTGACCAATTATGTAGTAAGTTTTGGAAAGGCTACCATGAGGTAGAAGAAGGTATAGTCCTTTGATTTAGGATGAAATGTTCTATGGATATCTGTTAAATCCTTTTGGTCCATAACTTTTGTTAGTTTCAATGTGTCTTTGTTTAGTTTGTGTTTCCTTGATCTGTTCATTGATGAGAATGGGGTGTTGAAGTCACCCACAATTATTGTGTAAGATGCAATGTGTGCTTTGAGCTTTAGTAAAGTTTTTTATGAATGTGGGTACCCTTGCATCTGGAACATAGATATTCAGAATTGAGAGTTCTTCTTGGTAGATTTTTCCTTTGATGAATATGAGTGTCCTTCCTTATCTTTTTTGATGACTTTTGGTTGAAAGATGATTTTATCCGATATTAGAATGGTTACTCCAGCTTGTTCCTGGGGCTGTTTGCCTGGAAAATTGTTTTTCAGCCTTTTACTTGAGGTAGTGTTTGTCTTTGACACTGAGGTGCATTTCCTGTATGCAGGAACACTGTTTATGTATCCATTCTGATATTGTCATTTTATTGGGGAATTGAGTCCATCAATATTAAGAGATAGTAAAGAATAGTGATTGTTGCTTCCTGTTATTTTCTGTGTTATTTTTATGTTTGTGTGGTTATTTTCTTTTGAGTTTGTTGAAAGACGATTACTTTCTTGCCTTTTCTAGGGTATAATTTCCCTCCTTGTGTTTGCATTTATTATTATTATGTTTATTGTTTTTTATTATTATTTTATCTTTATTAATATTATAATATTGATATAACATCCCATTATAATGTTATATAATTATGTTATATATTATATATTATTAATATATTCTGTCAATATATTATATTATATCAATATCATTAATATACAATAACTTTTATTAATATTGTCATACTATTATTATGTTTATTATTTCCATCTATTATCCTTTGTAGGACTGGATTTGTGGAAAGATAATGTGTAAATTTGGCTTTCTCATGTAATATCTTGGTTTGTCCATCTATGGTAATTGAGAGTTTTGCTGGTTATTATAGTCTGGACTGGCATTTGTATTCTCTTAGTGTCTGTATGAAGATCTTAGCATCTTCTGGCTTTCTTGGTCTCTGGTGAGACGTCTGGTGTAATTCTGATAGACCTGCCTTTATATGTACCTTGGCCTTTTCCTTTTAGTACTTTTAATATTCTTTCTTTGTATAGTGCATTTGGTGTTTTGATTATTATGGGACAGGAGGCATTTCTGTTCTGGTCCAGTCTGTTTGGAGTTCTATAGGTTTCTTGTATGTTCATAGGTATGTCTTTCTTTAGATTAGGGAAGTTTTCTTCTATAATTTTGTTGAAGGTATTTACTGGCCCTTTAAGTTGGAAATCTGTGCTCTCTTCTATACCTACAATCCTTAGGTTTGGTCTTCTCATTGTGTCCTGTGTGTTTTGGGTTAGGAGCTTTTTGCTTTTGCATTTTCTTTGACTGTTGAATTAATATTTTCTATGGTATCTTTTGCATTTGAGATTCTTTCTTCTATCTCTTGTATTCTGTTGTTGATGTTTGCATCTATGACTCCTGATTTCTTTCCAAGGTTTTCTATCTCCAGAGTTGTCTCCCTTTGTGATGTTTTTATTGTTTCTACTTCCATTTTTATATCCTGGATGGTTTTGTTCAGTTCCTTAACTTGTTTGTGTTTTCCTGTAACTCATTAAGGGATTTTTGGGTTTCCTCTTTAAGGGCTTATACCTCTTTACCCATGTTCTCCTTTAAGGGAGTTTTGTTTTTCTTCCTTAAGGGATTTTACCTGTTGACCCATGTTCTCCTGAATTTCTTTAAGGGTGTTATATCCTTTTGACATCCTCTGTTAGAATCATGAGATGTGATTTTAAATCCAGATCTTGCTTTTCCAATGGTTGGGATATTCAAGACTTGCTTTTGTGGGAGACCTGGGTTCTGATGGTGCCATGTTGCCTTGGTTTGTGTTGCTAATGTTCTTGCATTTGCCTTTCACCATCTGGTTATCTCTTGTGTTAGTTGGTCCTGCTGTCTCTGGCTGGAGTTTGACCCTCCTGTGGGCCTGGAAGCCTATCTCAGCACCCCTGAGAGACCAGCTCTCCCCTGCCAAAGATGGCTGTGCCTCATCCCAGCTCCTGGCTTAAGATGGAGCTTGGAAGGACCCTGTCCCAGCTTCTCTGCCACTCCTGTGTTCGTGGCACTCTTGGTCGTACCCACCTGCACAGTCACCAGAGAGAAAATGATGGTCTTACCTCCAAATCCAAGATTCAAAGCACTCCCTAGAGACCTGTTCTCCCCTGGCAGGATCGGTGCACAGATGGCTGTGGATTGATCCAGCTCCTGGGTGCAGGTGGTGCCTAGAAGGACCCTGTCCCAGCTGCTCTACCTCTCCTGTGTTCCCTGTGCTCCTGGCCCTACCTGCCTGCATAGTCACTGGAGAGAAAATGGTGGTCGCCTTTTCATTTATTTTTAAAGTCCAGTACCTTAAAAGAAGTCTGCAGGTTCCTTCATCTGTCACAGGTCATATCTTGGTTATCATTTGTATGTAATTTGATTTTTAAATCGATTGATGCATTTGGATATATTTATGTTAATATTTATAGCAATATTAGAAAATAAAATTTGAACTGTGGAGTTTGTTTTTAAAAATTGAGTGAGATTATAGAGTTTTTGTTAAAAATACTTATTTATTTAAAAAATAAAATTGGCATATATTCCCATTATTGATGAGCAACCTATTTGGGAATTGATGCACCATATATATTGGACTTATAGTATCACATGCCTTATTATGTTTTCTTAAGGATTACTTCAAATGACTTCAAGCTAGTAAGCATTTAGATCTTAGTCATCTATGAGTTATATGTTCTTATGCTAGTAGAAGACAGAGCCTTTGTTTCCAACAAAAATAGTAAATTTAGTTCATAATAAAGGAATGTATTTTTCATGCAATGATAGAACAAGAATCATAATCATAATAAACAAACTTTACAAATTATGCAAATAATAAAATCTGCTTCAGTGGAACATTAAGCAAATCATTTAAATGATATTTTACACAAACATTCTTTTTTTTTTTTTTTTTTTTATTTGATATAATTTATTTACATTTCAAATGATTTCCCCTTTTCTAGCCCCCCCCCACTCCCCGAAAGTCCCGTAAGCCCCCTTCTCTTCCCCTATTACACAAACATTCTTATCTCATTGAAAAATACCAGGTTGGATGCAGTGATGGGTAGTTATGAGCTCATTTCTGCTTTGTTATTAATCACTATGCAGAATCAGGGTTTTCTTTTACTATAATTATCTATATTGTTATAAGTCATTTAAATATGAAAAAGTCTAGAAACATGACCTTTGTATGAGATTCAGTCTAAGCATATGATCAGTACTCATTTTAAATATATGGTTACTTTGCATTTCATGAATATGTAGCTTATTTATTTATCCTTGGATGTTTTGATTAACCAAAAGAAGATTTTTGAAATGGGAAAATGTTTTTCTGGCCACATAGCAATAATGTCCTTAGATCATTGGATTCTGAAGACTACGTTTCAGTTATAAATGAAGCACAGGATGGGTATCATCGCGGTTGAATAGAGGGGAGGAGAAGGGCATTGCTGTCTATGGTGCATAGTTTATAACCCAAATTTATAAGAAATTTCTCACAGATAGAAGATAGCTAATATTACTGAATATTATTTACTAGTGAAGATGGCTCAATTAATAAAAATAAAGCATAGCTTGTATTTTTATGGAAATATTTTTATTGATGTACATTTGTTGCATCAGGTACTTTTACTACATTTCTCTCTACTCTGTTTACTCTGTTCTCTCTAACTCCCCTTAGTACCTTGCCTTTCTGTCTATCTGTCTGTCTATCTATCTATCTATCTATCTATCATTTATCAATCATCCGTCCATCTGTCTGTCCGTCCATCCGTCCGTCTGTCTAACTACCATGTACCATATTCACTCTTCCCCTTCTTCCTCCTGCCTAGTCTTTCATGCCTCTCCACTGCATTAGTGTCTATTCCTCTCCTTTCTCCATCCCTAAACATAGAGTCAGCATGTGAAAGAATATATATAATATTTTTCTTTCTGTATCTGGCCTGTTTGACAACATAGTGATCTCCTGCTGCATTTGTTTTCCTGTGCACATTATGATTATTTCTTATTGGTGAATAAAAATCAATTGTGTATGTTTTCCACATATACTTTATTTATTCATAACTTGATGGATGTCTAGGTAGATATATTGCAATTATGAATAGTATAACAACAAATATAGATATGAAATTAAAAGAATCAAATATATCATTACAAATTATGACCAATTAATAGGTTTTAGAGAAATTAGTAGTGTTCTTAGTTTTTTGTCATTAGAAGCTACTTAAAAGAAATAAAACTCTTTAAAAAAGAATATAATATAATTGGTGGTAGACAGTCTTACCCTAATATTAACAGTTAATTTACCAGAAACATATTATATAGCAGGTATTTTATGAATTATTTCTATTTTTAAAACAATATAAGAAAATAAGTGCTATCATTTTATCTCTTTGTTTGTAAAGGAAACTGTGTTCTATCCATTTGAAGGTTCACTACCTTGCTGAAGGTTTGACTTTACTCTTTTAGAGATACATTTAAAATTGACTATCTCCCAAATTCATTTTCTGTTTACTATGTCATGCTTCTAACTAAATAAAGATAATACAACCAAAAAAAAAAACCCCTAGTATTTTGATGTGGGTTTTTCAGTCAGTGTAATTTCATTATAAATACCCTTTAAAAATCAAAGGATTAATTATTTAATTGATAGCAGCAATTAATCCTGATTTTATTTTAACTTTAGAAGTACAACCATGTAATTTTTTGTTGGCTTAAACTTTCTCTTCTTTTGTTTACCTTTTTTTCTATGTAGGGAGACTAATTTCTTTCTTTTTTGTTCTATTTTGTGCAGGTTATGTGGGTGTGTAATTTGTGCCGAAAACAACAAGAAATCCTCACTAAATCAGGAGCATGGTTTTATAATAGTGGCTCTAATACACTACAACAGCCCGATCAAAAGGTTCTTCGAGGGCTTCGAAATGAGGAAGCCCCTCAGGAGAAGAAAGCCAAACTCCATGAGCAGCCCCAGGTCCAAGGACCCTCAGGTGACTCCTCAGTGCCTGCAGCTGAGAAAGGTCGGGCTCACGGGCTCACAAGACAGGACTCTGTTAAACATGGACCAGGCGTGAAGCACCAGATTGCCAGTGACATGCCTTCCGACAGGTACATATCTTATGTCATCTCTCGGTACAGTTTGTTTTTGTGTTTATGTCTATACTTCTCAACAAGTACCGTTTTGTGGGTCTGAAAATTGAACTTGGGTCATCAGTCTTGTGTGGCATATGCCTCCTCCTGCTGAGCCACCTTCCTGACCCAAATCCAGCACGCATAACACTCATTCCAAGCAGAAATAAAAAAAATATGAAATGTTTACCCATCAATGAGTTGATTAAATGTTATATTCATGATGTTCAGGGTTTGAGGTATGACTGGTTTAAAGTATTTGTGTTTGATATATGCAAGATTATAAAATTGATTTCCCAGAATGAAGAAATGAATTTAAATAGGACAGCTTTTGCTGCTGTTATAAACTGCAGCCTCCTTACTGGATGTATCAGGTTTTACTGTAGTCTTTCTTGAGTAAAGGCAGGTTATTTCTTGTGTGTCATAGGAATTTATACATTTTCTTTGGTGAACAGTATGTACCTTTATTTTTTTTTACACTTTTGTGTTAAGTTGTAAAAGTGTTTTGCATTCCTTTTAAAGCTATATGCATTATAAATATTTTCTTTTGAAATTTATATGAATATAATTTGATTATGTATAGGATCTTGTACAGAGTTTCATAATGTAGCTCTAGCTGGCCTGGAGTTTACGGTATAATCATGGCTGGCTTTAAACTCAGCTTTCTAGGTCCAGGCGTTTGCCACCATACCATTCTTATTTACCTTGTGATGAACAAAATTTTTATTTTTTAATTTATTTATTTTATTTACTTTTTAATTTTATTTTCTAAATTCTATGTTTACATTCCAAATGCTTTCCCCTTTCCAGGTCCCCCCTCCCCATATGTCCCATTCTCCAATCACCCCCTCCCTTTTCTTTGTCCTGGTACAACCCTATAATGCTGGATCAAGCCTTTCCAGGATCAGGCCCTCTCCTTCCCTCTTCATGTGAATCATTTGATATGTTAATTGTGTCTTCAGTATTCAGAGCTTCTGGGCTAATTAATATCCACTTTTCACTGATTGCATTCCATGTGTATTCTTTTGTGATTGGGTTACCTCACTTAGGATGATATTTTCTAGTTCCAACCATTTGCCTAAAAATTTCATGAATTCATTGTTTTTAATTGCTGAGTAGTATTCCATTGTGTAAATATACCACATTTTCTGTATCCATTCCTCCACTGAGGGACATCTGGGTTCTTTCCAGCTTCTAGCTATTATAAATAAGGCATCTATGAACATAGTGGAGCATGTGTCCTTATTGCATGCCGGGGAATCCTCTGGGTATATGCCCAGGAGAGGTATAGCCGGGTCCTCTGGAAGTGTCATGCCCAGTTTTCTGAGGAACCACCAGACTGATTTCTAGAGTGGTTATACCATCTTAAATCCCACCAGCAGTGGAGGAGTGTTCCTCTTTCTCCACATCCTCCCCAACATCTGCTGTCTCCTGAGTTTTTAAACTTAGCCATTCTGACTGGTGTGAGGTGAAATCTCAGGGTTGTTTTGATTTGAATTTCCCTAATGACTAATGATGTTGAACATTACTTAAGGGGCTTCTAGGCCATCCAGATTTCTTCAGGTGAAAATTCTTTGTTTAGCTCTGTACCCCATTTTTAAATAGGGTTATTTGGTTCCCTGCAGTCTAACTTCTTGAGTTCTTTATGTATATTGGATATTAGCCCTCTGTCAGATGTAGGGTTGGTGAAGATCTTATCCCAGTTTGTTGGTTGCCGTTTTGTCCTTTTGACAATGTCCTTTGCCTTACAGAAACTTTGTAATTTTATCAGGTCCCATTTGTCAGTTCTTGACCTTAGAGCATAAGCTATTGGTGTTCTGTTCAGGAACTTTTCCCCTGTGCCCATGTTCTCAAGGGTTGTCCCCAGTTTCTTTTATATTAGTTTCAGTGTGTCTGTTTTTATGTGGAGGTTCTTGATCCACTTGGACTTGAGCTTAGTGCAAGGAGATAAGAATGGATCGATTTGCATTCTTCTGCATACTAGCCACCAGTTGAACCAGCACCATTTTTGAAAAGGCTATCTTTTTTCCACTGGATGGTTTCAGCTCCTTTGTCAAAGATCAAGTGACCATAGGTGTGTGGATTCATTTCTGGGTCTTCAATTCTATTCCATTGATCCACCTGCCTGTCACTGTACCAATACCATGCAATTCCAATACCATGCAGCTTTCAACACTATTGCTTTGTAGTACTGCTTGAGGTTGGGGATACTGATTCCCCGAGTTCTTTTACTGCTGAGAATAGTTTTAGCTATCCTGGGTTTTTTTGTTATTCCAGATGAATTTGAGAATTGCTTTTTTCTAACTCTATGAAGAACTGAGTTGGGATTTTGATGGGGATTGCATTGAATCTGTAGATTGCTTTTGGCAAGATGGCCATTTTAACTATATTAATCCTGCCAATCCACGAGCATGGAAGATTTTTCCATTTTCTAAGGTCTTCTTTGATTTCCTTCTTCAGAGACCTGAAGTTCTTCTCATACAGATCTTTTATTTGTTTGGTTAGAGTCACACCAAGATACTTTATATTGTTTGTGGCTATTGTGAAAGGTGTCATTTCCCTAATTTCTTTCTCAGCCTGCTTATCCTTTGAGTATAGGAAGGTTACTGATTTGCTTGAGTTGATTTTATAACCAGCCACTTTGCTGAAGTTGTTTATCAGCTGTAGGAGTTCTCTGGTGGAGTTTTTTGGGTCACTTAAGCATACTATCATATCATCTGAGAATAGTGATAGTTTGACTTCATCCTTTCCAATTTGTATCTCTTTGACCACCTTATGTTGTCTAATTGCTCTAGCTAGAACTTCAAGTACTATATTGAAAAGATATGGAGAGAGGGGCAGCCTTGTCTAGTCCCTGATTTTAGTGGGATTGCTTCAAGTTTCTCTCCATTTTATTTGATGTTGGCTACTAGTTTGCTGTATATTACTTTTACTATGTTTAGGTATAGGCCTTGAATTCCTCTTCTTTTCAAGACTTTTAGCATGAAAGGATGCTGAATTTTGTCAAATGATTTTTCAGCATCTAATGAAATGACATGTGGTATTTTTCTTTGAGTTTGTTTATGTAATGTATTGCATTGATGGATTTCTGTATATTGAACTATCCCTGCATTCCTGAGATGAAGCCTACTTGATCATGGTGGATGATCATTTTGATGTGTTCTTGGATTCGGTTGGCAAGAATTTTCTTCAGTATTTTTGCATCAATATTTATAAGGGAGATTGGCCTGAAGTTTTCTTTCTTTGTTGGATCTTTGTGTGGTTTTGGTATCAGCGTAATTGTGGCTTTGTAGAAGGAGTTGGGTAGTGTTCCCTCTCTTTCTATTTTGTGGAATAGTTTGAAGAATTATTGGCGTTAGGTCTTCTTTGAATGTCTGATAGAATTCTACACTAAAGCCATCTGGTCCCGTGCTTTTTTTGGTTGGGAGACTTTCTATGACCACTTTTATTTCTTTAGGGGTTATGGGACTGTTTAGATGATCTATTTGATCCTGATTTAATTTTGGTGTTTGGTGTCTGTCTAGGAAATTGTCCATTTTATTCAGATTCTCCAGTTGTGTTGAGTATAGGCTTTTGTAGTAGGATCTGATGATTTTTTGAATTTCCTCAGTTTCTGTTATATCTCCCTTTTCATTTCTAATTTTGTTAATCTGGATACTGTCATTGTGCCCTTTGGTTAGTCTGGCTAAGGGTTTATCTATTTTGTTGATTTTCTCAAAGAACCAGCTCCTGGATTTGTAGATTCTTTGTATGGTTCTCTTTTTTCTACTTGATTGATTTCAGCCCTGAGTTTGATGATTTCCTGGCTTCTACTCCTCCTGGGTGAATTAGCTTCTTTTTGTTCCTGGGCTTTCAGGTGTGCCATTAAGCTGCTAGTGTATGCTCTCTCCATTTTCTTTTTGGAGGAACTCAGGGCTATGAGTTTTCCTCTGAGCACTGCTTTCATTCTGTCCCATAGATTTGAGTATGTTGTCTCTTCATTTTCATTAAATTCTAAAAAGTCTTTAATTTCTTTCTTTATTTCTTCCTTGACCAAGGTATCATTGAGTAGAGTATTGTTCAGTTTCCATGTGTATGTGGGCTTTCTGTTTTTTTTTTTTGTTGCTATTGAAGACCACTTTTACTCCATAGTAATCTGATAGGAGGCATGGTATTAGTTCGATCTTCTTATATTTGTTGAGGTCTGTCTTGTGACCAATTATATGGTTGATTTTGGAGAAGGTACCATGAGGTGCTGAGAAAAAGGTATATTCTTTTGCTTTAGGATGAAATGTTCTATACATATCTGTTGAATCTAATTGTTCCAAAGCTTCAATTAGTTTACCTGTGTCCCTGCTTAGTTTCTGTTTTCCTGATTGGTCCATTGAGGCGAGTGGAGTGTTGAAGTCACCCACAATTATTCTGTTAGGTGCAATGTGTGCTTTTGACTTTAGTAAAGTTTTTTTTTATGAATGAGGGTACCCTTGCATTTGGAGCATAGATGTTCAGGATCAAGACTTCTTCTGGGTGTATTTTTCCTTTGATCAGCAAGAAGTGTCCTTCCGTGTCTATTTTGATGACTTTATGTTGAAACTCAATTTTATCTGATATTAGAGTGGCTCTCTGGCTTGTTGCCTGAGACCATTTGCTTGTAAAATTGTCTTCCAGCCTTTTACTCTAAGGTAGTATTTGTCTTTGAGACTGAGGTGTGTTTCCTGTATGTAGCAAAATGTAGGGTCTTGTTTACGTATCCATTCTGTTAGTCTATGTCTTTTTATTGGGGAATTGAGTCCATTGATGTTAAGAGAAGACAGCTCTTTAAGACAGCTATTAGAAGTGCATTCAAGAGTTCACTTGCTTTCAGTATCTCTTGTCTTGTTTTGACTGTTAGCTGATCTCAACTAAAGTATTCTTGGTGTTGTTGTTATTTGAGCTCATTCATGTATTGAAGAATCTGGCGCTTTAGGTTCTGTAGGTTTTGTGCCTATCTTTGCTAGACTTCTAAGCAGGCTTGTTACTTCTTCTGGATTTGTAGCATCTGACCTCACCCTGAGACCAGATTTATCAGGCATCTCTGGAATATGTGGGTGCATTTCATAGTTAAGTCAATCTGCTAGTGTCAGACCTGATGGCCAAAGGAATAATTTCTTTCTTTCTTTCTTTCTTTCTTTCTTTCTTTCTTTCTTTCTTTCTTTCTTTCTTTCTTTCTTTCTTTCTTTCTTTCTTTCTTTCTTTCTTTCTTTCTTTCTTTCTTTCTGTCTTTCTTTCTTCCTCCCTTTCATTCTTTTCTTTCTTTCATTATCTCCTTTCATTCTTTTTTTTAAATTAATTTTTTTATTGAATATATTCGATCCTGAGTTTAACATTGCCCAGGACATAACCTGCCAGTTTTCTACCTGCGCCCAAGGTGCCCAGGACATAACCTGCCAGTTTTCTACCTGCGCCCAAGGCCTGGGAAGCTCTGCGGGTCATTTTTCTGCCATCACTGTCGGGGGACATTTGTCCTGCAGAGGGATTGGCACTTGGAAGTAGTGCCCTGCAGCCTTTGCCATATTGGCTCCTGGATGGACCAGACAGGCAACACCAGGTACACAGAGACAACCCAAGTATAACATTGCATGTGGCGAGGCATAAAAGGGCTCGAATGGCACCCAAGAGTAGGGCAGCCCATCAGCAATCTGTGCCAGGGGAAACCCAGTCATCCAGAGATGTGGAAATAGTCTTACAGGCTCACAGGAGGTTCAAGCACCAGCCAGTAACAACAAGACCAACTAACGCCAGAGATAACCAGATGGCAAAAGGCAAATACAAGAACATTATTAACAGAAACCAAGGCAACATGGGACCATCTGAACCACGTTCTCCCACAACAGCAAGTCCTGGATACCGCAACATACCAGAAAAGCAAGATCTGGATTTAAAATCATATCTCATGATGCTGTTAGAGAATTTGAAGAAGGACATAAATAACGTAAAGAAATACAGAGGAACACGAGTCAACAGGTAAAAGCCCTTAAAAAGGAAACACAAAAATCCCTTAAAGAAATACAGGAGAACATGGGTCAAGAGGTAGAAGCCTCTGAAGAGGAAACACAAAAAATCCCTTAAAGAAATACAGGAAAACACAACAAACAATTGAAGGAACTGAACAATACCATCCAGGATCTAAAAACAGAAGTGGAAACAACTAAGAAATCACAAAGGGAGACAACTTTGGAGATAGAAAACCTTGGGAAGAAATCAGGGGCCATAGATGCAAATATCAACAACAGAATATAAGAAATAATATAAGAAAGAACCTCAGATGCCAAAGATACCATAGAAAGCATTGACAAAACAGTCAAAAAAAATGCAAAATGCAAAAAGCTTGTAACTCAAAACATCCAGGAAATCCAGGCCACAATGAGAAGACCAAACCCAAGGATTATAGGTATAGATGAGAGTGAAGATTTACAACACAAAATCCCAACTCAATTCTTCACAGAGTTAGAAAGAGCAATTATCAAATTCATCTGGAACAACAAAAAACCCAGGATAGCTAAAACTATTCTCAGCAACAAAAGAAAATCTGGGGGAATCAGTATCCCTGACCTCAAGCAATACTACAGAGCAATAGTGTTAAAAACTGCATGGTATTGGTACAGTGACAGGCAGGAGGATCAATGGAACAGGACTGAAGATCCAGAAATGAACCCACACACCTATGGCCACTTGATCCTCGACAAAGAGGCTGAAAACATCCAATGGAAAAAAGATAGCCTTTTCAACAAATGGTGCTGGTTCAACTGGAGGTCAGCATGCAGAAGAATGCGAATTGATCCATCCTTGTCTCCTTGTACTAAGCTCAAATCCAAATGGATCAAGGACCTCCACATAAAGCCAGACACTCTGAAGCTAATAGAAAAGAAACTGGGGAAGACCCTTGAGGACATCGGTACAGGGAGAAAGTTTCTGAACAGAACACCAATAGTGTATGCTCTAAGAGCAAGAATTGACAAATGGGACCTCATAAGGTTACAGAGTTTCTGTAAGGCAAAGGACACCATGAAGAGGACAGATCGGCAACCAACAAATTGGGAAAAGATCTTCACCAATCCTACATCAGATAGAGGGCTAATATCCAATATATATAAAGAACTCAAGAAGTTAGACTCCAGAAAACCGAACAACCCTATTAAAAAATGGGGTACAGAGTTAAACAAAGAATTCTCACCTGAAGAACTTCGGATGGCGGAGAAGCATCTTAAAAAATGCTCAACTTCATTAGTCATTAGGGAAATGCAAATCAAAACAACCCTAAGATTTCATCTTACACCAGTCAGAATGGCTAAGATTAAAAATTCAGGAGACAGCAGGTGTTGGAGAGGGTGTGGAGAAAGAGGAACACTCCTCCACTGCTGGTGGGGTTGCAAATTGGTACAACCACTCTGGAAATCAGTCTGGCGGTTCCTCCGAAAACTGGGCACCTCACTTCCAGAAGATCCTGCTATACCACTCCTGGGCATATACCCAGAGGATTCC
This sequence comes from Apodemus sylvaticus, assembly GCF_947179515.1. Classification (NCBI taxonomy): domain Eukaryota; kingdom Metazoa; phylum Chordata; class Mammalia; order Rodentia; family Muridae; genus Apodemus; species Apodemus sylvaticus. The sequence continues at coordinate 7,132,933 of NC_067488.1, forward strand.
CCACCATGTAATAAGGATACATGCTCTACTATGTTCATAGCAGCCCTATTTATAATTGCCAGATGCTGGAAAGAACCCAGGTATCCCTCAACAGAAGAGTGGATGCAAAAAATGTGGTATATCTACACAATGGAGTACTATTCAGCCATTAGAAACAATGAATTCATGAAATTCTTAGGCAAATGGATGGAGCTAGAGAACATCATACTAAGTGAGGTAACCCAGACTCAAAAGGTGAATCATGGTATGCACTCACTAATAAGTGGTTATTAACCTAGAAAACTGGAATACCCAAAACATAATCCACACATCAAATGAGATACAAGAAGAAAGCAGGAGTGGTCCCTGGTTCTGGAAAGACTCAGTGAAACAGTATTTGGCAAAACCAGAACGGGGAACTGGGAAGGGGTGGGAGGGAGGACAGGGGAAGAGAAGGGGGCTTACGGGACTTTCGGGGAGTGGGGGGGGCTAGAAAAGGGGAAATCATTTGAAATGTAAATAAATTATATCGAATAAAAAAAATAACAATAAAAAAAAACAAAAAAAACAAAGGGCCAGCAAATATCTTCAACAAAATTATGGAAGAAAACTTCCTTAACCTAAAGAGAGAGATGCTCATGAATATACAAGAAGCCTATAGAACTCCAAATAGAATTGACTGGAACAGAAATTCCTCCTGTCACATAATAATCAAAACCCCAAATGTACTAAACAAAGAAAGAATATTAAAGGCAGTAAGAGAAAAAGGCCAAGTAACATATAAAGGAAGACCTATCAGAATTACACCAAACTTCTCACCAGAGACCATGAAAGCTGGAAGACCTGGAGAGATCTCATGCAGACTCTAAGAGAACACAAATGCCAGCCAAGACTACTATACCCAGCAAAACTCTCAATCACCATAGATGGAGAAACCAAGATATTCCATGATAAAACCAAATTTACACAATATCTTTCCACAAACCCAGCCTTACAAAGGATAATAGGTGGAAAACACCAATACAATGAGGGAAACTACACCCTGGAAAAAACAAGATGGTAACCTTCTTTCATCAAACCCAAAAGAAGATGACCACTCAAACATAAAAATAACATAAAAAATAACAGGAAGTAATAATCACTATTCCTTAATATGTCTTAACATCAATAGACTCAGTTACCCAAGAAAAAGACATAGACTAACATACTGGATATGTAAACAGGACCCTACATTTTACTGCATACAGGAAACCCATCTCATTGTCAAAGACAAACACTACCTCAGAGTAAAAGTCTGGAAAACAATTTTACAAGCAAATGGTCTCAGGAAACAAGCCAGAGTAGCCATTCTAATATCAGATAAAATTGACCAATTTCTCTAAGGAATATCAATGCAAAAATACTCAATAAAATTCTTGCTAACCGAATCCAAGAACACATCAAAACGATCATTCACCATGATCAAGTAGGCTTCATCTCAGGAATGCAGGGATAGTTCAATATACAGAAATCCATCAATGCAATACATTACATAAACAAACTCAAAGAAAAATACCACATGTCATTTCATTAGATGCTGAAAAATCATTTGACAAAATTCAGCATCCTTTCATGCTAAAAGTCTTGAAAAGAAGAGGAATTCAAGGCCTATACCTAAACATAGTAAAAGTAATATACAGCAAACTAGTAGCCAACATCAAATAAAATGGAGAGAAACTTGAAGCAATCCCACTAAAATCAGGGACTAGACAAGGCTGCCCCTCTCTCCATATCTTTTCAATATAGTACTTGAAGTTCTAGCTAGAGCAATTAGACAACATAAGGTGGTCAAAGAGATACAAATTGGAAAGGATGAAGTCAAACTATCACTATTCTCAGATGATATGATAGTATGCTTAAGTGACCCAAAAAACTCCACCAGAGAACTCCTACAGCTGATAAACAACTTCAGCAAGTGGCTGGTTATAAAATCAACTCAAGCAAATCAGTAACCTTCCTATACTCAAAGGATAAGCAGGCTGAGAAAGAAATTAGGGAAATGACACCTTTCACAATAGCCACAAACAATATAAAGTATCTTGGTGTGACTCTAACCAAACAAATAAAAGATCTGTATGAGAAGAACTTCAGGTCTCTGAAGAAGGAAATCAAAGAAGACCTTAGAAAATGGAAAAATCTTCCATGCTCGTGGATTGGCAGGATTAATATAGTTAAAATGGCCATCTTGCCAAAAGCAATCTACAGATTCAATGCAATCCCCATCAAAATCCCAACTCAGTTCTTCATAGAGTTAGAAAAAAGCAATTCTCAAATTCATCTGGAATAACAAAAAACCCAAGGTAGCTAAAACTATTCTCGACAGTAGAAGAACTCAGGGAATCAGTATCCTGGACCTCAAGCAATCTTACAGAGCAATAGTGTTAAAAACTGCATGGTGTTGGTACAGTGACAGGAAAGTGGATCAGTGGAATAGGATTGAAGACCCAGAAATGAACCCACACACTTATGGTCTCTTGATCTTTGACAAAGGAGCTGAAACCATCCAGTGGAAAAAAGATAGCCTTTTCAAAAATGGTGCTGGTTCAACTGGTGGCTAGTATGCAGAAGAATGCAAATCGATCCATTCTTATCTCCTTCTACTAAGCTCAAGTCCAAGTGGATCAAGGGCTTCCACATAAAACCAGACACACTGAAACTAATAGAAAAGAATCTGGGGAAAAGCTTTGAGCACATGGGCACAGGGGAAAAGTTCCTGAACAGAATACCAATAGCTTATGCTCTAAGATCAAGAATTGACAAATGGTACCTCATAAAATTTCAAAGTCTCTGTAAGGCAAAGGACACTGTCAGACAAAATGGCAACCAACAAATTGGGAAAAGATCTTCAGCAACCCTACATCTGACAGAGGGCTAATATCCAATATAAACAATGAACTCAATAAGGTAGACTCCAGAGAGCCAATTAACCCTATTAAAAATGGGGTACAGAGGTAAACAAAGAATTTTAACCTGAAGAATTTCGAATGGCTGAGAAAGCACATTAAGAAATGTTCAACATTATTAGTCATTAGGGAAATGCAAATCAAAACAACCCTGAGATTTCACCTCACACCAGTCAGAATGGCTAAGATTAAAATCTCAGGAGACTGCAGGTGTTGGATAGGATGTGGAGAAAGAGGAACACTCCTCCACTGCTGTTGGCATTGCAAGCTGGTACAACAGCTCTGGAAATCAGTATGGCGGTTCCTCAGAAAAGTGTGCATGACACTTCTGGAGGAGCCTGTTATACTACTCCCGGGCATATGCCTAGAGGATTCCTCAGCATGCAATAATGACACAAGCTCCACTATGTTCATAGTAGCCTTATTTATAATAGCCAGAAGCTGGAAAGAACCCAGATGTCCCTCAATGGAGAAGTGGATACAGAAAATGTGATATATTTACATAATAGAATACTAGTCAACAGTTAAAAACAATGAATTCATGAAATTCTTATGCCAATGGTTGGAACTGGAAAATATCATCCTAAGTGAGGTAACCCAATCACAAAAGAACACACATGGAATGCAGTCACTGAGAAGTGGATATTAGCCCAGAAGCTCTGAATACCCATGACACAATTCACATATCAAATGATTCCCAAGAAGAAGGAAGGAGAGGATCCTGGTCCTGGAAAGGCTTGATCCAGCATTGTAGGGGATTACCAGGACAGAGAAGTGGGAGTCGGTTGATTGGGGAATGGGAGGAGGGAAGAGGGCTTATGGGACTTACGGGGTGGTGGAACCGGGAAAGGGGAATTCATTTGGAATGTAAACAAAGAATGTAGAAAATAAAAAAATTTAAAAATGCAAAAAGATTACTTTCTTATCCATATCCATATTATAGTTCATTTTGCCATTATTAAAATTATATAAATTATACTGTGCGGTGGTGATGTACACCTGTAATCCCAGCACTCTGGGAGGCAGAGGCAGGCGGATTTCTGAGATGGAGGCCAGCATGGTCTACAGAGTGAGTTCCAGGACAGCCAGGGCTATACAGAGAAACTCTTGTCTCTGAAAAAAACCAAATCCACCCCCAAAATTATATCAATAAAAAAAAAGACCTCTGAGTTGTTGTGACTATTTTTATCTGCCAATCTTTCATCTATCTATCTGCCATCTGCCCACTTGCCCTCCCGTCCATCCTTCCACCTGTCCACCCGTTCACCCGTCCACCCGTCCACTCATCCACCCATCCACCCATCCACCTACCCACCCACCCATCCATCCATCCATCCATCCATCCATCCATCCATCCATCCATCCATCCAACCATCCATCCATCCATCCATCCATCCATCCATCCATCCATCCATCCATCCATCCATCATCTGTCTATCTATCTATCTATCTATCTATCTATCTATCTATCTATCTATCTATCTATCTTTAAATAGATGATATGTGATATGATTTTGTTTTTTTAACCACTTCACAGATATGGTGATCTTTCCTTATATTTATATAGGAAGTGTGTTTTATCATAATGTTTAGTCAATGTGTATTTAGTCTCTCAGTGTTAATAGCACTAATTTTATGTTTCAGATGACAATAATCATGCACATGTGTACTTAGTTTTGCATGGGTAAATTTTAGAATAAGCTTAATTCCCATAATTATAATCATGTAGTTAAAATACATAAATGTAGTTGAAAAGTTTTATATGCATTTTCAATTTGCTCTGTGTAAAGTATGCATCAGACTTTCTTTTTCATCAATATTTAGTAGAATTTTTACTTCATACATTTTTAGCCAATAAAATGTAATGGGACTTTTGATCTTTACCAATCTGCCTGTGAAAATTGAGATAGTACTATACATTTTAATAATTTTTATTATGATTGAGTAAAGTTGAACATTTCTGCATATATTTAAGAACATTTTAAATTGATTTTTTGTTTTGGTTTGATTGTTTTTATCTTTTTTCTGCTGAATTTTGATATTAATTACAGTGTATTTTAAATACTTTCTGTTTATAGAAAGAAACCTTTTGTGAGATTGATTATATTTTTGGTTTTTATTCTGTGTAATGAGTGATACAAACTTAGTGTCTCCAGATGATCTAAATTTGTTATCTTGCAGTTTGTGTGGGTCAAAGCTAAGGTGTGCGTTAACTAGGTCCTCTAACTAGGTTAACTAGGGTCCCCCCAGGCTGCATTCAACATTTAACAATGGCTGAGATTTCGTCTCATGCTCAGGCTCTCTTCGTCTTGTTAGCAGAAGGCCTTCCTTGCCTTGCACTTATGTGATGTACATGACAGAATGCCACCCATCAGACACTGCGCTTCCAGCTGTGCTGGTGTCACAGCCTGGCAGTCCTTCTTTAAAACACAGGAGTGTCTTTGCTGCTTTACATTTCTGACTTCTGTTTTTGACCTAAACCATTTTAAAGACTAGCATGACTGATTTTCCTGGAATAGTCTCTTTAGAATTACCTTAGAACTGTCTCAGGGGGGCAATAATTACATCTGTAAAATCACCCCCATTTTGTTACATAACGTGACCTAATCGTGGGCTGGCAGCATTTCCATAGGCCCTACCCACACTCACAGTTCCCATCTCCAGCTTATGTTAGCATTTGATTTCATCTATTTTTTTTAACACAAATATCATAATAGGATATAATTTTTCCTTTCATGATCCTTGATTCTTTTCCTGGGAATGGAGATAATTGACAAAAACCATTAATCTTTTCAAAACTATACACCCGAGTGAATGTAACCCATCTTATGCCAGTGCCACCATTGCCACTGTCTAATGTGAGACTATTTCAGTAGCCGGAACTAGTTAGCTAGTGTTCTCTACCCTCTCTCTCCTTGGCCCTCCAGTGGTTATTAATCTAGTTCCTGTTTTATGGTTTTGCCTGCTACAGACATTTTGTAAAACTGGAGTCGTAAAATGCATGGATTTTCATTTCTGACTCTCTAAGTAGCACATCCTGTTCTAGGTTTTGTTCACTATCCAGGAATTCATTCTTATGGCCAAGGAGTGATTCATTGTATGGGCATTCCACATTTTGTCAATTTATTCACCAAAATGAAAGCCTTTGCATCTGTTTACATTGTCATAGTCATTTTTTCCTATTATGAATGGTGCAGCTATTCACACTCTTAAGTTTCTGTGTGGCCATCTGTTTTCAGTTCTCTTTATGTATAATAGTCTTTGTGAATGCAGATTGGTCTTGTTTGCATTTCTGTAATGTTGGACATTTTTCTTATGATTATTGGCTATTTGTGTTTATTATTTTGATGATTTTTAGTTAAGTACTTTATTGAGGTTATTTTAAAACCCCCTTTGCCAAATTAAAACATGATATCATTAAATTGTAAAATAATGACTTATCTGAAATTTCTAGCAGTGTGGCGGTAGGTACTGAATTAGTCTCTTAAAACATGATTATCCCAAGGGGCCACTCCTCCGTTGTAGTGGCCCCTTGTTCTGAAAAGACTCAGTGAAGCAGTATAGAGCAAAATCAGAACAGGGAAGTGGGAAGGGTTGGGTGGGAAAACAGGGGGAGGGAAGGGGACTGATGGGACTTTCGGGGAGTGGGGGTCCAGAAAAGGGGAAATCATTTGAAATGTAAATAAATATATTAATAAATTAAAAAAAATGTTAAAAAAATAAAATAAAATAAACAACAACAACAACAACAACAAAACATGATTATCCCACTGTCCTATACTTTTTACTGAGTGATAAATATTTTCCTTCTACTGGCTTGAGATACTTATTTATAACACTGAATTATTATAAGCAAGATTATATTTATAACATTCAGTTATAATCTGTAGTTCTCTTCTGCTAATCTTCTGTACAAGCATAATCTGTAGTTATTTAAACAAGCAATCTGAGCTGTTAGACGTTGAGAGCAATGAAACCCTGCAGCATACATTTTAGTTCTATCTTTAAGTTCATAGGTAGTTAGCTGCCTTCTACCGTGTGTTTGAGGGTGCAGTGAGTGAGCCGGAGAGGTCCCGAGGAGTGAGTGGGCAGCATTATATGTTCATGAACACTTCCCCATTCATGTAGTCTGAATATGTTAGTACTAGATAAAAGTAAAAAGAAAAACAGAAATTAAAATAGAATTGAAGGATGAATTTGTTTTTTGTAAGACAGGGTTTCTCTGTAAGCCTTGGCTGTCATGGAACTCACTCTCTAGAGAAGGCTGCCCTCAAACTCAGAGATCCACCTGCCTCTGCCTGTCAAGTACTGGGATTCAAAGAATGTCCCACCATATCCAGACCCTATAAATATATTTATAGCTCATGTAAAGAGAATGACTTCAGCTCCTTAATAAATCTGTACTTATCATTTTTGCCAGCAGATGGCAGCAGTGCACCCTGAAAACATTTCCAGTTCATAGTTGTTCCAGCCATCACTGCAGAGTTGGTATAGGGCTTAGAGAAGTACATGCAATACCTTTACAGCTGCGACTGAAAAAGAAAACCACCACCTGTTCAGATTCAATGCTGCAATTCATCTCTAAATATGTGTCTCTAGTTCTGAGGTTTTTATGTACCAAATTTGTATTTACAAGTGTAAATTTTATACTTGCCTCAATTTCACAAATACTTCACTATTAAACTCTTGAGTATCGAGTATTCAGTCCCTCCCAAGTGTTAGTTTCCTGCATTCTCTGGCCAAGCAGACAGCACTGTTAGTTACCTTGCATCTCAAGTGTGAACAATGAAATCTCATTTCTAAACCTTTCCTGTTGCCTGTCATAATTCATTTGTTTGTGATTTCTGTTTCTTCAATCACAGGATCGCCTTTTGCGTCCTACTGTTTATTTTCAGTGGAGGTTGGTCACTGGTTCTGTTTGGACATCAGTTTGTCTTGTCTTCTTCCCAGACTCTTACTTTGCTTTCCAGAATCATGCTATTTAAATAAAGATATAGAAAAGTCATTTTTGAAGCTTCCCAATTTGTACTTAAAGTTAAATTTTAAAAATTAAATATAATTATTTCTCCCCTTCCCTTTCTTTTCTTCCCATGTGCACCCTGCAGTTGCTCTCCCTTGAAATCATGAGCTCTTTTCTTCAGTTGCTGTTGCCAAACCTACACAAGCACACACAAATGCCCAGGTGCAAATGCACAGTTTATTTGGTGTTACTTGTATGTACTTAAAAGTTTTAATCCTTAGCTTTTAAGTAATCAAAATTTCTTATTGAGATTGCCTATTTTACTTGGGGCAATGCATAGGATGCTGAACTATGGGCTTGTGCATGTGAGGGCACAGAACTCTAGGGGGCACCCGTTACTTAAGTAAGAGTTCTGCAGTGGAGGGTGGTGTTTCTGTGGGACAGGTTACAGCTATGGGAAGGAATCAAGATAGAGGAAACAGAAAATGGAAATTTAAGGAATGGAGGAAGTTAGTAATTTTAAATAAAAATTTAAAAGGCCTTAAATGGAAAAGGCCTTCCTTATCATGGACGCGTGAAGGCAGCTAGGAAGTAAGCCAGTAAGGCTGTGTCTGCAGGAGGTCACTCCAGGCAGTAACAAGGTGAAGGGAGGCTGTGCTTTGATGTGTCTATCAAAACTTTTTTTAAAAATAAATTTAAAGCACAGTTCAAATGTTCCTGCTTATAAAAAATCTGCTCATATCCAGCTGGAATAATATTTTTGTTTATAAAGATACTTTTAAATTAATTTATTCCTTATTACATGAAAGTTTCATACAAGCCTATATTTTGAGCAAATCTACACTCAATTTTTCATCTTCAATTCCTCCCGTATTCTCTCACCACTTTCCCTCCTAACTTTATGTGTGCTTGAAAAGAAATAAAAATAAAAACTGAGTACTCTTATTTGCTGCCTGTGTGTCCATGGGCTTACACCACCCACTGGAGCTTGAGAGGATTTCAGGGGCCACATTTCTGAAGAAAGCTGACCTTTCCTTGGCAGCAGCATCCACAAGTTCCTTAAGTATGTGTGTGGCTTCAGGAGATCCTCCCCTATTCATGGTAGTGTTTTTTGCTGGCTTGATCTTGTGCCTGACCTGTGCAGGTTGTCATAGCTGCTGCCTGTTCATGTGTGCAAGGGTCAGGGCATCCTTCTTTGTTGGTGACATCCACACATTTCTCTCTTGGACTCTTTCTTTCTCTTCTTCTGAAGTGACAGTGTGCCTTGTGTAGAGGCTTTGTTTGAAAGTATTAAACACTATTGTACTTTCAGTGCACTAGCCAAGGCTTCGGTCACATCAGTTTGCTGAGCACTGAACTATTTAAGGGCACAGTGTCCTTCATACCTTTGTGTTAATTCATAGTTCAGGTTTTAGAAATAATAGACATTCATTGACTATCAGTTACATTAGAATGAGTTGAAATAAATTGTAAAACTGAAAAAAAGAATAGATTTCCAAGTATTTTTTGTTTTTGTTCATAATTATTGTTATTTACTGTTTTTGAGACAAGGTTTTGGTGTGTGTCCCAGGCTGGCCTTGTATTTGGAGTTCTGCCTTTGCTTCAAGACCTCTGGGGTTAGCATCAGACACCACCATGCCTGGCTTTTCCATTCTTTTTATATTTTACAATTATCTTTTATTTACAAAAATTAAATTTATTCAAAGACTAAATGATTTTCTCTTAGCTTTATTTTCCCGGTAACGTTCTTTTAAGATTCTGTTGTCATATCTAAGAACATGTTGATGTTCATTAAAGTTCATAAAGATCCTTACAAGGTTGATCTGTAGTATCCTTTCTTTGAAACTTACAATGCAAATGAACCTCAGCATCCTTTCACAGAGCTCCTGCCTGTTTGTCTGGGTGTGTCACATTTTAGCATTGCCTTAATGAATTTGATGGACTAGCATCTGTGTTCTCTGTTCTCATAGCTGTGCTTAGGAAGTTTGTTTTGGTTTGACCTGGCTTTTAAGTATTGTGCTATTAATATCATTATTATATACCATATAAATATGATAGACTTTTTCATTCTTGGTAGCATCTAAGGTGCTGCAGAGATGGCTCAGCTTTTAATACATCTTGCTACTATATTTTGAAGATTGGAGTTCAGATTCCAGCACGTTGGGTAACTCACAAGTGGCTGTAACTCCAGCACCAGTCCAGTTTCCCCTTTTAGTCTTCACGGGCATCTGCATGCACACATGGAAAACATTCTTTCACAAGCAGAATTTTAAATATGTATTCTTGTGTGCACAAGTGTAGAATATGATTTTCATAATCTTCTAGGAGGCTTCTGTGTGATGAGGACAGTGGCAGTAGTTGTTGGACGGACTGGAAGGTGCCAGGGAAGCTGGCATGCAGCAGCTACGACTTCCGTGACTGTCCTCAGCTCCCCAGACTGTGGGCCACAGCTGCATTTAGTTAGGCAACTAGTGTGGAGGCTTTTGAAGAAGTAGATAGCAATAAAACCTATATCAAGATGTGGAAACTAAAGTGTAATTTAAAATGTCATGCATAACTCCAAGGTGTTATGGCAGCAGTCGCAAATGTTGCACTGTACAACTACGTTGCAGCCTTGGTTCTGAGCACATCATATGTACACTGTGCACTGCACACTGCATCTGCTGTCTCATAGTGCACACCACACAGGCAGACATGGCCTGAAACACCCTGGCTCAGATTCAAAACCGTGCTATGTATTGTGTTACAGTTATTTTACTGTACACATAAGTTTGCTCTTACAGAAACATCATGATTCAATACGGAAAACAGACTCTTAATATTTTCTTAATGCTTTCCCGCATCATAGAAGGATCACTTGAGTCTATTTTTTAAATTCTATTGTATTAAAATACTTTTCTCTAAATATTTCTGAGTTACTGACTTGAGTAACTTTTTCAGTTTTTTATAAAGCATTAAATGAATTTTAGCTTGTCACTTGACAAAATTTAAACAATTTCTGAATTGGCCCTAAATATTTTTATCATTTTGTGCAACATGTTTGTGTTCTTAATATGATGGTTTGAAAATCAAGATATTGATTAACTCTGAAAAAACAGCGTAAATGTTCTATGCCTTAATGTATCAAATAACTCAGGATTTAATTCTTTATCTAAAAACAATAGGCAATACATTTTATTAGTGTGCAATTTTGTCTTTATCTTTAAGAAATGATGAAGTTATATATGCCAGAGAGTTATTTGAAAATAAATTTCTATATGCTCTATTAGCAACAAATAAATTATTTGTACATGTATTTTAGATGCCTATAGATCTGAGTAGTATACAGATTTCTTTGGCAAAAATGGGAAAACATTATGAAGCCTTGACTTAGTCTATACTATTTAAATATTTTATTTCTAGTACTAGTTTATTTGGAATATACAGAGTCAGTGAGGATGCTCTGTACTATAGGTATTTATAATATAGTAATATGTAATTTAATAATATAATAATACATAATTTAATAATCTATTACATCAGCATTAATGGTGCACTTACCAAAATTAATACGTGAACTTGAAATGTGTGGGACAGAAATAATTTAGAAAAATAGGGAATTAGATAAATAAATTTAATGATAGAATCAAGTAGGACAAATTCGTCTTAACAGACATATTTATTAAAACTTTAATGGCTTTCTGTTTGTTTTTTTTGTTTTGTTTTGGATTTGGTTTTTTCGAGACAGGGTTTCTCTGTGTAGCCCTGGCTGTCCTGGAACTCACTCTGTCTGGAACTCTGTCCTGGAATTCAGCCTGAGTTCAGGCTGGCCTCGAACTCAGAAATCTGCCTGCCTCTACCTCCCAGAGTGCCGGGATTACAGGCATGCTCCACCACCCCCCGGCTTTTTAATGAGGGGATTTTAAGAACAGAGTGGAATGGTTTTGAGAGAGCAGGAAAACAAGACTGAACCGCCTAAGAAGTTTCTAGGTTACCAGGTCTCTTCTCCCACTCTCAGTTTACCCTATGCTCTTCCAGGGCAGCGTGGTAAAATGTTTCCCAGTTTAAGGTGGTACTTGAGTAGTCTGTGTAAGAACTCCCATTGTAATGATTTCACCTCAAGATTTATCTTTGCATATTCTATAATGTGTATATATAAATAATATTTAACATATACACATGTATATATTTTAAACTGCACACATTATACAGTAGTCTTATATTTAAGGAGATTCATTTATGTAGGGATATTAGATTACTGTTCCAAAGTTCTGCATTATAGTCTGTGGTAGAATGCACAACGGTCTGAGCATCCTGATCTTGTCATTGTGTGAATATCTATATGCTTTATGTGGTAGAAAAGACTTTGAAGATGTGACCAAAGTTATGGGCATTAATTATTCTCAGTTATCTGCATGTGTGCAGTCAGTCAACTCTTGTGATTTTAAAAGTGGAGAATCTTCCTGTCTGGATGAAAGAGGTTAGGTGAAGAAGGAAGAGAAATCCAAACAGGAGAAGCCGTGGTTATATTTGAAGATGGAGGTTTGAGTCAGTAAACCTGGCAAGCTTTCAAACTTAGATATTGTCTTCAGTTTGTAGCAAACAGGGATATTGGTCTTCCAGTCACAGGGCAGAGGTTTGCCAGTTGCTTTAGTGAACAAACTGTCCACCTTTCTTCTGACCACTGCACTGTGTTACCTCACCTCTGTGCTTGCGGCTGTTTGCTGTAGCAATAGAAGATTAATGCAGTGTCTAGTGTGTTTCAGGTTTCTCCTTATTTATTTCTGTTTTATTCAATATTTTTTTAGTAACTGGAAGTCAAGGCTAAAGGAAAAGGCCTCTTGATTATAGAGAATCAATGAACTCACATGTCTTCTTATGATCTATGCACAGGCTCTTCTGTAATCTTCATATGTGGGTAGAGATAAATGTCATAGTGTTTATACTTTATTTCATTAGTTCCTAAAAGATCCCTCTCCCTCTACTCCTACCTAGAGTACTAGTGCTTCATGATTCTTATTATTGCATATCATATTCATTACTTAATACTTTATATTAAGACTCTTTGGTAGTGTGGTAGATACACGATGGTGTTTTGGGTTTAGCCATTATTTATTAGTTTTTGTGGATGTGGTGTCACATGTGTTTGTGTGCAGTAACCAGTGTTTGCATATGTGGAGGCCAGAGGTTGACATAAAAAAGTCCTTCTCAATTGCTTCTGTTCCTTATTTTATTTTTAAGATTTATTTTATTATTTACTTGTGTTTATGTATATTTGTGCAAGTGCCCGTGGAGGGCAGAAGAGTTCATCGGATCCTTTGTAGCTTCAGTTACAGTTGGTTGTGAGTTACACAGTCTGCGGACTGAGAACCAAATTCTCATCCTCTGGAAGAGCAGCAAACATTCCTTACCTTGAGCCAGCGAGAGGGTCTCTCGCTGAACTCGGAGCTCAGCCATTGACTAGACTGCCTGGCTTCTGAGCTTTAGTATCAGCTGGTGCCCCATCCTCTACCTCGCTGTCTACACCTCTCAATTTTGTGGGTACTAGGGATCTTAACTCCCAACTCAGGTCTTCATGCTTAACAGACATTTTACCCTCTGAGCAATCCCCCTATACCAGGAGTTTGGTTGTAATTTTCACTTTCTTTGGTTATATTAAACCTAAGCATTTTCCTTATACATAGCAGCTCTTTGAATTACTGTTACCGTGAAGTAAAAAGAGTGAGTTGCCCTTCATTTCTGCCTATTGTTTCTTTGTTGAGCAGACATTTTTGTTTTGGTATACGAAAATTAATTTTCTTTTTAGTTTTTTGTTCCTTTGGCCATGATTGGGAAGTCCTTCTTCATTCAAAATCCAGAATACTTTGCAGTTTCAGCTGCTAGCTTTTAAAACATTTTTTAAAATTTAATTAAAATATAATTGTACCATTAACCCCTCTTCCCTTTCTTCCCTCAACTCCTCCTCTCTTCTCCCTCCCAGCCTTCTTATTCCCTCTCTAATTTGTGGCTTTTTTCTTACATTATTATTCACATACACACACACACACACACACACACACACACACACACACACACACACACACACACACACATACTATAAATACAACCAGTCCATTTACTTATTTCTTGTGAAGATGATTTCAGCGTTGACCATTTTGTATTGGATAACTAATTAGGGAGCTCATCTCTGGGAAAGAGCAATTCTCCCTCTCTTAGCAATCATTAATTGTCTGTAGGGTTTTGTTTGGTTGGTTTTGTTTCTGTTTTAGTCTGGAGTTGTCTCCAATACCAAGATATGAATCCCACTATTGTACCTTTAGGGCTATCTCATGATTGTTGTGATTTATATGCAGCAAAGCTGAGTAGATTGCTTTCCTACCTTGGCAGCTGTGTAGCACCTTCTGGTATTATGAAAGCTAGTTTGCAGGATGATCGAGCTTACATCTTCTAAGCCTTGTGTCCAAAGCACATGGTGTCTTCAGCAATAGTATCATGCTTATCTTGTCTGCTTAATAGAATTTGCTATAGATATGGCAAAGAATTCTAGTTTATTTATTTTTTTTTATATAATGTAAGCTGTTTTCCCAAGGAGTGGGAAAGTTATTAAATAACTTACACCCCACTAGTCTTTGGTTCTACCTGGCTGTGATGGTCACATGGTCATTGGTTTTCCTTTGAACTCATATCTATATTCATCAACCTTCTTTTTCTGTTTTTAGTGATTGGTTTGAAGTCCATATATAAAGTGACGTGTCCCCCGGTGTTTTCATGCTGTCAGTGATCTTGGCTCTTATTTATCCCCTTGCTTTCTGCTCACCGCCACTTCCTTAACCTTCACTCTGCTCCTCGTCCTCTTGTTCTTTTTATCTGTCCCCACGTTGATCACCCAGTGTCTTCATTACATTGTTGAGTAAAAATGGTAAAAGTGGTGTTTTTGCTTTGTTTCAAACTGTCATATAAATGTATGGCTATTCTAGGCAAACATGATGTTAGCTGTAGATTGTTTTCATAAATACACTCTACTCTTTTGAGGAAATTCTGTTACTCATTTCCTCAGTTTAGTGATGAATGCCCATGGAGCTTTGACACATTCTTTTTCTGCTTCTCTTAAGATGGTAATTTATTTTCCCTTCTTTAGTCTGCTTAGTTACATTGATAGTTTTCTAGTGCTATACTAACCTTGTATTGCTGGATACTTTCTGTTTTGATGGTAATATTCTGTTTATGTATTTCTGTATCTGATTTACTTGCATTTTTATTAGAGAATTAAAATATTTATGCTTGTAAGAGATATTCGTATATGGGTTTCTTTCTTTATATCATCACTGGCTTTGTCATTAGAGGAATACTTATAAGACAAGTTACCAAATAACATTTTATTTTTATTGTGTTTCAATACTTCATGTGAAAGTAGTTTTTTCCTATAATTTTTTCTTTTTTATTGATAAAGGAAGTAAAAACATTTTATGATAAAATTGAAGATTTACATGGAAAATATTTCTGATAAAATAGAAGAGATATATAGAAAAACACATTAAAATTGGCAATTTTCATGGAAAATTGAATAATAAGGTGGTAGGTATAAAAAACATTGCTAAATTAATTGAAAAAGGAAGTAGAAACATTTTATGGTAGAATTGAAGATTTGTGTGGAAAATATTTCTGATAAAAATTGTAGAAAAATGTTAAAATTTAAGATTATCATGGAAAATTTTATATAGATATAATAATGGCAGGCATAAAATATTTCTAAGTTAATTGAAAGTAGAATTATAAACATTTTCTGATAAAGTTGAAGATTTACATGGAAAATATTTCTGATAAAATTGAAGAAATATATGGAAAACATGTTAAAATTGAAGATTATCATGGAAAATTATACAGATAAAATGGTAGGCATAAAATAATTCTAAGTTGATTGAAAGTGGAATTATAAACATTTTCAGGTAAAATTGCAGATTACATGGAAAGTATTTCTGGTAAAATTCAAGAAATATATAGACAAACATGTTAAAATTGACTATTTCATGGAAAATTATACAGGTAAAATAATAGACATAAAATATTTCTAAATTAATTGAAGGTTAATTTAAAAACATTTTGTGATAAAGTCAGATTTACATGGAAAACATTTCCAATAAAATAGAAGAAATATATAGAAAAACATGTTAAAATTGAAGATTATTGTGAAAAATAATGCAGATAAAATGGTAGACATAAAAAATACTAAATTAATTGAAAGAGGAATTACAAACATTTTCTGATAAAATTGAAGATTTAAATGAAAAAATATTTCTGTTAGTCTATGTCTTCTTATTGGGGAATTGAGAATAAGACATGTTAAGGAATAGTGACTCTTGCTTCTTGTCATTTTTGAAGTTACTTTTATGTTTGTGTGGTTATCTTCTTTTGAGTTTGTTGGAAGATTATTTTTTTGCTTTTTCTAGGGTGAAGTTTCCCTCCTTGTGTTGGTGTTTTCCATCTATTATCCTTTGTAGGGCTGGATTTGTGGGAAGATGTTGTGTAAATTTGGTTTTATCATGGAATATCTTGGTTTCTTCATTTATGGTGATTGAGAGTTTTGCTGGGTATAATAGTCTGGATTGGCATTTGTGTTCTCTTAGGGTCTGTATGAGGTCTGCCCAGGATCTTTTAGCTTTCATGGTCTCTGGTGAGAAGTCTGGTATAATTTTGATAGGTCTGCCTTTATAAGTTACTTGCCCCTTTCCCCGTACTGCTTTTAATATTCTTTCTTTGTTTAGTGCATTTGGCATTTTGATTATTGTAATGTGCCAGGAGGACTTTCTATTCTGGTCCAGTCTATTTGGAGTTCTGTAGGCTTCTTGTTTGTTCATGGGCATCTCTTTCTTTAGGTTAGGTAAGTTTTCTTCTATAATTTTGTTGAAGATATTTACTGGTCCTTTAAGTTGGAAATCTTCGCTCTCTTCTATAGCTATAATCCTTAGGTTTGGTCTTCTCATTGTGTCCTGGATTTCCTGGATGTTTTGGGCTACAGGCTTTATGCATTTTGCATTTTCTTTGACTGTTGAGTCAATGTTCTCTATGGTATCTTCAGCACCTGAGATTCTTTCTTCTATTTCTTCTATTCTGTTGTTGATGATTACATCTATGACTCCTGAATTCTTTCCCAGGTTTTCTGTGCCCAGAGTTGTCTCCCTTTGTGAATCCTTCATTGTTTCTACTTCCACTTTTAGATCCTGCATGGTTTTGTTCAGCTCCTTCACTTGATTGTTTGTGTTTTCCTGTATTTCTTTAAGGGATTTTTGTGTTTCCTCTTTAGGGGCTTCTGCCTGTTGAGCCATGTGCTCCTATATTTCTTTAAGGGAGTTATTTAAGTCCTTCTTGAAGCCCTATATCAGCATCATGAGATATGATTTTAAATCCACCTCTTGCTTTTCCAATGTGTTGGGGTATCTGGAACTTGCTCTGGTGGGAGAACTGGGTTCTAATGTTGCCAAGTACCCTTGGTTTCTGTTGTTAGGCTTCTTGTGTTTTCCTTTTACCATCTGGTTATCTCTGGTGTTAGTTGGTTTTGCTGTCTCTGGCTGGAGCTTGTCCCTCCTGTGAGCCTGTAAGCCTGTATCTGTACTCCTGGGAGACCAACTCTCTTCTGTCAGGGTCTATGCATAGAAGACTGTGGAGTCGCCTGTCTCCCTGCTGCAAATGGCAGCCTGAAGACCTCTGTCCCAGCTGCTCCACTGATCTTATGCCCTGTGTGCTCCTAGCTGTTCCCCTCCAGAGAGAAGGTGGAGATCTCACCTCTGTGCTCAGAAGTGAAAGCGCTGCAGGGAGATCACTCTCTCCTGGCAGGCTGTGCACAGAAGGCTGTGGATCTGCCAGGCTCCCTGGTGCAAATGGCAGCAGGAAGACTTCCCCTGCTACCTACTTTTAATAAGGGCTCAACCTCTCCTATAGGCCACCATCCAGCAGATCTAGTGGAAGAGTAAAGTTAGTAGGATATGGGGGAAGTGAACCTGTTCATTGGGAGTTCATTGGGTGTGAGCTTGATCTCCTTTGGCAGCATTTCAGCCCTGTAGCAAACACCAAATATGATTTAGCAGCTGCAGAGCAGTTTTCTAGGCAGGCAGACTTCCTATATTTTTTTTTTATCATATACCTTGTTTATAATATAAACTTATTTTGTTCTTGAATATGTGGACAGTTTTACAGTCTGACTTTTATAAGGTGTTGTAGTTAGCTGATGCCCCACTCATCATTTGAATGTATTTTTTTAAAAAGTAATAAAGATAACCTGGGAACTTGCCTGTAATTAGCCGAAGCAGTTGGATTGTAAGTTTTGGAACCCACGGGATAACATAGAGAGAGTTATCGAAAGACAAGATTTATAGAACTATGGGGAATGCTGCGGTATATAGCCCAGTGTTACAGTACTTGCCTAATATTCATATCTTGAGTTCAGTAGTTTCCTAGTATTTCCATAGGATACTGATTAAGATGATTTTGGTAGTTTGTTCTTTTCCTACATTCTGTGTTCATCACTATCTCAGACATAAATTTGAAATTTGCAGTTCGTTATCTTATCTGTTGGTGCATTTGGTAGTCTTCATGATCATTCCTCTCTAACCTCTGCCTGAAGTTGGTTATTGTTGACTTTTTCTGTGTAGAGATATCCAATCAGAATCACTTCCTTTTGTCTTACCAAGAATTTCTTTTCTTTTCTTTTCTTTTCTTTTCTTTTTTCTTTTCTTTTCTTTTTTTCCCTCCCCTCCCCTTCTCTCCCCTTCCCTCTCCTCTCCTCTCCTCCCCTTTCCTCTTCTCTCCTCTTCTTTCTCTTCTTTCTTTCTTTCTTTCTTTCTTTCTTTCTTTCTTTCTTTCTTTCTTTCTTTCTTTCTTTCTTTCTTTCTTCCTTCCTTTCTCTCTCCCTCCCTCCCTCCCTCCCTCCCTCCCTCCTTTCCTTCCTTCCTTCCTTCCTTCCTTCCTTCCTTCCTTCCTTCCTTCCTTCCTGATTTTGTTGTTTTTCTAGTTCAGGTCTAGGGAGGCTGTTATCTACTTTTTAAAGACTGTGACTTGACATGACCATGCCTTTTGAAGTTTTCAGTTAATCACTCACAATTATAGTTGATATCTATTTTCTCAGTGACAATTATCTCAGGCTTTATTTTTCTTTATTTATTTTTAGTTTATTTTTGTTTCCAATACATCCTGACCATAGTTTTCCCCTTTTCCTCTCCTTCTAGTCCCTCTCCAGCCTTCCCTTTCCCTTAGAGACATGCTTCCTCTGTTTTCATTCTGAAAAGAGAAGGCTGAAGGGATATCCAATGAAAGAGGTATAACAAGATACAGTAAGACAAAGATACAAATCCTCATATCAAGACTGGGCGAAACAAACCGGTAGGAGGAAAAGAATCCCAAGAGCAGACTAAAGAGTAAGAGACAGCTCCACTCCCACTGTTAGGAGTCACACAAAAACACAACACTAACAACCATAGCCCCTGTGCACAGGACCCAGTACAAATGGACCCATGCAGGTCTGTGGTTGCCGCTCAGTCCCTGTGCCACCATGATCCCTACTAAGTTGATGCCTGTGGGCTCTGTTCTCCTGGTGTCCTTGACCCTTATTTTGTTTTTCTTGAAAGTGTCTTAATTTTCATTTTAACAAGATTTTTAAAGCACCAAATACTCACTTGTAAAACATAGTTTTTATATTAATAGTATTAAGGAAATTGCCTTAGTAAAATTAGAGACAAAGGAAAATAAAGATAGAAAGACGTTGAAATGAAGATAATTTGTTATTCAAATGGTGGTTTTTATAACCAGAGACACTTTTTTCTTGTAGCTATTGCTGAGAAAATTGTATGTTAATACCCAAATGGTCATTTTTGAGACCATTCAATTTGAATAAAAATAAACTAAAAATAAATATCTTGTATAACTCAGATCTTTCTTGCTTATAAAATATAAAAGTTAATCACTATAATAAATTTTACTGTGTTTTTCTTTCATACAATTTGATTATACTCTTTCCTCAACCCCAACCTCTCTCCGATCATCTCCACCTCACTGCTCACCCAGCTTCATTCCTCTCTCTTTCCCTCTTACTCCCCCTCTGTCTCTCTCAAAAAGCAAAACGAAACACCAAAAATCAAATTAAACAAACCATCTGAAAGAAACAGGTAAAAACAAAAACCCAGTAAGACAAAAAAGTACCAAAGCAACATGTATGGGGTCCATATTGTGCCGGCTCGCTGCTCTGTGCTGGGGTGTGTGGAAGACACAGATGTTCTCCTTTCACACCAGGTGTGAACTGCAAATAGCTTCATGCTAAGGAACTCTGTGTTCGCATCCTTTTTTTCCATATTGGGATTTTGTCTGGTGTGAACCTGTGCAGGTGTTGTGTGTACTGTCACAGTCTGTGGGTTCATATGTGTGTCAGTCCTGTTATAAAGACACCATCTCCTTAGATTCCGCCATGCCTCCTGCTCCTACACTCCTTTTCTATATAGATCTCTGAGTGTCGGGAGAGGTACGATAGAGGCTGTGTGGTTGAAAGTCTCTCATTCTGTGTACATTGTCTGGTTTTGGGTCTCTTTGTTAATTACTCTCAACTACAAGAAGCAGCTTCTTTGAGTGATGTCATCTGTGAGTATGCCATTAGGAGCCATTTTCTTGGTTCTCAACTGTCGTTATGTCGTGACCCTTTAATACAGTTTCTTATGTTGTAGTTACCCCAACCATAAAAATAGTTTTTGCTATTTCTTAACTGTAATTTTGTTATTGTTGTGAGCAGTAATGTAAATATCTGATATAAGACCCCTGTGAAATGATCGTTCTATCCCCAAAGCGGTCATCTACTTGTATTTTTCCCCTAGTGCCCCTGTGTTCTTAACTGATATTTATATGCATGTTTGTAGAATCCTTTAATGTTGTATACTAGCTTGTAGGGTTCCTCATTTATTTCTCCCTTATATTGTCTCTTCCAGCTCATTCAGGAAATTGATCCTGATGCCAGTTAGGAATATAAAGATAATGACTACAACTAAGTTAGACTGTCATCTTGAGATAAGGCCAGTCGGTGTAGAGACCACTGAGTACAGAATAGTGAATAAACTAAACAAAATGAATTTCCAGTGATTTCCTCAACACTTTTTTTTTAAAATATTCAATGTGTGGAAACAAGCTTAAGATGAACCAGTTGGTGAAATTAAGGGCAGAAAGGACAAATAGGCTTTCCTACCTAGTATTGACGGCAACAGTGGTCTCTCAGGTTTCTTACTGTTCTTCCCACTTCACAGAATTAAAACAAACAGAAACAAAAGCAGATTGTTGGTACCACAACTTTAAATAAAAATGCATTTTCTTATTTCATGTATTTAATTCTTCACTAATTCAGGAATTTTGTGATACAGTTGGGGAGATCTGAGGTGTGGCTTGGAACTCTGTGTGGGATGACAGTCTTTCAGGGTGGTGTGAAGGTTATCTGTGGAGTGGCTCTCACTGCGCTTACCTAATCACACGGTGCCTGAGCTGGAAAATTAGATGGTAGTGTCAGCTCCCTCTGTACTGATGCAGCAACCCCCTTTCATTAGTTTCTTTTCATTCCCTTCTTTTAAAATATATTTCCATGTAGATTTTTTGTCCATTTCTTAAATATTCTTTTCCTCATTATTTTTAATTCTGAGTTATATATATATAATAGTTACAAAATTTTGCCTTAATAAAGCAGG
Source organism: Apodemus sylvaticus (assembly GCF_947179515.1). Lineage (NCBI taxonomy): Eukaryota > Metazoa > Chordata > Mammalia > Rodentia > Muridae > Apodemus > Apodemus sylvaticus. The sequence goes on from NC_067488.1 coordinate 7,154,499, forward strand.
CTTAACAAATTTTTATTTACATTTTTTCAGAAAAAGTGTATCGCAGATTTTAATATAAGCAGAGTGGCAGTATTACAGGGTATCCAAGTCAACTTTTGATGCAAAACAACTTTTATTTCTGTGATGTATATACAAGTGCATATAACATGCATGTGAGTTATTTGACACAATTGAAAGCCTTGACATAAATTGGTGTTTTACTGTTTTATTCAGAAAATTATATAGTATGGGAGTTGTGTTTTGTTTCTGACAAAGGCTTAAATTAGTGTTTTATTCATGTTTTTACAATACTTTTTCTTTTATAAATTCTGGGACCACTTAAACACTCAAGAATAAACTTGTGGGTGAGTGGAGAAATTCTGTAGAAGCTGCAGAAGGAGACAAGGCATGGGAGGCCTGTGAGGACATTTGGTGTCCATGGCCACAGGGCAGCAGCTCTGTTTTAGTTGAACAGAAGCTGATTTTTCAAGAGGGGAAGAAAGGGTTTGCAAAAGTCAGAAGATGTCTATTCCCAGATTATGTTCAAGGATGGATTTGATTGGTATGGAATGAATAGACCCAAGTCAGAAAAGCCATTTTTAGGAAGCTTATGCTACCTTTAACATAAACCACTTGCAAACAAAACAAAACATCCTTGTATGAAACAGCATATCTCATGTTCTGTTACAAAATAGGACAGTTTAGTATCTGTGATATACAATATATAACTATAGATATTAATCATGGAAGAAACATACTACTTCTTTTTTCTTTTGTTTTCAAAATATGGTTATTCTCTTGTGTGAAAGCTTCTAAGTGCCAATATATTCAGAGAGAAGTTATGGCATTCTTGACATGGACTTTTGGTAGATTGAATTAGTATTATATTGGGATAGAAAAATTCATGCTCTGTAGATTGAATTGGTAAAATCTACTGATAGTTTGGATGTATGTGGTATAATTATGTATGTGGCAAAAACTACCATGGATAGCAGTTAGAAGAGTCATGGTTTTGGTCTAATACATGGAAAGTGCAGAGGAAGCAGGGTTAGATAAGGAAAATGAAATATTTTTATGATACCAAGTTGACAAGTAATTAAATGAGTCTGAAATCTTAGAAGATGAGGTGAAAGACAGGAAATATAGATTATTGTATTTATGGGGCCCATGTTAACTTGTGGGAGTCTGTAGATACAATATAGCTATAACAGGGCATTGAAGATGTTTGGAGTATAGATAGGGATGAGAGCTAGCTAAAGCCAGTAAGGAAAACAATTGTTATTAAGGAACAGGAAGTTCCAATGATATTTGTGATGAATGAAGAAAAAAATGGCTTCTTGTGAAGAACATAGCATTGACATCTCATACTCTGGTAAGTCTTATAGAGCACAGAAGAAAGAATTGTCTGTTGAATTTCATAATATAGAAGTTATTACTTTGAGAAAAACAACAAGATAGATAGACCTTTAGCCAGAGAGCACAGAGACAGTATTCAAATTAACAAAATTAGAAATGAAAAGGGATACATCATATCACAAACAGAGGAAATTCAAAAAAAATCATCAGATCTACAAAATCCTATATCCAACAAAACTGGAGTATCTGGATGAAATGGACAATTTTCTAGATAGATACCAGGTACCAAAGTTAAATCAGGATCAGATAAACCACCTAAACAGTCCCATAACCCCTAAAGAAATAGAAGCAGTCATTAAAAGTCTCCCAACCAAAAGAAAAGAAAAAAAAGAAAAAGAAAAAAAAAAAAGCCCAGGACCAGATGGGTTCAGTAATAGAGAATTCTACCAGATTTTCAAAGAAGACCTAATACCAATGCTCTTCAAACTATTCCACAAAATAGAAGAAGGAACACTACCCAATTCATTCTATAAAGCCACAGTTACACTGCGTATTCTTCCTTGAAGATGAAGCAGTTTCTGTTTAATCAGGGGCTTGTCACAATATCCTTTCATAGAGGACTTCATAAGAGATTTTCTTCTGCTTCTATCATGTTTAATGTTCCAAGCAGATTTTAAAAGCTTGTTGAATGCATATTACTTGTATATTTAAGAGGCATTTAACTATTATAAATCATTTTGATGACTTAAAAATGTCAATACTGAGTTGTATATTTTAAAATGAATCATATTAGTTTAATAAAAAAGAAGTTATTGCTAAGAGCAATCTAATAAAATGTTAACAATAGAAATTTGATTATTTAACTCAGAAAAGAATGTGAAATGAGGAAGCAGTTGCAGTGGCTATACAACTTCCAGAGATTATGCTACGAAGATGAACAGAAAAATAGGATAGACTTTGGAAGAAAAACTGAGTACAAGAGAGGTTCTTTTAAGATGAGAAATGCTTGAGGAATAGCATCAATAGGGAAGGACGTGGTAAGAAAAAGTGTATTAGGTGTGAAATTAAATGGGTAAGAGGCTGATAGAATACTTTCCTTCTATAACCTGATTCATAATTAACAGGATTCTCTGATAAATCTCTATTTATGTTCTTTTCTCAGGGACAGATGAATTGTAAGTTTTAAGTTGATAAGATTGCACAGCAGGCATCTTATTCTTAGAAGGTCTGTTTGGGTGGAACAGAGATTTTGCCTGCCTGGTTTAAGTTGAGATAAGAAAGGAGAAACTGCAAACCTAAGGTAATCTGTTAGGTCATTTCCAAAGCAAGATCTGGATCATATGGAATGAATGAATTCTGGGCAAAAGAACTATTTTAGAATTGTTTTGATCAAAAGATTACCTACCAGCAATGGTTCTTCAAATTCAGAATGTAAGAATAGAACACAGTGTTGGACACTGTACTGTTCTCTGATTCTCACCTTGAATGGTACTAAGCTCAGGAGAACTTCCTCTGCTCTTAATAGTCCAAGACTATTTCAGGGTTATTGCTACACATTCTCTCTCTATCAAACTCCCCACTGAGACATGATATCGATAGACTGTAAGTTCAAATGCATGAGTACTAGGGTGTTATTGGACCCCTTTTCCTTCACTCCTGTCTCCTTCTTTCCATCCCATTTCTTCCTTGTGTACTCTGTAGGAGACAGACAATACCCAGGGAATTTCAGGGAATACTTCATAGACACATCGCTAAAGAATGAATGATTTTTGAGCAGTGATTTAGCCTCTCAATATTTTTGTAGAACCCAACAGTTTGAATAATTTAAACATTGAGATTCAGTATCTTTGCCTGGGAAATGTTGGGGCTGCATCTTCAAGTGACTTTTATACTGAGCACATACCATTCGAAGGATGGAGGACTAGTAGTTAGATAGTTGTGCAGGCCTATATGATAAACCTGAATTCATCTATATTTACAGGAGATCATTTGTCAGAAAACCATAGTTTTATCTAAGTCCATCTGGGCATTAAGATGTTGGAATATTAGACATTAATTTCATATTATTACTTTTGTAATTACAGTTGGATAGTATAGTAGAGTTATAGTAGGATAGGATATAGTTTTTTTTATTTTTAACTACTTTTATTTTGGAGGATTATAATATAATTACATCATTTCTCCCTTTCATTTCTTTCCTCCCAACCCTACAATATGCTTCTTCTTGGCTTTCTTTTAAACTCACTGCAAACTACATTTTAGATATTTGTCCTTAGACTCATAAATCAATTTTAATTTTTGTGTTTAATGCAGTCTTTTATTAGGTGAATATTTAATGCCCTCTGTTTGACTACCTTTAAAAACATCAAAGTAGAATTTATATCAGTTGATTGAGCCTTCTTTACCTGATATGGCTGACTCTAACAGGATCTCGCTTTAGAAACTGCTGAAATACCCCTGTCTGTTCAAAATAGGTTTCAATCACCTTTAACCTTGCCTTTATGTTTATCCTTCTTAGTGATAATTATTGTAGGTCTGTATTGGCCAATGGGGCTTTGTAGACAGACCAAAACAATGGGCAGGAAAGATAACATGAAAACACACTGTAGGCAGTGGAAAACATTTAAGTTCTGTTTCCCATTTTCCCTCAGACAAAGACATGCTTTTGGATACATTTTCTGCATATTGAAATATATAATGACATATATAAATGATAAGGATAAAAAGTTCTAGTTTATGAGAAATGTTCTGTTATGTGCAACTTAATTTGCAAACAGAACTGTAATGTTAAATTTTATTTTTATATTTTTATGTAAATAACTTTTTTCATCATAGAAACTAATTGATGTTCTTTAAAAAAAGAAATTAAGAGTCAAACACATGGAATGACTATGATCAAATTATGCTACATACATGTGTGAAAAATCTCATGATGAAACCCATTGCTTCTTACAACTAATACCTGATTTAAAAAAAAGATAAAATTGTGTGCCTGATGATAATAAAGGTAGGGAGGTAGTTACTGGAATGAAACAAAGATATACTGTGGAGTACTAAGACACATTTCTTGGTAGCCAAACTTATGGCTGAAACAAAACTGTCAAATTACTTACAGGGAAAAAAGAACCTCCATTCTTTTTCTTTTTTTTTTTTTTTTTTTTTTTTTTTTTTTTTTTTTTTTTTTTTTTGGTGATGTAACAGGTGGAGAAAAATTGCACAAAAGGAATTATAGATAAGAGTTCTTTAGGCCAATATTATTATAGATATAATTGTTCTCATATTATGATGAAATATGCTTACAATTGTGACAATGACTATATTGTTTTTTTCACATAATAGCACAGTTTGTTCAGTATTATTTCCTGAAGAATCTGGTAAGCTTGAAAGATATTAGCTAATGAACATGCCTGTTGAAATCACTTTGCAAGCTCAGTGGAGTCCTTGTATTCCCAAGGCTATAAACATCATTACATTGTGGTTTTTGGAAAATGTAACTCAAGCCATTGAGTTGGATCTGATTCATGTTCAGATAGATTTTGAGACTGTGTTGTTGCTGCTGATGAGTTCCTTGTTAATTTTGTGTGGAGCTAACAGTCCTAACATTGGCATATATAATTACTGTTTCTGAAATACTCATCCTTTTTATTCTAGGTAGATTCTCTAGGTATCACTTTGAATGCTCTCACTTGTGAGGTGAAATTTGGTTGGACTCAATAGCTGGATTCTTGCATTCTGTGAAAAAATGTTACTGTTGCTGCCAGATTCAAGGCAGCTTTCAAAATGTGTCTGTGCCAAAGCACAGCAGGGTTAGCCTTCATTTCTCCTGGCAAGGAAGAGGAGACAGAGAGGATCGTGAAGCTGTGTCTTCTTTATGCCTGGGTGGTGGCTTGTTTTTGCTTTCTCTCTGCTCTCTGAATTAGATGATAGGGTGATTTAGATTACGAGTGTGCTCTGAATCTATGACGAATAGTATGTACCAAAGCAGAGATTAGTCTCTGAGAACTGTATAGAATAACTTTATATCACAAAGCTACTGGGTATCTACAAAAATTAAAATTAATTATACAACTTATTTTATTTTTAAATTTATGTGTGTGTGTGTGTGTGTGTGTGTGTGTGTTCATGTGCGTGTGCGTGTGTAGGAGTGTATGTGTATGTATGCATGTTCATGTGTGTGGGCACCCCAAATTAGCATAGGGTACCTTCCTAGATTGCCCTTCACATTTGAAGCAGAGTCTCTCGTTGAGTATGGAACTTGCCATTTTGACTAGTCTGGCTAGCCAGCCTGCTCCTGGGATTCATCTTACTCTCCCCTGTTCTGGGATACAGGTGTGCTCTGCTCCTGCCTGACCTTTACCTATCAAGTACTTTATTTACTGAGCTGTTATTTCAGTCCCTTTATCATAATTTTGTGAATAGAAATGTTCTAGTTGTTTTTAGATTTGAATACATGTATTTAGGTCTAAACTTCCTTTTGATCCCTGAATATATTGCCTAATTCACCCTAAATTGAAGCATTGGGAAAATGATATGTTTTGAAAGCCTCCTATTCCCTCCCATTTATTAAGAATTCTATGCCTCTGTTTCTTTTCTTATTTGTTGTCTCTGAAGTGAATGGTTCTATAATCTTTGCTTCAGGGCAATATTTCCAACTGATGATATTAATCTGCAAAACACAAGGATAGGATTTTGGAGATGTTTTCTGGTATCTGTTTACCTTTCTTGGACACTTAAGATAGTCAATGGAACTAAAGTAGTGGGAAACTGATGTAGTTGTTATATATATATATATATATATATATATATATATATATATATATATATATATATATATCTCATAACTTTGAGTGTGTGTGTAGTATTGATATAATATATGTAAATGAGACTGTATGCACAGAATTGTATATTTTAGGAAATGAGAAGCTCTGTTAGCATTTCTAGATTTTTGTCATGATGTCACATATTTGTGGCATTAGAATTTCCATAATTTTTCAGCTATTCTTAGATACAAGTTTACTTATTTGCATGTAAAAAGTATTTCAATGGAAACATTTTGGTACTTTTATTTACATTTCATTATTTTTATGTGATTGTATGTATGTGTCTTTTCATGTGTGAATATATATGTATACATGCCATGGTTTATAAATGAAGGACAGAGGACAAGTGAGCGCAAGTTGTTAGGGTTTGAAGAAAGTGCCTTTTGTCTTTGCACATCCCATTGGCCCTACTTTGTTACTCTTAGAAATTAAAAGTCAACTCTGTGTTATGCCTGATGCTTTTATTCTCTACTTGGGAGATAAGGCAGCAAGATACCATGTTTCCAGCCAGCTTGGGCTACAAGGTTATGAAGCTACCTTAGTTATGGAGTGAGTTCCTGTCTGAGAAAGGCAAAGTAGTGGAGCTGATGGTGTGGCTGCACAGCGAGGGCGCTCACAACCAAGCTTGATGACTCGTCCATTGCTGGACCCCATATGGTGAAGTGAGAGGGCTGACTCCTTCCAGTTGTCTCCTGTGAGCTCACAGTGGGACATGTACACACACATGGAAAACTAAAACTAGGATGATATTTTCCAGATCAAACCATTTGCCTAAAAATTCACAGAATTCTTTGTTTCTAATTGCTGAGTAGTATTCCATTGTGTAAATATACCACATTTTCTGTATCCATTCCTCCCTTGAGGGGCATCTGATAACCCAATCACAAAAGAATACACATGGAATGCAATCTCTGATAAGTGGATATTAATTAGCCCAGAAGCTCTGAATACCCAAGGCACAAATCTCATAACAAATGACTCCCATGAAGAAGTATGGAGAAGGTCCTGATCCTGGAAAGGATTGATCTAGCATTGGAGGGGAATATAAGGACAGATAAAAAGGAGGGAGGTGATTGGAGAATGGATGGAGAGAAGAAGGTTTATGGGACATATGGGGAGGGGGGATCCGGGAAAGGGGAAATCATTTGGAATGTAAACAAAGAATATAGAAAATAAAAATATTAAAAAAAAACCTAAAACTAAATGTGCACAGCTTTAAAATAACAAATCTAATGATGTCCAAAGTAATGGTACCTTAATCAGGTAAGAAACTTCCCAAATTTTGATGTTTTTATTTTGTTTGTTAATTTTGTTAATTTAACTAGTATCCAGTAGGTTTTGTAAACCAAACTTACAAGTGACCATGAGTTTGTACTTCTAATATTTTTGAAGATAATATAGGAAGCTAAAGCTAAGTTTGGTTTTCTTCTCATTTAGATGTTTCATAGTAACAATTAAATTGCATTGTTGTAGGATTTCAGAATTTTGCTGTTGAAAAAAGACTATTGCTCATGGGCACTCATAGCTAAACAGAAGGAAATTAGTAAGGTTGTATATGATTTCCTTAACCATTGTTAAGCATACAGTATGGGTGCATTCTTAAGGGTTAGTAATTATCTTGTGATTATAGGGTTGTTTGTAAAAACTGTTGAAAGTTTGTGTTTTTTTTTCAGAAAGAAAGTTATACTCAGATCCTAAGGTAATATTATTGTTTTGGTTTTTATTGTTCTGTTTTCTTTTATGTTTTGAACATTTTTGAAGTCTTTGATAGTTATCAAGTAATATTCCTCAAAAACATTGTACCAATGTGGGCTTCTACCAAGAAGTGTGGTAGATTATTATCCATTTTATGAGCACCTGCTTAATATTTTGCCTATTTGATAGATGAAAATAACTTGTTTTTATTTTTTGGCAATTATTTTAATTGCCCACAAATTAAACTTCAGGTGTTGATTGACATTTTCTGTGTCTTCTTTTCTTGTGTTGCCTTTGCTTTCCAATGTTTCTAAGCACATTTGAATCTATTGGAACTCTTACTGACCCTGGTTTTGGCACTGAGTTGCTAAAGATCTTAGTAGAACAACTGAAGAGAAACTAAAGGTTCCTTGTCATGACTGTCAAAGGTTAGTTCATGTATACAGGACAGGGTAGGAATAAGGTTCTGATTTGAGCTCTAAGGCATTTCTTATTTAAGGATTTTTGAAAAGGAAAATTATGTGTATGACCTGTCACTGCCACTGTCATCTGATGAACAAATATAAAAATTATACCAAAATATAATTGTTAAATTATTTGATCAGTAACTGCTTCTATATGTTGTTTATAGTGAGATTTTTAAATACTATGATTTTGAATTATAGAGTGTATAAAGTACATCATATACATTACATATTTTAATTCAATAATAACTCTAGGAGAAGAGAGTGCAAGTTTGACTTAAAGATAATCACATATTAAATATATAAAATGAACATCCTAGAGTATTATAACTAATAAGGCTTCAGCTAGTGCTTAGACGCCACTCTGACTATAGATCTGTGCTATTGCTTGTTAACTTGCACTATAACAGAAACATGGAGCAAATATCTTTAACATTCTTTGCGACACTTGAGGTCATGACCAGTTACAAAGTCCATTGAATTGCAATGTATATAATGTTTTTTACAGACATTAGTAATTCTATTTATGAAGTTTATGCCTTGATGTGATACCATGTGGTAAGCAAACAAATGAACATAATAGCAAATCAAGTCTTTCAGTGATTTTTCTATCTTATGTACTGATATGACTAAAAAATTATCAATTTAATAACATGTAGAAATCTATTCAAAAATGTTTGTTGAATACTAAATCTGACCTGGGAACTGTGCTAAATGACTAAAACATAATGCAAGACACAATTTAATAAAGTTGGCAATGCAAATTTTTTTATGTAACTATACCAATTTTACTTTCTTAAATACTGTTTAAATACTTAAATACTGAAAGAGAGGTTATAAGCACAACTGAGGATGCTATCTAAGCCAGAAGACTTCCTTTGACATTTGACAGTGATGAGGAGGTAGGGTTGGAGGTACCATTTAGGGATATTGGGGAAAGATTGAGAAATATTGACAGATATTGAGAAAGCAGATTAAGAAGGTCAGTAGTATGTGTGCTGTCTGGAGTATAAAGCAGACCTCCGAGGAAGGCAGCTGATGTGATGGGCTTCACTCAAGCAGTCATCTAAGACTCAATTCAGTGACATCGCTGATGCGCAGGCCAGTCTCGGAACTCTCACTGTGACCTCCCTTTCAATCCAGTTTTGAGACAAAGGAGAAAAAAATTTAAATAACAAAACATATTCTGTTCTTTAGTCAACCTAACTTAGCAGACTTGTTTCAAAAGGGCTTTGATTAGTTATAAAATTTAAACCTATACACAAGACAGTTAGATACTTTTATCACAAATATTATTAACCATGAAGCTAAGTCAAAAGTAATAATCTTAAAAATATATGATTCTAATTGTAAAAATTGACAATTTTAAGATGAAAATTATCAAGTTTTGATCAGAGGTCTAAAATGCAAACCATGTTGAGTTTCTTCTGATTGACATAAAGGAAATAAACCTACCTAAATTCTGCATTTTAAAATTTAGAGATGCGTTCTCTTACTGAAATATCCTTGCTTATATCACTGGGTGATAGCTTTCTGCTTGTCAGTAGAGATTGGCTTATTTATAGTAAGCTTTGCATATGTGCTAATGACTGAAAAATATATAGAAAATCAAGGGGAGAGCACAGAAAATGGACAAAGTGAAGACTCTCATTTCAAAGATGTTTTAAACAATCTGTGTATTTATTAGAGCTTCAGTTTTTATCCTCTGAAAAATGCCAGAAGAAATAATATGTGTGACTTTCATGGATAATAAAAACATTTAGAAACCCCTTACAAAATGAAAATATACTTTATGAATGGACATGAGTGTGCTTGATAGATAGGTTGATGGTTACCCATAATCAAAATAAGGGCACTCTTAGTTTAGGTCAAGCCTGTAACTGAACAACTTAGAAAGATGGTCCCGCTGGTAGAAAACTAGTGTTTTATTTGACACATAGTCAGCCTCAAAGAACAGATGCTTATAGGAGGGAAATCTCATTAGTCTGAGATGATGGTTGGAACCTTCAGGCAATAGCCACTAATCAAAGTGCTGTGAATACCATGATTGAAATTAGTTAAGAATGAGTCATAAAATACTTCTGATTATGGTTACTTTTTAATTTATGGGAAAGATTTTAAGTAATGTGCTATTTAGTTGGATTTTAATATAGATAGTAAAAATATTTTTTCTGTAATTACATAACCCACTATATAGTCCCATATATGTCCTTTAGAAAGATGCCAAGATGAACATTATTCTCTTCTTTCTAAAAATATTTTAGACATGTTAAATAAGAAATTAATATGACCAAGTGCACAGTTTCTAAATACACTGCGCCATAGAAATACAGGATGAAGGTGTGGGCGGTAGGAGCTGTTGTCTGTCATATTTTTATTTCTTCGTGATTCTGAAAGGAGAACAGAGCACTTATTTTTAGTTTTGGTCCTATGCAGTAGCTCGAAGAGATACATTCTGTGGCTGGACTCATTCATTTTTCAAAAGAGAAAGCGGCTGGGAAAATGCATGATTTCTCTTCTTTCCCAGTAGCAACATTGAGAACATACCTTGTTCCATTTTATTACTTGTGAGATTTTATTGCTGGCAGCCAGATGTGCAGAAAGTCCTGACGACAGCATGTATTCATTGCGTGTTTTTAATAGGCTTAGAGAGATCTGAGTAGAGCACATGAACGCAGCCCAGCCTCACACTTCACGGGGATGCCCAGCACGCTCACTGCTGTTTAGAATTCTTGCTACAGTCAGGAGAAAGCCGAGAGCTGCACGAGCTGAACCTTCTACGTCTGAATTAGAAGAATAATGACTGTACAATTAGCTATCAACCTCTGCTCATTTAAGCACAGCTTTTACAGAGCCCAGGAGAAATATGGAACTTGATTGGCATGTTTTTATTTGATGGTGTCTGCAAATAGATGACTTTTAAAGACAGGTGGTAAGGAAAAATAAGAGGAGGATAAAAAGAAGGAAAATGCAATTTGAGACGTTGCGCCAGGTCTGCAATTCTGTTTTATCTCATTTCCATGGGGTTTTTTCATCCCCACCAAATATTTTACAGAATGAGCTTTTTGGACAAACGCTGAACAATGCAAGGTAAGTAAAACTAAACTATATTTTTTCTAATATTATTTTCAGAGCAGTAATCTTGTATGTCTATGACATTGTTTGCCTTGATGTGTTAGTAAAATATGGGTGCTATTTTTTAAATCAAATACAGCATTTTACATAGCTTTCTTAATTTGATTTTAAGAAGGAAAAATCTCTTTTTTTAGGGTTTATAAATCTTATTAAATATAAGTAGATTGACCTCTGAAACACAATACAGATCTCAAGCTGTTTCACTGTCTCTTTCCCAATAAATAAAATGATTAACTTAAAATGCCTGATAAATGCTTTCCCTGCAATCATGATAGTGATTGTACTGCATATATAAGTATGGGACTGTATAAGCATGTGTGATTTGTTGGAAAATGTGAATTAGCAATCATGCATGCTCTTGTAAAACATGCGGAAGATGATTTCATGGCTAAGACATTTCTCTATGCAGGGCAGATCAATAATCACTCTTAAATAAGCTGTACTGTGAAGCTGCAGACAACGCTTGGTTTTATGTCAGCTACTTTTGGGAGGATTCTTTATTATAAATTTCTATTGCTCTTTCTGCTGATCTCTTTTTTGTCGTGAAGGTTGTTCAGTTATGAACATATGTTCTGGATGGTTTGTCTGGCTTACACTAACTGAGGTATCTTCCTGAAGCGAGCTTTAAAATGCAGTTTTAATACTAGGTTCTTTCCTCATTTAAGTAGTTCAGTTTTGAGAATCTCTCCTGTTTTATTTCAAAATAGAAAAAATATGCCATCACCCCACTTAAGCAAAATATGCATGTAGAAGGGCTGAGACAGATATTCTGATAATATAATAATGCCCTAAAATTTTCTAGAAACTGGCAGGAGACTAATAGTGCTCAGAAGACTGGGTTGCTTTGTTGTTCAACTCCTTTTAGGATCTCTGTGTACTGTGAGATAACCTATTGTAGAGATTAAAAAACCCTCGTTATACAATATGTATCTTAGTATGGAAGGTGAAAAGCAGGCCCTTAAAATTTATTGTCATTTAAGATTTTTCTTGGTGGCAAATACATTTATGACCTTTTCTTTGTATATGGAGTTTTTTTTTTTCCCTCAGTGAATGGACTACTTTTTCATTTTTTTTTTACTTCAGACTAGCCTAAGGCATGACAGTATATGACATGCTGAGTATTCTACAATAGGCTCTTTATATTTTAAGACCTTGGGTTTTTTTTTTTATTTAGCAGCATATCCCTTTAATTTACTGCAAAATTATATATATTGTGCTATTTTAAAAATAAAAGTAATGTGGCTTTCTTCAAACTTCTATGTTCAAGCTGGCAGAATTTATAAATGAACACTCTTCTTGTATAGTTTTTTCTTTTCTTTTGTTGTTTTTGTTTTTGTTTGCAATATCAGGAGTTGCTGTGTGCCTCAGTTCATGCTTGCTGTGGAAGCTGTGTGACAGTGGTGTAGTGAGGTGAGGCACAGTGTTGAGTGAGCGCTGGCACTGCACTCCCGGGGCTGCCCTTGCTCTGGCCTCAGGCTTGGTTTGTTGTTGACATGTTTATAATTTCAATACTCTTATTAAATTACGGTATTTTATTTTGTTACAATTAAAGTATGAGTTGCAAAATTTCTAGTGCCTCCACAAGCCAATCTTGTTTAATTTTCTCTGAAAATACTAATAAGTAATGAATTTATTCTGCTTTAGAAAGCAAATCATGTCTTTTATGTGTTCCTAATTCTTATTCTTAAAAGAGGCATGTGGCATTATGTTACAAATTGATCTATGAATCTTCAGAAATAGCCAACAACTTGATTTATTTTTATGACCAAGAAAAAGAATATGTACTGATAGTTATTTTAGAAGTATGGAGACTGTAAAATAGGCATATGAATTCCCAGTTTATGTTAACACATTAAAATTCTTTGGTTATATTTTGTGTTCAGATTAGATAAATGGATCATTGAAGTTTTTTTATTCTGCTTAAATACTAGTGCCTGGATAAACATATTACAGTTAATGTTGGAGCAAAAACAAAACCCATGTATTATGAAAATTTCATTCTTCAAAAACTTCATAGAAGGCGGAGCTGGACTGAAAGGTGCAGTCTCACAGTGATGCCAGTTGTTGGAGACTCTCAGTTACATAATTTACTTCAGTTTTGCCTGTCATGTGAATAGTAATAACTTCTAGTTTAGATCAGTTGGATGGACTAGTCAGTATTTATTCCAAGATGTTAGTTATAGCCACTGAAGGGTCAGGAAAATAACATGGTAGAATTGCCTATGTAATTTTATTCTGAATAGCTTTTTAGGAGAAATTACTAGAATACTGTTCATCACATATAGAAAAATACATTATTACAAGGGTAACCTATTAATCAGTTTTGGAATTAAGACCTTTCTTGAATAACCAATCATACTTTTCAGTATGTAACAACTTTTTCAGGTTTTTGGTGTCTGGGAAGTTGATTTCTGTGCCATGTTAGCAAGAGAAGGCTAAGAGCTGAAAATCTCTCCATGTGCTCTGGAAACTTTGCTACATTCAACTTGTCAAAGAAGGAAAGATTTTATGTATGCCAGTATATTGTTCACATCATAAATCATAGAACTAGAAATTAATATGGATTGCTAAACTGTTTTTATTAACTTACGAACAGTAGATATTTAGTAATGAAAATTATTAGATTATTTACAACTAGTTTTTCTTTGTAGACCACATAGTATGACTATAATGTTTCAGGGTGAAAGTTGTTAGCTTACTCTCCCTTCTTTATGGTCCTTAAGCAGCATTTTGGAAGATAAAGGAGGTGGAAGGATATACTCTGTTCTGCAGTAAACAGCTGATGATCCATCCAGTGGTGAAAACAGAAAATGCCTGGGCCCTAATAAATCCGTCTGATAGGCTTTGATGAAATGACACTTTAAATTCTTGTTTCCCACTCTTCTCATTGTAAGCTCATTTCCCCCTCAAATTAAATTATTTAGCCAGGACACACAGATAATTACGCATATCACCAGTAAACAAGTCCTCAAGTACTGAATTCATCATGAAATCTAATTTGTAATTTTTGTGATCCTGGCTTTGCAAGTAAGGTTAAAAATTTTTGGACTCTAGGAAGTGTTTATGCAGAGGGCACTACATTGAGTTAACAGTTGCTCTGGGCAGCCTTTACATGAACATAATAACAGTGGCTTGTTTGTAAGACTGTACTTAATAGTTTGTAAATTTTTCTCTTTCTTGGTTTTTAACATTGTCACACACTGAAGAAATCTGTGTTTTCCTTTAAATGTAATTATTTTTTGGTCTTTAAATGTGTGACAGATTGTTGTTCCATCTGACCACATAGGGGCACAATAAAACTGGAATTTTTTCAGAAAATATATTATAAATAGTTTTCTCTTTCTCATACATGTGCACAGCGGGATATGTAGAATCTCATTATTAAAACTAAGAATAAAAATCTTGTTAAAGGTAAGGACTACCATCTTTCTTTGTTGGCATTTCTGATTGTAAGTACAGGAGCTGCATGGTCTGGTTTGCTGAAGGAGACCTAGCTTATGCCTCATGTCCTCCTTGATTACTAGTTCTGCCTTGCCTCTCAAAAGTGTTGATTTGGTAGTAAGAGGGCCGTTACTCTTCAAAAATCAATTATAAATCCTAAATTTACCTAATGCAAATGTGTTATTTTATTGAAACCTTACACAAATTCTAAACATCAATATTTTATATAAAGAGCACGATTTTTCAAAATAAATGTTTATTTAGGCTGGTAGTTCTTTTGGTCAGAAGTATCTAATCTTTTACAGACCATTTACTATTGCTTTGGATTATTATGAAACCACTAATTTGTGCTCTTGATTTTGGCACAGGTGTTTGTTATTCATACCTGCACATTAATGGTCACTCTGATATTGAGACGTGTGCTTTCTTTTCGGAGCTCAGAGGATGCAGTCTGCATATGTGTACAGTGTTGCATTTGGCATGATCACATAATAATAAATTTTCACTTTGGGAATGTACTTTCCTGGGCTGTTTATATTAGGAAGCATAAAGAATTAAATTCACCATGAAATCGGTTACTTTTTGTGATCCTGACTTTGAAAGCAAGATGAAGTATGTTTGGATTCTCCAAGCTATCTCCCTGTTACAGCATATACTGCATCAAGTTGTCAGTTGACACAATTTGTGTGTATATTTGAACTTTATTTAGTATATATGTAATCATTATTATAGTCATTGATGGTGATCTTTATAATTATTTGTGGTTGATGCAGATCTGCATTATCATGGACATTTTTACTAGAGCACTTATGGTTCTTGATTGCCTATCATAATTAGCATAGATGCTTATATTTATAATGGTTGTATTTAAGTGGTTTTTTTTCAATGAGCGAACTTTTAAAAAGCAACTACTTTTGTTATACTTGATAGGTTAATACTATTGATAATGTTTCTTATCCACTTTTCATATGATAAACAATCTCAAAAAGTTAATTATTAGCAACTTTTCAAATGTTGATGCTATTTGTCACATAGTAAGTAAAGCACATGTTTTATGTCTGATGTGGTCCTCTAAGCTGTCTACCTATCCAGTTGTGAATTACTCACCAAAGTTTATACCCTCAGGAAAGTCAGTCCTTGAAGACATATACAATTTGGATTTTGATTTGAAAGTTTGAGAAATTCTCTGTGTTCCTAAAACTTGGGTGAACATTTCTTCTGGTAGCTTATAGTTGCACTGCCTCAAATGTGAGCATGCCCAGTACTTTTGAGGCTACAGGTTTACAGAAAGGATGCTTTCTTTAGAAGTGTAACTCAGACCATCTCTGCTTTAGAGATGAGGTGCAAGTATTGTGTTAGGAATAAGAAATACAGTTTGAAACTTTATTCATACTACTAGTAGTAGTGTCATACTACTGTGAGCAAAGTCAAGCCATAGATTTATTTATAAATTCATCTAAACTTCATCTTCTGTATGGCTTTTGAATTGTTAGAAATGTAATTAGTGGAAAATGGGAAAGGGAGGTTCCATGTTTAAATAGCGATAGATTTATTCTTGACTTTCTCTTCCATATTGCGACGTTATGGTTGGGTAGTGTCAACTTCTGTTCTTGCTTAGGTTCTGCTACTTATGGTTGGGTATGTGTGTAAAATTAGCATATGCTACAAAAGACCACATCTTATTTAATCATAATTAAACATTGTGTGTATTACATGTTCATATTTCCCTTCATTGCTACATACCATTCCATGTCATGAACATACCAAGCTCTTACACAGATCTTTAGTCTGGACAGATATGTTTATGAATTTCTATTAATTTGTAGATTGTCAGGCAATTATATAGTTAGCTTTATAATGATAGACCATTTTATAAAATGGTTATTGACAGTGTTTGAGTTTCTGTGGTTTCACATGCTTTCTTAATTACACATTTCTGTGATAAAAATACAGTGACAAAAGCCACTTGACAGCAGAGTTCACTTGGATCATAGTTCCAGTGGTTGTGTGGTCTATCATGGTGAGGCAACAGTAGAGGCTTCCAAAGGACTGTGTGTCTGCAGTTGAAAAGCAGCAGCAGAGAACAAGATACAGGGCCAGTCTGCAAAGTCCCGGGCTCTCCCTGCATGACTCCGTCTCTTAGAGATTTCACAAATGGCACTCTTAGCTACGGACCAAGTGTTCAAAAACTCATGTCTGGGCGGGGGTGGGGTGGCGATGGTGGGCTTCACATTCAAACCACAGAATGCTTCTAACTTACTGGGCTCATTTATTCAATCAACAGGGTATATTATTACCATTTTGACTTTGAAGGACAGAGTCCATCCTTTGCGATATTAGTTAGGCTAAGCTTGGTCATTTTAATGGGATTTAATTTGTCCATTGGCTAACCACTTGAGCAATCTCCCCTGTGCATATTGCTCACTTATATCTGCTTCTTTGTGGGTTATATGCCCTCCCTTCTCTCAGTTTTTATTTTCCATGGGCTACTTAAAAATATTTGCCAAATCCTAAGTAAAAAACTATGTTTATCTTTTTTAGATTGAATTTTAGAGTCTCAGATTCAATGACCCATGGACTTTTGTTTCTATAATGTGAGAGGTGGGGGTGAGATAAATGGTTTTCCAGATGTATAGACAGTGTCCTCCTGTGGGCTGTTGTAAAGACTTGAGGCATGTCTCCTATTGGATTGCTTCGAGTAAAGCCAACATGTAGAAAATGAAATTGTTGTGTACATGTGGTTCTTTTTCTGAACTACCTCTTCTGGTCCATTGGTTTACCTGTTTGTTTGATGTAGCTCTCTGATATTTCTAGTAACTGGGAGTCAGTTGGTATGTCCTATACCATTATTCTTCTCATAATTTGGTATCTTTATACATGCACATCTGTTTGTAACACACAGCACAGCCTTACACGATTATTTAGACCTCTCTCTAAGCAGCTTGTTTATTTTCATGTCATATATACCCATATATCATTTAAATCCACATTCCTCATATGAAAGGAAGATGCTAATATTTTTTTCTCAGTCTGGGTTATTTAGATTAACATGACGCCTTGTCACCCCTCCCCCATCCAGTTCCATGGATTTCCCTGAAAATGCTATGTTTTCAATCTTTTGGATGAAATAAAATACCATTGTAGAGCTAGCTATATCATGTTTTCATTTCATTATGTAATTTCTAAAATCAGTGTGCATGTACTCCTTTTTGTGTAAATATGGTTGCACAGGTGAGGCAGCATGCCTTTTGGAGATCAGGAAAACCTTGGATGTTGGTTCTTCCACCTTCTTTGAGACAGTGACTTTCATTGTTTGTTAAAATGTATTCCAGGCTAGCTGTCCTGTGACCTTCCCAGAATTCTCCTGTTTTTGCTTCCCATCTCACTGTAGGAGCACTGAGATTATAGACATGCTGCTTTTGTATAGGTTATGGGGATTCAAAGTCAGGTCCTCAGGTTTCAGTTGCAAGTGTTTTTTTTTTTTTTTTTTTTTTTTTTTTTTTTATCTAATAAACTGTCTCCCCAGCCCACACTATGTTTTCTTTTTTTATTCATTTCCTGACAGCCATACAGACAGATTCCATGTGTTGGCTGTTGTGAATTGTGCAGGGTGAATTTAGATGTGCAGGTATCTATGTAGTATACTGACATATTATTCTTTTAAAGACTATTTCTAGAAGTGGTGTTGTTGAATAGCTACAGTTTTAGGGTTTTGTATGTGTGTCTATTGTGTGTGTGTTCTCGTGGAGACCAGAAGTTGATGTTGAGGTTGTTCCTCAACTGTAAGAAAGAGTGCCTCTTTGAACTTGGACTCTGATTTGACTCTCGTGGCTGGTCTGCTGGCCTCTGGCGTCTGCATGCCACAAGTACATAGCTGACTTAGCCAACCTTTTGCCATTGAAAATTTCCAATAAATTTTGGTCCCAACTGGAGATAGACATCCAGTTTTACTATTTTACATGTAGGTGTCTAGTTTCCATGTTATCATTTGTTGAAGTGGTTTTATTTATGAAGTTTTGGCAGCTTTATTGAAAATCAAGGTTGTTCTAGCTGTGTGGGTTTATTTCTGTGTTTTTTTTTCTGTTTAAATATAGACAGTGTATAGACAGTGTTTTTGTTCCAGTCCATTCACAAGTCTGAGTTCTTACTAAAGACTCTGTAACATAATTTTAAATCAGGTATTGTCATATTTCTAATATTGTTCTTACATAGTCTTGATCTTGTTGTATGTGTTGGCCCTATAAAAGTCACTATTTATTTTTCCCCTGTCTCACAACCGTATGTTTACATACTGTCCTAGCTGATTTTTGGATAGAGGTTCATGGGTTTTGGGGATTAGCAAGTTTCCCCATTAGCAAAGTTGAAAAGTCTGCATTTATTGTAGTGTCCCTACATTTGACTTTAAATATTTTTGAGGATTTGCTCACAGCATGGATACCATCAATTGACTTCTATCAGGTAATACAGTGAGTGTCTGAAATCATCAATCAGAATAACTAAATACTAAAGCCCCTATGTGTGATTTTAAATATATTTGAGGACTTGATTAAAATATAAATACCACGATGTTGTTTGGCCAGATATTTTTTCCCTTGGGTAACTGGTCTTTACAGTTTCTGATGTGTAAGTAACTTGAATAGAAGCAACACTTGGTTATTTTGTATTCAGTATTTCTTCTTGCCTGTTTCCAAAGTTTCTTCTTAATCTCTTGCTTGTAATAGGTTTATTTTGACAAACTTATATATGATTTTGGTTATGCTTACTGTGTTTGGATTTGCGAATACATTTCTTTCTTCTCATTTAATTTTTTTTTTTTTTGGCTTCGATGCAAACATTTATCTTTGAGTTTTGGTTTTTCATTTTTGTTTTTTATCTTCCTTTGATTGTCTAGGTATTTGTGTTTTTGAACTTATCTAGATTATCTTATAGGTTTATGTAATTTTTCAGCTGAATGCCTGTTTAGTTTTTGTTGATCTCCTTTTTGTTGTTGTTGTATTGTTTTATTTATATTTATTTTGTATTTTTTCAAGACAGGGTTTTTCTTTGTATCCCCAACTGACCTGGAACTCTCTCTGTAGATCAGGCTGACCTCAAACTCAGGGATCTGCCTGCCTCTGCCTCCTGAGTGCTAGGATTAAAGGTGTGTGCCACTGCCACCACCCAGCTTCCTTTATTTTTTAACTGAAAAAGAACATTGTTTTCATACAATATATTCTTATTGTGGTGTTTCTTCGCTCAAATCCTCAAAGATCTTCCCCACTTCCTCACGTACCTGACTCTACACCTTTCTGTCTCTCTAGAAAATAAATTTATATTGAATTATTTTATTTATTCTTTCATGATGAACAGGATGAAAACACTTAGTGAATTTTTAAATTCAGATATTTCAGTATTTTCTAAAATTACCATTTTTATTCATTTTTAATTGTTACTATTTCTGTTTTGTGATTTCTTATCTTTTTATTCGTTTGGAACCTCTAGCCTTTATTCCTTGAACATTGTTGACACAGTCACTGGAAACATCATTTTCTGCTAATTTTAATATCCAGGTCATATATCAATCATTTTATTAATTATATTTTGAATTATATTTTGTACATATGGGATTGTATTTTGCACATGAAACTATTCTGTCTGTTTTCCTGGAGTGTGTTTCAATTCAGAATGCTGAGCTTTCCCTCAAAGTGTGTTTTCCTTCAGGTAATGGTAGCTGAAATGTTATTATTTTAATTTAATCTGACTTATAAACATATGTCTAATTAGAAAGAATGGAAAGAAAAAGCTGGGAATACCTCTTTGTTATATTCTAATGAGATGTGCCTCCAATTCAGTGGTTTCCTTTCCTTTATTTCTTTTTCATATTTTTTTTCCTTTTGGGTCATTGTCTCAGACATCACAGACTGGTCTTAATTTCTCTGTTCATCTGAGTATGGTTTGATCCCATATTGACCCAGGGCTTTGTATGTACTTGGAAAGCAGATATCAGCTGCATGACATCCCCAGCCCTTCAAAAGTATTCTGTGCAGGAAGTTTTAAAGGAAATTTCATGATGTTATAATTAGAATGAGTAGGCTAAATATGAAATTCTGGTTTTTAGAACAATGTGTGCTAAAAATATGATAACTATCTGTAATTATGAACAGTCTTTAGAAATTTTTAAATTCCCACACCATGTTTTTTTATAATCCATCTCTTTTTTGATCTATCTGTTTTTTTATTTTGTTTTGTTTTGTTTTTTTTTTTTTGTAATCTGAACATTGATTTTTTTTTGTATGTACTTCTGTGGTACTTCAACTTCAAATGAAATGTGGGGCTCATAAGAATAGGAATGCTGTATTTTCTAGAAAAGCTGAACAGCTTGTTCTAAGAACTATTTACACAAAATGTAAATCAAAGATGAAAATACCTTTGAAGCTTGAAGCAATTGGATGCTTTAAAGGATATTATCATATTCCCCATGAAGCACATATAGCAGAGGAAATACTTGTGTATATTTTTTACTGGTGGCATTGTAACAAATACCTGGAGGAACTGCTTCAACCAAATGAAAACTGCTTGATTGCATAATGAAAATATTATTTAGAATTCTTTATTTGCTTATGCAGCGTACAATTTTTTCTACTTAAATTGTATGATGCATAAGCAGATAAAGGATTCTAAATTTTTCATGTTGATTAGTGCAACGATTATTTCATAATATATTACAAATTTATCATTGATTCATTTTCTATATTATAACAAGAGATTATTACAAATTTAATGAGCTAGGTATTTATTTATTGTCTTTCAGTTTTATAAAAAGAAGCCTGGTTGGACTCGGCTGAATTCAAAGTATTGAGTCCCCATCGGAAAGTTTCTGGGAAGAATTTATTTCTAACTTTCCTCTGATAGTTGGCAGCATTTAGTAGTTCTCATGGTCAAATGAAGTCCCTGTTTCTTCGGGAATTGCTGGTGCAGGGGTATTTCTTTGCTGCAGTGGTCTCTTGAATTTGACCTATGGTTTCTTCCCTTTCAAAGACATTAATGAATGGCAATCAAGCCCTTTTGTTTGAGATAATTTTTATTTCTTTTTGCTGCTACTAACAAGAAAGTACTTTGTACTGTTCAAGGAATCCTGTGATTGAGTTGGACTAACTCAAATTATGTTTCATTTGATGAACTCACAGTCAATTGACTAATAATCTTAAAATACATGTTAAATTTTTATTTTAATCAAATGACAAAATGCAGTCATAGGTACGATGCATTTTATGATATGGTAGAAATTTAGGATGGGAGGTAAAACACTGACAGATTTTTTTTTGGCCAAACAGCATAAGAAGAAACATCTAAATTGAAATCAAATAGATTGCTATCATAATATGAATAAATACTAATTGGATGCTTAGACTAATAGATTACAATATTATGTTTAATTCCAATTTTGTATGTTTAAGTTCAACAAAATGGTTTAATAATTGCCCCTACCGAGTGTGTGTGTGTGTGTGTGTGTGTGTGTGTGTGTGTCTACGTGTGTCTCGCCCCTAAGAAGTTTCATTAGGGTTAGTTACAGGGTCATAGATGAGGCTTGTTTTGGAGTTGGAGTTTTTTGTTTCTTTTTTATTATTTGTTTTTGTATTCTGGATAATTATCCTTCATAACATATGTTTTACTATCATTTCTATTATGTTTACCTCAACTTAGCCATTTAAAATTAGCAAGTTATATTTATTTATTTATTTATTTATTTATTTATTTATTTGATATATTTTTATTTACATTTCAAATGTCTCTTTTCCTGCCCCCCCCCCTGAAAATTCCATAACCCATCTCCCCTCCCCCTGTTCCCCATTCAACCCTCTTCCACTTCCCTGTCCTGGTATTCCCCTACACTGCAGCACTGAGCCTTTCCAGGACCAAGGGCCTCTCTTCCCTTTGATGTCCAAAGAGGCCATCCTCTACTGCCTGTGCCTCTGGAGCCATGTGTAACTCCATGTGTACTATCTGGCTGATGTTATTGTCCCTGAGAGCTCTGGGAGCACTGGGTGGCTCTTATCGGTTTTCCTCCTATGGCACTGCAAACCCCTTCAACTCCTTGGGTTCTTTCTCTAGCTCCCCCTTTGGGGACCCTGTGATCAGTTCAATTGCTGGCTGACAGTGTTCCTCTCTGTATTTGTCATGCACTAGCAGAGCCTCCCAGGTGACAGCTATATCCAGTTCCAAGCAGCAAGCACTTGTGGGCATTGATAATAGTGTCTGGGTTTTGTAACTGTGTTTGGGATGGATCCCTAGGTAGGACACTCTCTGGATGATCTTTCCCTCAGACTCTGCTCCACACTTTGTCCCCTTATCTCCTTCTGTGAATATTTTGTTCCCCCTTCTAAGAAGGATCAGAGTATCCATACTTTGTTCTTCCTTCTTCTTGAGCATCATTTGAAATGTGAATTGTGTCATGGGTATTCCACGATTCTGGGCTAATATCCACTTCTCAGTGAGTGCACACCATGTGTGTTCTTTTGTGATTGGGTTACCTCACTCAGCATATTTTCCAGTTCCATGCATTTGCCTAAGAATTTCATGAATTCATTGTTTTTAATAGCTGAGTAGTATTCCATCATGTAAATATACCACATTTTCTGTATCCATTCCTCCACTGAGGGACATCTGGGTTCTTTCCAGCTTCTGTCTATTATAAATAGGACTGCTATGAACATAGTGGAGCATGTGTCCTTACTATATTAATCCTGCCAATCCATGAGCATGGGAAATCTTTCCATCTTCTGAGGTCTTCTTCGATTTCTTTCTTCAGAGTCTTGAAATTCTTGTCATACAGATCTTTCATTTGTTTGGTTAGAGTCACACCAATACTTTATATTGTTTGTGACTACTGTGAAGGGTGTCATTTCCTAATTTCTTCCTCAGCCTATTTATTCTTTGATTATATGAAGGCTACTGATTTGTTTCAGTTAATTTTATGTCTGGCCACTTTGCTGAAGTTTTTTTTTTTTTTTTTTTTTTTTGGTTTTTGGTTTTGTTGTTGTTGTTGTTGTTGTTGTTTTTATCGTCTGTAGGAATTCTTTGGTGGAGTTTTTTGGCTCACTTATGTATACTATCATATCATCTGCAAATAGTGACAATTTTACTTCTTCCTTTTCAATTTGTATCCATTTGACCTCCTTTTGTGGTCTAATTGCTCTAGCTAGAACTTTAAGTACTATATTGAATAGATATGAAGAGACAGGGCAGCCTTGTCTAGTCCCTGATTTTAATGGGATTGCTTCAAGTTTCTCTCCATTTAGTTTGATGTTGGCTACCAGTTTGCTGTATATTGCTTTAACTATGTTTATGTATGAGCCTTGAATTCCTGTTCTTTCCAAGACTTTTAAAACAAAAGGATGCTGAATTTTGTCAAATGCTTTTTCAGCATCTAATGAAATGATCATGTGGTTTTTTTCTTTGAGTTTGTTTATGTAGTGGATTGCATTGATGAATTTCCTTATATTGAACCATCCCTGCATCCTCAGGATGAACCCTATTTGTTTGTGGTGAATGGTCATTTTGATGTGTTCTTGGATTCGGTTGGCAAGAATTTTATTGATTATTTTTGCATCAATATGCATAAGGGAAATTGATTTGAAGTTCTCCTTCTTTGTTGGATCTTTATGTGGTTTTGGCTTTAGCATAATTGTGGCTTCATAGAATGAGTGGGTAGTGTTCCTTCTGTTTCTGTTTTGATGATTAGTTTGAAGAGTATTGGTGTTAGGTCTTTGAAGGTCTGATAGAATTTTGTACTAAAACCATCTGGTCCTGTGCTTTTTTTTTGGTTGGGAGACTTTCAGTGACCGCTTCTGTTTCTTTAGGGGTTATGGTCTATCTGATCCTGATTTAACTTTGGTATTTGCTATCTTTTAGAAAATTGTCCATTTTATCCAGATTTTCTAGCTTTGTTGAATATAGGCTTTTGTAGTAGGATATGATTATTTTTTTTTTGATTTCCTCAGTTTTTTTTTGTTGTTGTTATATCTCCCTTTTCATTTCTGATTTTTTAAATTTGGGTACTGTCTATTTGCCCTCTGTTTTGTCTGGCTACATATTTATCTATCTTGTTGATTTTCTCAAAGAACCAGCTCCTGGTTTTGTTGATTCTTTGTATATTTCTTCTTGTTTCTACTTGGTTGACTTCAGCCCTGAGTTTGATAATTTCTTGCCTTCTACTCCTCTTGGGTGAATTAGCTTCTTTCTGTTCTAGAGCTTTCAGGTGTGCTGATAAGCTGCTAGTGTATGCTCTCTCCAGTTTCATTTTGGAAGCGCTCAGAGCTATGAATTTTCCTGTTAGCACTGCTTTCATCGTGTCTCATAAATTTGGATATGTTGTGTCTTCATTTTCATTAAATTCTAAATAGTCTGGTTTCTTCCTTGTCCAAGGTATCATTGAGTAGAGTATTGTTCAGTCTCCATGTGTATGTGGACTTTCTGTTGTTTTTGTTGCTATTGAAGACCACTTTTACTCCATAATGATTTGACAGGAGGCATGGGATTAATTCGATCTTCTTATATCTGTTGAGGTCTGTTTTGTGACCAATTATATGATCAATTTTGGGGAAGGCTCCATGAGGTGATTTAGGATTAAATGTTCTGTAGATATTTGTTAAATCCTTTTGGTCCAAAACTTTTGTTAGTTTCTCCGTGTCTCTGTTTAGTTTGTGTTTCCCTGATCTGTCCATTGAGGAGAGTGGGGTGTTTTAGTCACCTACAATTATTGTGTGAGGTGCAATGTGTGCTTTGAGCTTTAGTAAAGTTTCTTTTATGAATGAGGGTGCCCTTGCTTTTGGAGCATAGATGTTCAGAATGGAGAATTCCTCTTGGTAGGGTTTTCCTTTGATGAGTATGAAGTGTCTTTTTTGATGATTTTTGGTTGAAAATTTATTTTATTCAATATAGAATGTTTCTTGGGACCATTTTTCTGCAAAATTGTTTTTCAGCTTTTTACTCTGAGGTAGTGTCTTTGATAGTTGCGTTTCCTGTATGCAGCAAAATGCTTGGTTCTATTTACATATCCAGTTCGTTAGTCTATGTCTTTTTATTGGGGAATTGAGTCCATTGATGTTTAAAGATATTAAGGAATAGTGGTTGTTGTGTTATTTTTATGTTTTGTGTGGTTATCTTCTTTTGGGTTTGTTGAAAGACCATTACTATCTTGGTTTTTCTTGAGTGTAGTTGCCCTTATTATATTGATGTTTTCCATCTATTTTCCTTGGTAGGGCTGGGTTTGTGGAAAGATACTGTGTAAATTTGGTTTTATCATAGAACATCTTGTTTTCTTCATCTATGGTGACTGAGAGTTTTTCTGGTTATAGTAGTCTGGGCTGGCATTTGTGTTCTTTTAGGGTCTGTATGAGATCTGCTCAGGATCTTCTAGCTTTCATGGTCTCTGGTGAGACGTCTGGTGTAATTCTGATAGGTCTTCCTTTATTTGTTACTTGACCTTTTTCTTTTACTGATTTTAATATTCTTTCTTTGTTTATTGTATTTGGTGTTTTGATTATTATTTGATGGGAGGAACTTACTTTCTGTTCCAATCTATTTGGAGTTCTGTAGGCTTCTTGTATATTAATGGACATCTCTTTCTTTAGGTTAGGGAAGTTTTGTTCTATAATTTTGTTGAAGATATTTACTGACCCTTTAACCTGGAAATCTTTGCTCTCTTCTATACCTATAATTCTTAGGTTTGGTCTTTTCATTGTGTCCTGGGTTTCCTGGATGTTTTGGGTTACAAGCTTTTTGCATTTTCCATTTTCTTTGACTGTTTGTCAATGCTTTCTATGGTATCTTCAGCACCTGAGATTCTTTTTTCCATCTCTTGTATTCTGTTGTTGATGTTTGCATCTCTGACTTCTGATTTCTTTCCTAGGTTTTCTATTTCCAGAGTTGTCTCCCTTTGCAGTTTCTTAGTTATTTCCACTTCTGTTTTTAGAACCTGGATGGTTTTGTTCAGTTCCTTCAATTGTTTGTTTATGTTTTCCTGTAATTCTTTAAAGGATTTTTGTGTTTCCTCTTCAGAGGCTTCTGTCTGTTCACCCATGTTCTTATGTATTTCTTCAAGTGATTTTTGTGTTTCCTCTTTAAGGGCTTCTACCTCTTGACCCATGTTCTCTTGTATTTCTTTAAGGGATTTTTGTGTTTCCTTTTTAAGGGATTTTAACTGTTGATTCATGTTCTTCTGTATTTCTTTAAGCAATTTATTTATGTCCTTCTTCAAATTCTCTAACAGTATCATGAGATGTGATTTCAAATCCAGATCTTGCTTTTCTGGGTGTTGGGGTATCCAGGACTTGCTGTTGTGGGAGAACTTGGTTCAGATAGTTCCATGTTGCCTTGGTTTCTGTTAGTAATGTTCTTGTGATTGCCTTTTGCCAGCTGGTTATCTCTGGTGTTGGCTGGTGTTGCTGTGTCTGACTGTGGCTTATCTGTCATGTAAGCCTCTGTTTTGTGCTCCTGGGAGACCCATTCTCTCTGTGTACACAGGTATGTATGTATGTACTCCTGCAAGACCAGCTCTCTTGTGTTTGTATATGGGTATGTAGCTCTGTGGTCCTGATCAACTCTGGGTGCAGGTGGAAATCAGAAGACTCCTGTACCTGGCTGCTCCTAGGCTCTTGTGTCCTCAGGGTTTCTGGCTGTTTCCTCTGAGCAGCAGGGGTGGTCCTTCCTGTGCTGTCTGGCCTCTCTGCACTCCTGAGTGGTCAGCTATCTCCCTGCGCCACCTGGATATGGTGTGCTGTGGCAGAGGATGGTCCCTGGTGGGAGCTAGAAACTGGAGGGCTTCCACCAGAGGGTTCTGGACGTGATCCTCTGAGCAGCAGGGGGGTCCCACCTGTGCTGACTGTCCTCTCTGCACTCCTCGGTGGTTAGCTACCACCCTGTTCCCTTTGGATATGGTGGGCTGTGGCAGAGGATCAGGTTATAATTTTATATACTAATTTTTAGTAGAATTAGGTTAAGTATACTTGAAAGCTAGCCAATTAGCCTTTGTTTTGATTAGTATTTTATAGAAAAATGTTTGTATTTTTATGAACTTCTTTTCCTTCTTCTTCTTCTTCTTCTTCTTCTTTTTTTTTTTTTTTTTTTTTTTTTTTTTTTTTTTTTTTTTGACAAGATTTGTTTGTGTAGCCTTGGCCATCCTGGAACTCAATCTGTATACCAGGCTCAGACTCATGG
Organism: Apodemus sylvaticus; assembly: GCF_947179515.1. Taxonomy (NCBI): domain Eukaryota; kingdom Metazoa; phylum Chordata; class Mammalia; order Rodentia; family Muridae; genus Apodemus; species Apodemus sylvaticus. Next base: position 7,182,586 of record NC_067488.1, read on the forward strand.
AGATCTCCCTGTCTCTGCCTCCCTAGTACTGGTGTTAAAGACATTCACTTTCACTACCCTGTTAGATTTTAATTATAATTATTCCTCCACCTGATATGTGCTATCTCAAATATTATACAATTTTACTACTTAGAAAAGACTTCAAGTGCTGAGCAGTGGTGGCATACGCCTTTAATCCCAGCACTTGGGAGGCAGAGGCAGGCAGATTTCTGAGTTTGAGGCCAGCCTGGTCTACAGAGTGGGTTCCAGGACAGCCAGGGCTCAACAGAGAATCCCTGTCTCGAAAACAAACAAACAAACAAACAAACAAACAAACAAACAAAAAAGACTTCAAGTATAATTGTTTAAAAAATTGTTTTATTTCATATGTATTATATACTATATGTTTGATGATTTGCTAGTGTAGAGATTTAAACTAGTATTTGTAAGCACAAGTTACCATGAATTATAATTTAGAATTAATTCTAGTTTTTGCTTGAGGCACAGGAATATAGTGGTATAAGAAAACAGGAAGCCAAATAAAATGTGCCCCTCTTTCTGTCTACTAGCATTATATATTTTTCATGTTTGTTTCAAAAGGTCAGACTTCCTGTTAGCAAGTTTGGCTATTTTCTTTGGCTGCATGAATGTAGTTGCCTATCTTCTGTACCCAGGTCTCTTTCTTTTTGTTATCTAACCATTGCCACATATGTCTTGCATTCTATTTTATTTGTTCTCAAAAGTCATATTTTCTTTTACAGGTTATTTGTGAATGTGTTATGTGTATATTTTCATGTGGGAGTATGTACATGCATGTTGTGTGTGTGTGTGTGTGTGTATATGTGTGTGTATGTGTGTGTGTGTGTATGTGTGTATGTGTGTGTGTGTGTATGTGTGCGCACGCGCGCATGTGTCCATATTGGCCAAAGGCCAATATTTGGTTTCTTTTTTGATCTTTGTCCATCTTATTTTTTGAGAAAGTATCCCTTATAACTTGGAGCTGACAACTCAGCTAACCTGGCTGGCATGGAGGCTCCGTGGATCTGCATGTGTGCGCTCACAGTACATATGAATTTCACTGCGCTTGGGGATGGGGACTGCTCCTTACTCTTGCCCACACTTGCTTTATAAACCAAGCCTTCTCTCCAGCTCCTGTCCTTTGCCTTTGTGAAAAATTGGAACTTTTTTTTCCCATGCAATATATTCTGAGCATGGTTTCCTCTGCTCCTCAGCTCTTTCTAGACCCTTTTTTGTCACTGCTCTAGAGGGCGTAGGACCTGGGATAATAGAGCCAATAAATAAATGAGGTAGACAACAGTTTCATGCAATAGCTAATATTATTCAGAGCCCAAGAAAATTTATACTGTGATGGTTAGGAATGATCACAGAAGTAACTTTCTCATAAGTTCAAGTTGTATACATCACAAAGACAATCCAGTTGTGGCAAAAACGTTTTTCCATAGAGGTATATAAAGGTTAATGTAAACTTAAATGTTTAAAAACAAGAGCAAACAATAATGGGTAATCTGAAGTAAGCTTACTTCTGTCTGCTTCACATGGGAGGAGCAAGAAAACACAAAGTACAAGTCTGTGTTTTGAAGAAACTAAGGTCACAAGACTCATTTTCTTAGAGTGTTCTCACAAGCAGTCCCTTCCTGGAGTGCATTCCGACACTTCGCACTTCCGTACCGACCCAACTCTGCCCTTTATTCTCCTTTTAGAAACCAATTAAACAAACACACAAACAAACAAGCAAACATACAAATCAGAATTTAAAAGAAAACCAAAAGCACACACACACACACACACACACACACACACACACCATAAAAAACACATAATTAGAAACCATAATATTTAAGCAAAATACCAATGTGACAAAAGATGCTCAACCAAAGCAATGTGAAATAAAGATCTACAAAAGTACCATTGAGTTTATTTTGCATTGGCCACTTAAGGCTGGGCATGGAACCTACCCTTATATGATTACTATATCTATTAAGACTCCATTGGAGAAAACTAGTATTCTTTTGTAAGTAAATATCAGTTGCACGTAGCTTTTTGGTTAGGGATGAGAGATTGTGTCTAATTTTCCTCTCAACTTGGGGCCCTGGCTTGAGCCAGTGCAGGCCCTGTGGATGCTCCCACTCTCTCTGAGATTTCATAAGTATTTCAGTCCTGTTGTTTCTTCAAGATTCTGTTCCCTGATGTCATACCCACAAACAAACAAACAAACCAGAATTTAAAAGAAAATCAGAAAATGTTTGTAATTCCCCTTTTAATTAATTTAGTAGTGTTTTTATATCTACCATTTTATTTGCATTATTTTTCACAATAATCTTCAATTTTAATGTCTTTCTATATATTACCTCTATTTTATCAGAAATGTTCTCAATGTAAATCTTTGATTTTATCACAAATGTTTCTAATTCCACCTTCAATTAATTTAGAGTTTTTATATCTACCATTTTATATGTAGAAATTTCCATGAAAGTCAATTTTAATGTGTTTGTCTATATATTTCTTGAATTTTACCAGAAATATTTTCCATGTACATCTTCAATTTTATCTGAAAATGTTTATAATTCTACCTCCAATCAACTTAGAATTATCTTTATGCGTTTCATTTTATCTGTATAATTTCCATGATAATCTTTAATTTTAACATGTTTTCTATATATTTCTTCAATTTTATCAGAAATATTTTCCATGTAAATCTTCAAATTTGTCAGAAAATGTTTATAATTCCACTTTCATGAGGTAACCCAATCACAGAAGAATACACATGGAATGCAATCTCTGATAAGTGGATATTAATTTGTACAGAAGCTCTGAATAGTCAAGGCACAATTAGCATAAGAAATGACTCCCATGAAGAAGTAAGGAGAGGGTCCTGATCCTGAAAAGGCTTGATCTAGCGTTGGAGGGGAGTATCAGGACAGAAAAAAAGGAGAGAGGTGATTGGAGAATGGGTGGAGAGAAGGTTTATGGGACATATGGGGAAGGGGGAACTGGGAAAGGGGAAATCATTTGGAATGTAAACAAAGAATATAGAAAATAAAAATATATAATAAAAAATAATTTTACTTTCAATCAACTTAGGAATACCTTTATGTCTACCATTATTATATATATAGAAAATTTTCCATGATAATTTATTATTATTATTTTTTTTTCTATATTCTTTTATTACATTCCAAATGAATTCCCCTTTCCTGGTTCCACCATCCCCATAAGTCCCATAAGCCCTCTTCCCTCCACCTGTTCCCCAATCAATCTCCTCCCACTTCCCTGTCCTGGTAATCCCCTACCTGCTGCATCAAGCCTTTCCAGGACCAGGGCCCTCTCCTTCCTTCTTCTTGGGAGTCATTTGATATGTGACTTGTGTCTTGGGTATTCAGAGCTTCTGGGCTAATATCCACTTCTCAGTGACTGCATTCCATGCGTGTTCTTTTGTGATTGGGTTACCTCACTTAGGATGATATTTTCCAGTTTTAACCATTTGCCTAAGAATTTCATGAATTCATTGTTTTTAATTGCAGAATAGTATTCCATTGTGTAAATATACCACATTTTCTGTATCCATTACTCCACTGAGGGACATCTGGGTTCTTTCCAGCTTCTGGCTATTATAAATAAGGCTGCTATGAACATAATGGAGCATGTGTCTTTATTGCATGCCAGGGAATCCTCTGGGTATATGTCCAGGAGAGGTATAGCAGGTTCCTCCGGAAGTGTCATGTCCAGTTTTCTGAGGAACTGCCAGACTGATTTCGAAAGTGGTTGTACCATCTTACAGCCCCACTAGCAGTGGAGGAGTGTTCCTCTTTCTCCACATCCTTGCCAACACTTGCTGTCTCCTGAGTTTTTAATCTTAGCCATTCTGACAGGTGTGAGGTGAAATCTCAGGGTTGTTTTGATTTTCATTTCCCTAATTACTAATGATGTTGAACATTTCTTAAGGTGTTTCTCAGCCATTTGAAATTCTTCAGGTGAAAATTCTTTTTTTAGCTCTCTACCCCATTTTTTAATAGGGTTATTTGGCTCTCTGGACTCTACCTTCTTGAGTTCTTTGTATATATTGGATATTAACCCTCTATTGGATGTAGGCTTGGTGAAGATCTTTTCCTAATTTGTTGATTGGCATTTTGTCCTATTGACAGTGTCCCTTGCCTTACAGAAACTTTGTAATTTTATGAGGTCCCATTTGTCAATTTTTTTCTTTTCTTTTCTTTTCCTTTTTTTTTTTTTTTTTTTTTGTTGTTGTTGTTGTTTTGCTTTTTTGTTTTTTGAGACAGGTTTTCTCTGTATAGCCCTGGCTGTCCTGGAACTCACTCTGTAGACTTAGGCTCGCCACCACCGCCTGGCTTTTTTTTTTTTTTTAAGATTTATTTATTGTATATAAGTACACTGTAGCTGTCTTCAGACACACCAGAAGAAGGCGTCAGATCTTGTTATGGGTGGTTGTGTGCCACCATGTGATTGCTGGGATTTGAACTCAGGACCGTTGGAAGAAGAGTCAGTGCTCTTAATCGCTGATTAACCACTGAGCATTCTCTCCAGCCCTGCCCCCCTCCCATTTGTCAATTCTTGATCTTAGAGCATAAGCTTTTGATGTTCTGTTCAGGAACTTTTCCCCAGTGCCCATGTCCTCAAGGGTCTTTCCCAGTTTCATTTCTATTAGTTTCAGTGTGTCTGTTTTTTTTTTTTCTTTTTTTCTTTCTTTCTTTTTTTTCCTTCGAGACAGGGTTTCTCTGTATAGCCCTGGCGGTCCTGGAACTCACTCTGTAGAGCAGACTGGCCTTGAACTCAGAAATCCACCTGCCTCTGCCTCCCAGAGTGCTGGGATCACAGGCGTGTGACACCACTGCCCGGCTAGTGTGTCTGGTTTTATGTGGAGCTCCTTGATCTACTTGGATTTGAGCTTAGTACAAGGATATAAGAATGGACCGATTTGCATTCTTCTGCATGCTGATCTTCAGTTGAACCAGCACCATTTGTTGAAAAAATTTTTTTGATTTGTTTGTTTTTTGTTTGTTTGTTTTTGCTTTATTTATTTATTTTTTTCTGAGACAGGGTTTCTCTGTATAGCCCTGGCTGTCCTGGAACTCACTCTGTAGACCAGGCTGGCCTTGAACTCAGAAATCTGCCTGCCTCTGCCTCCCAAAGTGCTGGGATTAAAGCCATGCTCCACCACTGCCTGGCGGTTATCATTTTTCCACTGGATGGTTTTAGCTCCTTTGTCGAAGATCAAGTGACCAAAAGTGTGTGGGTTCATTTCTGGATCTTCAATTCTATTCCATTGATCTACCTGCCTGTCATTGTACCAATACCATGCAATTTTTTACACTATCGCTCTGTAGTACTGCTTGAGGTCTGGGATAGTGATTCCCCAGAAATCCTTTTACTGTTGAGAATAGTTTTAGCTTTCCTGGGTTTTTTTTTGTTATTCCAGATGAATTTGAGAATTGCTCTTTCTAACTGTATAAAGAACTAAGTTGGGATTTTGATGGGGATTGCATTGAATCTGTAGATTGCTTTTGGCAAGATGGCCATTTTTACTATATTATTCCTGCCAATCCACGAGCATGGCAGATTTTTCCATTTTCTAAGGTCTTCTTCAATTTCCTTCTGCAGAGTCCTGAAGTTCTTGTCATACAGATCTTTCGCTTGTTTGGTTAGAGTCAAACCAAGATACTTTATATTGTTTGTGGCTATTGTGAAGTGTGTCATTTCCCTAATTTCTTTCTCAGCCTGCTTATCCTTTGCGTATAGGAAGGCAACTGATTTGCTTGAGTTGATTTTATAACTGGCCACTTTGCTGAAGTTGTTTATCAGCTATAGGAGTTCTCTGGTGTTTTTTTTTTGGGGGGGGGGAGGAGGGGGTTACTTACATATACTGTCATATCATCTGTAAATATTAATAGCTTGACTTCTTCCTTTCCAATTTGTATCCCTTTGACTTCTTTATGTTGTATAATTGCTTTAGCTAGAAGTTCAAGTACTATATTGAAAAGATATGGAGAGAAGGGGCAGCCTTGTCTGGTCCCTGATTTTAGTGGCATTGCTTCAGTTTCTCTCCATTTCGTTTGATGTTGGCTACCAGTTTGCTGTATATTGCTTTTACTATGTTTAGTATGGGCCTTGAATTCCTGAGAATCCTTGAAGAATCCTGAGAATTCCTTGAATTCCTTGAATCCTGAGAGGATGCTGAATTATATCAAAAGCTTTTTCAGCATCTAATGAAATAACCATGTGTTTTTTTTGTCTTTGAGTTTGTTTATGTAGTGGATTGCATTGATGGATTTCCCTATATCGTACCATCCCGGCATCCCTGGGATGAAGCTTACTTGATCATGGTGAGTGATCATTTTGATGTGTTCTTGGATTCTTTTGGCAAGAATTTTATTGAGTATTTTTGCATTGAGATTCATAAGGGAAATTGGTCTGAAGTTCTCTTTCTTTGTTGGGTCTTTGTGTGGTTTTGTTATCAGCATAATTGTGGCTTCATAGAACGAGCTGGGTAGTGTTCCTTCTGTTTCTATTTTGTGTCATAGTTTAAAGAGTATTGGTGTTAGGTCTTCTTTGAAGGTCTGATAGAATTCTGCACTAAAACCATCTGGTCTTGTGCTTTTTTTGGTTGGAAGACTTTCAATGACCACTTCTATTTCTTTAGGGGTTATGGGACTGTTTCGATGATCTATTTGATCCTCATTTAATTTTGGTATTTGGTATCTGTCTATGAAATTGTCCATTTCCTCCAGATTCTCCAGTTGTGTTGCTTATAGGTTTTTGTAGTAGGATCTGATGATTTTTTGAATTTCCTCAGTTTCTGTTGTTATGTCTCCCCTTTCATTTCTAATTTTGTTAATTTGGATACTGTCACTGTGCCCTCTGATTAGTCTGGCTGAGGTTTTATCTATCTTGTTGGTTTTCTAAAAACACCAGTTCCTGGTTTTTTTGATTCTTTGTATGATTCTCTTTGTTTCTACTTGATTGATTTCAGCCCTGAGTTTGATAATTTCCTGTCTTCTACTCCTCCTGGGTGAATTGGCTTCTTTTTGTTCCAGGGCTTTAAGGTGTGCCATTAAGCTGCTAGTGTATGCTCTCTCGAGTTTCTTTTTGGAGGCACTCAGGCTATGATTTTTCCTCTTAACACGGCTTTCATTGTGTCCCATAAATTTGTGTATGTTGTGCCTTCATTTTTATTAAATTCTAAAAAGTCTTTGATTTCTTTCTTTATTTCTTCCTTGCCCAAGGTGTCATTGAGTAGAGTATGTTCAGTTTCCACGTGTATGTGGGCTTTCTGTTGTTTTTGTTGCTATTGAAAACCACTCTTAAAAAAAAAAGAAAAGAAAACCACTCTTACTCCATAGTGATCTGATAGGAGGCATGGGATTAGTTCGATCTTCTTAAATTTGTTGAGGTCTGTCTTGTGACCCATTATATGGTCGATTTTGGAGAAGGTACCTTGAGGTACTGAGAAAAAGGTATATTCTTTTGCTTTAGGATGAAATGTTCTTTATATATCTGTTAAATCCAATTGGTCTAAAGCTTCAATTAGTTTTACTGTGTCCCTGTTCAGTTTCTGTTTTCCTGATCTGTCCACTGAGGAGAGTGGAGTGTTGAAGTCAGCCACAATTATTGTGTTAAGTGCAATGTGTGCTTTGAGCTTTAGTAAAGTTTCTTTTACGAATGAGGGAGCCCTTGCATTTGGAGCATAAATGTTCAGAATTAAGAATTCTTCTTGGTGGATTTTACATTTAACCAGCAAGAAGTGTCCTTCCGTGTCTCTTTTGATGACTTTTGATTGAAAGTCAATTTTATCTGATATTAGAATGGCTACTCCAGTTTGTTTCCTGAGACCATTTGCTTGTAAAATTGTTTTCCATCCTTTTACTCTGAGGTAGTGTTTGTCTTTGACACTGAGATGTGTTTTCTGTATGCAGCAAAATGTAGGGTCCTGTTTCCTTATCCAGTCTGTTAGTCTATGTCTTTTTATTGGGCAATTGAGCCCATTGATGTTAAGAGATATTAAGGAGTAGTGATTATTATTTCCTGTTATTTTTTATGTTATTTTTATGTTTGAGTGATTGTCTTCTTTTGGGTTTGATGAAAGAAGGTAACTATCTTGCTTTTTCCAGGGTTAGTTTCCCTCCTCACATTGGCATTTTCCACCTATTATCCTTTCTAGGGCTGGGTTTGTGGAAAAATATTGTGTAGATTTGCTTCTATCATGGAATATCTTGGTTTCTACATCTATGGTGATTGAGAGTTTTGCTGGGTATAGTAGTCTTGACTGGCATTTTTGTTCTCTTAGAGTCTGCATGAGATCTGCCCAGCATCTTCTAGCTTTCATGGTCTCTGGTGAGAAGTCTGGTGTAATTCTGATAGGTTTTCCTTTATATGTTACTTGGCCTTTTTCTCTTACTGCCTTAATATTCTTTCTTTGTTTAGTATATTTGGGGTTTTGATTATTATGTGACAGAAGGTATTTCTGTTCTTGTTCTATCTGTTTAGAGTTCTGTAGGTTTCTTGTATGTTCATGGGCATCTGTCTCTTTAGTTTAGTTGACCATGCCCGCTCAGTCAGTCAACAGGAGGTTTTCCAGTGCGGGAGTGAGGATTGAAAAGAAAGAGACAATTAGACAAAGCTGCAGTATGACCCCAGTCGGTTCTGAGACTGAAGGGCGGGTTTAATAATTATCAATCCATTTTTATACCAATTTAATTACATGTAGGAGTTAAGGTCAATAGTAGTACAATAAGGAATAAGCAAGACAGTAAACACAAAATTGTTAAGGCAGTAAGCAAAATCTCACATCACTTCATTGACAGTTCTTTCCAAGGGTGTGTAAGGATGACCAAAATACCTGAGCCTACTTCCTTGTCCAAGCCCAGAATCTTGCCTGAAGTTTGTTTCTTCCCATAACCTACTTCCTTATTATGCCATGTCCTAATGTCAGATTCCTGCTTAAGCCCTTGTCCTTGGCCAATGTCTGACTCCTGCCAGGCAGCACGGCACCCCGATAAGGCTCTCCACAGTTAGGGAAGTTTTCTTTCATAATTTTATTGAAGATATTTGCTGGCCCTTTATGTTGTAAATCTTCACTCTCATCTATACGTATAATCTTTAGGTTTGGACTTCTCATTGTGTCCTGGATTTCCTGGATGTTTTGGGTTACAAGCTTTTTGCATTTTGCATTTTCTTTGACTGTTGGGTCATGCTTTCTATGGTATCTTAGGCATCTGAGTTTCTTTCTTCTATCTCTTGTTGATATTTGCATCTATGAGCCCTGATTTCTTCCCAAGGTTTTCTATCTCCAAAGTTGTTTCCCTTTGTGATTTTTTAGTTGTTTCTACTTCTGTTTTTAGATCCTGGATGGCTTTACTCACTTGCTTCACTTGTTTGTTTGTATTTTCCTGTAATTCTTTAAGAAATTTTTGTGTTTCCTCTTTCATGACTTCTGCCTGTTGACCCATGTTCTCCTGTATTTCTATAAATGATTTTTGCATTTCCTCCTTATTGACTTCTCTCTGTTGACCCATATTCTCCTGAATTCTTGAAATGATTTTTGTATTTCCCTTGTAAGAGCGTCTACCTTTTGATCCATTTTCTCCTGTATTTCTTTAAGAGATTTATTTATGTCCTTCTTGTGTTCCTCTAACAGCATCATGATCACTGATTTTAAATCTAAATCTTGTTTTCCTGGTGTATTGGGATATCCAGGACTTGTTGTTGTTGTAGAATTGGGTTCAGAGGCTGCCATATTGCCTTGATTTCTGTTAGTAACGTTCCTATGTTAGACTTTTGACATCTGGTTTTCTCTGCTGTTAGTTGGTCCTATTGTCACTGTCTACTCCTTGAACCTCCTATGAGCCTGTAAGGCTATTTCTGCTGTCTGGATGATTGGGTTTCCCCTGGCACAGATTGCTGATGGGCTGCCCTACTCTTGGGTGCCGTTGGAGTCCTGATGTGCCTTGCCCCAAGCAATGTTATACTCAGGGTTGTCTCTGTGTACTTAGTGTTGCCTCTCTGATATCTAAGATGGCGGAGGCTGGGGATACCTCTTCCATGTAAACAACCCACGACAGGGCTGGCACACAGACGACCCACAGAGCTGCCCAGGTCTTGGGCTCAAGCAGAAGCCTGGCGGTCTGTGTCCCAAGCGATGTTAAACTCGGGATATCTCTGTGTACCTGGTGTTGCCTGTCCTGTCTGTCTGGGAGCGAAGATAGAGGCGAGAATCCCCTCCAAGTGCCGATTATTCTGCAGGGCAATCGACCCACCACCGGGCTGGCACACAGAGGACCCACAAAGCTGCCCAGGTCTTGGGTGCAGGCAGAAGCCCGGCGGTCTTCATCCCAAGAGATGTTAAACTCGGGATATCTCTGTGTACCTGTTGTTGCCTGTTCTATCTGGGAGCTGCAGGGAGTCTTGTTAACCAATCATCTAGACATCTTTCTCTCTTCTTACAGATGGTTCTGTTTGAGGTGTCTCTTAGCATCTGTTTAAAATTCTCAAATTGCATCCATCAAATTTTTTGAATCCTATTTGTGGTTACATTTGATTATACATTCATAGACATTTTAGGTTTGCTATTAGGAAATAGCTTTATTTCTTATACTTATTTGGTAATAACATGAATTATAGTGCAAATATAATTGAGGAGAAAAATACATAGAAATGGTCAAATATGATTATGGCGATTAAAGGAGTAGACCATAACTTTACTTTGTGTGTGTTGGTAAAATCTTGCACATCTAAAGCAAACTTCTTTTTTTTTTAATTTTTTTTAAAATTTTATTTGATATATTTTTTATTTACATTTCAAATGATTTCCCCTTTTCTGGTCCCCCACTCCCCGAAAGTCACATAAGCCCCCTTCCCTCCCTCTTTTCTCCCACCCATCCCTTCCCACTTCCCTGTTCTGGTTTTGTCTTATATTGCTACACTGAGTCTTTACAGAACCAGGAGCCACTCCTCCGTTCTTCTTGTACCTCATTTGAAGTGTGGATTATATTTTGGGTATTCCAGTTTTCCAGGCAAATATCCACTTATTAGTGAGTGATTGATCTTTTGAGACTGGGTTACCTCACTTAGTATGATGTTCTCCAGCTCCATCCATTTGCCTAAGAATTTCATGAATTCATTGTTTCTAATGGCTGAATAGTACTCCATTGTGTATATATACCACATTTTTTGCATCTGTTCTTCTGTTGAGGGATACCTGGGTTCTTTCCAGCTTCTGGCTATTATAAATAGGGCTTAAAGCAAACTTCTGTTTTGTCATTATTTACATCATGCTTCTCAGTGGTTTGGTATTAAAGTAATACTCTCACCACCTCTCTATCATTTGATTAAAGTGTATAGAAAACTGAATTCAATTAAAAACAAATGCTTTGGATCTGATGATTTTTAAATATAGCCAATAAGTAACTTGACTCTTTTAATCGTAGAAGAACAGAATATGTAACACACTTAGAATATAGCCTGAAAATAAACAGTAATTTATTATTGACCAATTATTATTTTTAGATTTAAATTTTTCTTTTTTTAATATAATTAATTAATTAAATTTTTACACTCCATATTTTATTCTCCTACATGTCCATCCTTTAACTGTTCCACATCCCATACCTCCTCCCCAATCTCCTGTCTCCACGTGGATGTTCTCACCCCCACTTCCCACCTGACATCTAAACTCCCTGGGGCCTCCAGTCTATTGAGGGTTAGGTGCATCATCTCTGAATGAACACAGACTAGGCAGTCCTCTACTGTATGTGTGTTGGGGGACCAATTTTTAATATTAACTAATAATTAATATAAAACAATATTATGCTAGTATAATATATTATACAATATCATATTATAATAAAGTATTAACTAATAACCAATATCAATATTAATATAGCCAATATAATTGATATTAGAATTAATATTACTAATTTAAAATCATATTAATATCAGGATAATATAATTAATTATTAACCAGCACTTGTCTTACTTAATATCTTGATGATGATGTCATCTTATAATCTCAAGAATTTACTCTAAAAATATTATCTGAAATCTACACCTAGGTCAGAAGATACCAGCTTTTTAATACTAAACTGCCAAATTGTTTTCCTGAAAGTCTAATTTAAATAAATTGTTACCATAAATAGTTTACTTTCCATCATTGACATTGATTACTTCCTTTTGTGCTAATTCTAATTTTATTGTTTTTTTACAATAAGTTCTAAAAGTGTTTTAAAGAATGTCCTCATCTATGTTAGTTCACTGTAGCTGCCATAGAAAAGAACTGCCAACTGGTGGCCTAGCAACAGAATTTCTAGAGGCTTTAAATCCAAGCCCAAAGTTCTGCAGCTGAGGTTCTTCCTTGTTCCTTAGCTGAGAGATAGCCACCTTCTTACTGTGTCTTTCTGTAGTCCATAGTCCACGTGGACGCAAGCTTTTTCTGTGTGTACGTCTCTGTAGTAAGCATGCTAGCCACTGGCCAGGGCCTGTCTATGGTGTGCTTTAACCACTTTCCCCTTCTCAGGCTCTATCTCCAGATACAGATGTAGCTTTAGACCAAAGTCAGGCTTCAAGTTACACAGCTTTGCGTGGACGTAATTTAGATCATGTATCATTTAATTGCCAATCAAGAATAAGTCATTACATTTTCTTCTTTTCATTGAAATTTAGTGCAGTTATTTCGGAATCTGCTTTTGATAGCATCTTAATGTAATTTCATTGTTTTTCACTTTGAAAATAGAATTTATTTTTCATTGAAACAGTAAATGTTTTCAGTACTATTAAAAGGAAACATGGTAGGCACAGAGCTTAGGTTCCAGTCCTGAGGCCTCTGGCAAGAGCCCTCAGATCTCCGCTTCTGGATCCAGAACAGCCTGGGCTGCAACGCCACATCTCCAGGTCCTGCAAGAGGCACGAGGGGCATTCCGGAAGGCCGACTGGGAGGAGTCAGTGTACTCTGGTGAGTCCAGCAGGCCCCTGTGGGAGCCTTCAGGTGTCTGCTTTGGGATCTGAACAGCCTGGGCCACAGCACCCTGTCTCCAGGCAGTGCAGGAGGTCAGCTGTGCACCTAGGAAGAGGCAGCTTGCACTGGTGAGTCCAGCATTGACAAGACCAATTAACAACAGTGAGAACTAGATGGCAAAAGGCAAACACAGGAATTTCACTAACAGAAATCAAGGCAATATGGCAACATCTGAACCCAATTCTCCTTTAACAGCATGTCCTGGATACCCCATCACACCAGTAAAACAAGATTTGGATTTAAAATCACTGGTCATGATGCTGGTACAGGAACACATGAAGGACATACTTAAAGAAATTTAGGAGAAAATGGATCAAAAGTTAGAAGCCCTTACAAGGGAAACACAAAAACCATTGAAAGAAATTCAGGAGAATACAAAAGCCATTAAGGAGGAAACGCAAAAATCACTTAAAGAAATACAGGAGAACTTTGGTCAACAGGCTGAGGTCATGAAAGAGGAAACACAAAAATCTCTTAAAGAATTAGAGGAAAGCACAAACAAGCAAGTGAAGGAGCTAAGCAAAACCATCCAGGATCTAAAATCAGAAGTAGAAACAACTAAGAAAACTCAAAGGGAGACAACTTTGGAGATAGAAAACCTTGGGAAGAAATCAGGGGACATAGATGCAAATATCAACAACAGAATACAAGAGATAGAAGAAAGAATCTCAGATGCTGAAGATACCATAGAAACCATGGACTCAACAGTTAAAGAAAATGCAAAATGCAAAAAGCTTGTAACCCAAAATATCCAGGAAATCCAGGACACAATGAGAAGACCAAACCTAAGGATTATAGGCATAGATGAGAGTGAAGATTGACATCTTAAAGGGCCAGCAAATATCTTCAATAAAATTATGGAAGGAAACTGCCCTAATCTAAAGAGAGAGATGCCCATGAATATACAAGAAGCCTACAGAACTCCAAACAGACTGGACCAGAACAGAAATACCTCCCGTCACATAATAATCAAAACACCAAATGTACTAAACAAAGAAAGAATATTAAAGGCAGTAAGAGAAAAAGGCCAAGTAACATATAAAGGAAGACCTATCAGAAACACACCAGACTTCTCACCTGAGACTATGAAAGCTAGAAGATCCTGGGCAGAGCTCATGCAGACTCTAAGAGAACACAAATGCCAGCCAAAACTACTATATCCAGCAAAACTCTCAATCACCATAGATGGAGAAACTAAGATATTCAATGACAAAACCAAGTTTACCCAATATCTATCCACAAACCCAGCCCTACAAAGGATAATAGGAGGAAAACACCAATATACAAGGAGGGAAACTTCACCCTGGAAAAAGCAAGGTAGTAACCTTCTCTCATCAAACCCAAAAGAAGTTAACCAATCAAATTTTAAAAATAGCATCAAAAATAACAGGAAGTAACAATCACTATTCCTTAATATCTCTTAACATCAATGGACTCAATGCCCCAATAAAAAGACATAGACTAACCGACTGGATACATAAACAGGACCCTACATTTTGCTGCATACAGGAAACACACCTCAGGGCCAAAGACAAACACTACCTTAGAGTAAAAGGCTGGAAGACAATTTTACAAGCAAATGGTCTCAGGAAAGAAGCTGGAGTAGCCATTCTAGTATCAGATAAAATTGACTTTCAACCCAAAGTCATCAAAAGAGACTCTGAGGGATACTTCTTGCTGGTCAAAGGAAAAATATAAGAAGAACTTTCAATCCTAAACATCTATGCTCTAAATGCAAGGGCACCCTCATTAATAAAAGAAAATTTATTAAAGCTCAAAGCACACATTGCACCTAACACAATAATTGTGGGTGGCTTCAACACTGCACTTTCCTCAATGGACCGATTAGGAAAACAGAAACTGAACAGGGACACAATGAAACTAATTGAAGCTTTGGACTAATTAGATTTAACAGATATATATAGAACATTCTATCCTAAAGCAAAAGAATATACCTTTTTCTCAGCACCTCATGGTACCTTCTCCAAAATTGACCATATAATTGGTCACAAGACAGACCTCAACAAATATAAGAAGATCGAACTAATCCCATGCCTCCTATCAGATCACTATGGAGTAAAAGTGGTCTTCAATAGCAACAAAAACAACAGAAAACCCACATACACGTGGAAACTGAACAATACTCTACTCAATGATACCTTGGTCAAGGAAGAAATAAAGAAAGAAATTAAAGACTTTTTAGAACACAATGAAAATGAAGACACAACATACCAAAATCTATGGGACACAATGAAAGCAGTGCTAAGAGGAAAACTCATAGCCCTGAGTGCCTCCAAGAAGAAAATGGAGAGAGCATACACGAACAGCTTAATGACACACCTGAAAGCCATGGAACAAAAAGAAGCTATTTCACCCAGGAGGAGTAGAAGGCAGGAAATCATCAAACTCAGGGCTGAATTCAATCAAGTAGAAACAAAGAGAACCATACAAAGAATCAACAAAACCAGGAGCTGGTTCTTTGAGAAAACCAACAAGATAGATAAACCCTTAGCCAGACTAACCAAAGGGCACAGAGACAGTATCCAGATTAACAAACTTAGAAATGAAAAGGGAGCTATAACAACAGAAACTGAAGAAATTCAAAAAATCATTAGATCCTCCTACAAAAGCCTATACTCAACACAACTGGAGAATCTGGATGAAATGGATAGTTTCCTAGACCGATATCCGACACCAAAACTAAATCAGGATCAAATAGATCAACTAAACAGTCCCATAACACCTGAACAAATAAAAGGGGTCATAGAAAGTCTCCCAACCAAAAAAAGCACGGGACCAGATGGCTTCAGTGCAGAATTCTATCAGACCTTCATAGAAGACCTAACACCAATACTATTCCACAAAATAGAAACAGAAGGAACTCTACCCAACTCGTTCTATGAAGCCACAATTACGCTGATACCAAAACCACACAAAGATCCAACAAAGAAAGAGAACTTCAGGCCAATTTCTCTTATGAATATTGATGCAAAAATACTTAATAAAATTCTTGCCAACCGAATCCAAGAACACATCAAAACGATCATCCACCATGATCAAGTAGGCTTCATCCCAGGGATGCTGGGATGGTTCAGTTATAAGAAAATCCATCAATGCTATCCACTACATAAACAAACTCAAAGAAAAAAACCATATGATCATCTCATTAGATGCCGAAAACCATTTGACAAAATTCAGCATCCTTTCATGCTAAAAGTCTTGGAAAGAACAGGAATTCAAGGCCCATACCTAAACATCGTTAAAGCAATATACAGCAAACCAGTAGCCAACATCAAACTAAACAGAGAGAAACTTGAAGCAATCCCACTAAAATCAGGGACTAGACAAGGCTGTCCTCTCTCTCCATATCTTTTCAATATAGTAATTAAAGTTCTAGCTAGAGCAATTAGACAACATAAGGAGGTCAAGGGGATACAAATTGGAAAGGAAGAAGTCAAATTATCACTATTTGCAGATGACATGATAGTCTACTTAAGTGACCTGAAAACCTCCACCAGAGAACTCCTACAGCTGATAAACAACTTCAGCAAAGTGGCTGGTTACAAAATCAACTCAAGCAAATCAGTTGCCTTCCTATACTCAAAGGATAAGCAGGCTGAGAAAGAAGTTAGGGAAATGACACCCTTCATAATAGCCACAAACAATATAAAGTATCTTGGTGTGACTCTAACCAAACAAGTGAAAGATCTATATGACAAGAACTTCAGGTCTCTGAAGAAGGAAATCGAAAAAGACCTCCGAAAATGGAAAAATCTGCCATGCTCGTGGATCGGCAAGATTAATATAGTTAAAATGGCCATCTTGCCAAAAGCAATATACTGATTCAATGCAATCCTCATCAAAATCCCAACTCAGTTCTTCACAGAGTTAGAAAAAGCAATTCTCAAATTCATCTGGGATAACAAAAAACCCAGGATAGCTAAAACTATTCTCAACAACACAAGAAATTCTGGGGGAATCAGTATCCCTGACTTCAAGCAATACTACAGAGCAATAGTGTTAAAAACTGTTTGTATTGGCACAGTGACAGACAAGTGGACCAATGGAATAGAATTGAAGATCCAGAAATGAACCCACACACCTATGGTCACTTAATCTTCATCAACCATCAAATTGGGAAAGGATATTCACCAACCCTACATCTGATAGAGGGCTAATATCCAATTCAGATCTAAACAAATAATTTTCACCTGAAGAAATTCGGATGGCCAAGAGGTACCTTAAGAAGTGCTCAACATCATTAGTCATTAGGGAAATGCAAATCAAAACAACCCTGAGATTTCACCTTACACCAGTCAGAATGGCTAAGGTCAAAAACTCAGGAGACAGCAGGTGTTGGCAAGGATGTGGAGAAAGAGGAACACTCTTCCAAGGCTGGTGGGGTTGTAAGATGGTACAACCACTTTGGAAATCAGTTTGGCGGTTCCTCAGAAAACTGGACATGACACTTCTGGAGGACCCTGCTATACCTCTCCTGGGCATATACCCAAAGGATTCCCCGGCATGCAATAAAGACACATGCTCCATTATGTTCATAGCAGCCTTATTTATAATAGCCAGAAGCTGGAAAGAACCCAGATGCCCCTCAAAGGAGGAATGGATACAGAAAATGTGGTATATTTACACAATGGGATACTAATCAGCAATTAGAAACAATGAATTCACAAAATTTTTAGGCAAATGGTTTGATCTGGAAAATATCAACCTAAGTGAGGTAACCCAATCACAAAAGAATACACATGGAATGCAATCTCTGATAAGTGGATATTAATTACCCAGAAGCCCTAAATACCCAAGGCACAAATTGCATAACAAATGACTCCCATGAAGAAGTATGGAGAGGGTCCTGATCCTGGAAAGGATAGATCTAGCATTGGAGGGGAATATAAGGACAAAGAAAAAGGAGGGAGGTGATTGGAGAATTGATGGAGAGAAGAATGTTTATGGGACATATGGGGAGGGTGGATCCGGGAAAGGGGAAATCATTTGTAATGTAAACAAAGAATATAGAAAATAAAAATATTAAATAAAAAAATAAACAAACCTAAAAAAAAGGAAACATGTTTTTGTTTGTTTGTTTGTTTTGTTTGTTTGTTTTTACGAGACAGGGTTTCTCTGTATAACCCTGGCTGTCCTGGAACTCATTCTGTAGACCAGGCTGGACTCAAACTCAGAAATCCCGCCTGCCCCTGCCTCCCAAGTGCTGGGATTACAGGCGTGCACCACCACTGCCTGGCTATGTATTTTCTTAGAATGTGCTTACTTCATACTTTTCTTTCTTCTTTGTATATGGTTAGGTATAAAATTTTGAGTCATAGTGATTTTACTCAAATCTTTGTAAGGACTTAAATCAGTATTTCTTTATCTGAAGGTAAACTGTGCCTAAAACAGTGTGCCTTTTTTTGTCTATAATACTTTTTCATGATGCTAGGCAAACTGTCTTATTATTTATTTTGTAGCTATGAGTTCATTTATATAATCTTAAGGCATGCTACAATCATTTGACTTATTTTACAGTTTCATAAAATAATATGAAAATTTATGATTGCTATAATTAAGATACTTTTTTGTCATGTTTAGGATTTCCTTTTCTTAAAGACACACTTTATATGCCTTTGGTTACTTTCATTGCTTTTCCTATGGTTAAAAGCCTGATGCATATTTAGTATGCTTAGTATCTTCTAGTCCATAGTACTTTGAAAAAAAAAAACAAGAAAAAGACAATGTTCTGGTCAATTTAGTTTTTTTTCTACCTCCATATGTTATTGAAGGGGTTAAGAGATTTATTCCAGCTATCATCAATTTGAACTATGAATCCAGATTTGGTTTATCACTGTTGGGACTTTATTATTTAATTAAATATACATCTACTTTAACTGTGATCCTTTAATGTTTTTAAATATTTGTGTCTATTAGATCTAGTATTTAGACCTTAAAAGTCTGTATATGTCCTTTTCTTTAGTTTATAGTTAACTCATCATAATGGTTTAAAATCTTTGAGATGGACAGGGAAAATCACAATGTGTAAGTTGCCTGTGGTGGTATTAAATGTTCTTCCTGGAATATTTATGTCTGCTTATATACTTTACTTGGTTAAGATTTTTACTTTTGGGCATGGGGTTGTCACTTTTATGTGAAGTGACCAATTTCAATCTTCTGTCTATCTATCTATCTATCTATCTATCTACCAACCTACCTATTATCTACCTATTCACCCACAGTCTATTTGTCTGTCATTTTTGCCCCCAAAATACCATATTTTCTTTCTTATTTTTTCATAAATCTAGGTTCTGAATTTCCTGTCCTTCTTATTGACTCCTAAAGGTATTAATTATATCTCTTAACTTCTGCTATTCTGAAGTCTTATTATATTATCATATCTACCAGTCTGAGGAGGTTCAAATTTCCTTTTATTTTTTACTCTTAGCCTGAGTTCATGTCCTTCAGACTTCCATCAGTTATGTTCAATGTTTCCTCACTAGGGTATTTGTACCACATTGGTTACTGAAATGTCCCCTGAAGAGTCTTAGAGAACATAATCATACCATTGCATTTTCTAGCCTTAATTGATGAAATGCCTTGCATCTTTTGATCCCTCCCTCTAAAAGGGAGGATCTTCCTTATATCTTCCATAGCAGTAAAGGTATCTGTACTTATTCAGTGCCATCCTTTATTATTGGTTTGTTTCCAGGAGTTATTGTTGCTGCATATTAATATTCCAAATGGACCTGAATATTTCTGATAATCAGTAATAATTATAATTATTATTTAACCTTTACCCAGCACATTTAGGATCTAGGCAGACAGATTTAGGATGTCTGTCTGTCCTGCTGGTAGATAAGATCAGATCTTTTATTGATTACAAAAGGTTGAGGAGGAGGCATGTGAATGGACAGTGCAGTCCTGTAGGACATCTACTGCATTTGTTGTTTCTATCTAGTTGTAATTAAGATGGTCCTTTAGTCCACTAGGAGGAGCACCCCCCATGTCTAGATTCAGGTGGACCATCTTTATTTCAGGTACTTGCAGTCCAAGCATCATGTTCTGTTATGGGTCTTATAGGACCCCGACTTTTTGATAGGTTTGCCTTATCTAAACACTTTATTTTAAATTTCCGCACTCATTTAACAGAATTCTGATTGGTTTTCAGCTCTGCATCTCCTCTGCGTTAAAGGAAAGAGGCCCTTTAACCAGGTCAGAGAGACTTTGACTCTCTTACTTGTGTTTTGTGAGTGATGGATCCTTCTAAAGTTGTCATTTGATTTGTTTTTTAATGTATCTGTTTGGCATTCAGCATCTGTCACCCAATTCCAGTCTTTGTAATTACAGATCCTCACGTAGCCCTCAGACGAGTGAAGGGCTGATGATGCAGCACACCTGCTTTTACAGATTGCATGATTTATTGGAGAAATGTTCTTGACAAAAAATTTTAGGCAGGTGTATTAACTGTTTTCGTTGTTGTGATAACATAATGATAACATCTGTGAGCAGCAACTTAACCTCTTTTCAGTTAAGACAGGGTTTATTTTGGCTTCAGTGACATGGTGGCAGGAGCCTGGGACGTCCGAGCGTTCGTTCATTTTGTTGGAGACAGTTATGAGTGCTGGTGCACACTTCTCTTTCTCCTCTTATAAGTTTAGATTTTTGTTTGTTTGTATTTCATTTTATTTTCTTGGGTTAGTATGAGTCTTTTCACTTCAGCTAACACAGTCTAGGTTAGCATACCTGCTTTGTCTACAATGTCTGAGTAAGTGTATGTCATTGAGTAGTTTGTGGTGAAAATGATGGAAAACTTATCTTAGTATTTTTGTGAAGAGTTTTGTTAAAGAACATTGACTTAGAAAAACTTAGTGAGTGTATGCCACACTTCAAAGAACAAATTTTTAATATTTGGAAATTTGGCAATATCCTATGTAACAAGGTATTAATATTGTCTCACTTTTATTTAATTGAAAAATTTTATCTTACAGTTGGAAATGACATTTTAAAAATTTATTTATTTACATTTCAAATGTTATCCCCTTTCCTGCTTTCTCCACTGCAACCCCCCTATTACATCCCACCCTTATCCTGCTTCTATGAGGGTGCTCCCCCCCACACCTACCTGCTCCTGCCTCACCAGCCTAGCATTCATTCTTTTACACTGGGGCCTTAACAGGATAAGGGCCTCCCCTTCCGTTGATGGCAGATAAGGCCCCTTCAGCTCCTTCAGTCCTTCCCCTAACTCCTCCATTGGGATCCCTGTGCTCAGTCCAATGGTAGGCTGTGAACCTCTGCCTCAGTATTAGTCAGGCTCTGGCACAGCCTATCAGGAGACAGCTGCATCAGGCTCCTGTCAGCAAGCACTCCATCAGCAATAGTGTCTGCATATGGAATGGATCCCCGGGTGGGGCAGTCTCTGGATGTCCTTTCCTTTAGTCTCTGCTCCATTCTTTATCCCTGTATTTTATTTAGACAGGAACAATTGTGGGTTAAAATTTTGGAGACGGGTGGGTGGACCCATCCCTCAGCCGGGGAACCATGTCTATCTACGGGAGGTGGTCTCTAAAGGTTCAAACTCCCCTTTGTTGGGTATTTTGGCTAAAGTCATCCCTGTAAGGTCCTGGGAGGCTCTTGCTTTCCTGGCAACTGGGACTTTCTGGTTGCTACCCCAGTTCCCCATCTCCCATTGCTACACACCTCTGTTTAATTTCCTGACCCTCTATCCATTTCCTCTCATATCTGATTCTTCCCTTCTTCCCCCCTTCTCTTCCTCCCAAGTCCCTCCAGCCCTCTACTTCCCTTGATTATATTGTTCCCCCTTCTAAGTAGGACTGAAACATCTACTTTTTGGTCTTCCTTCCTCTTGAGCTTCATGTGGTCCGTGAGTTGTATTGTGTATTCCACATTCTTTGTCTCATATCCACTTATCAATGAGTACATACCATGTGTGGCCTTTTCTGACTGAGTTACCTCACTTAGGATGGTATTTTCTAGGTCCATTTATTTGCCTGTGAATTTCATGAAGTCGTAGCTTTTAATAGCTGAATAGTATTCCATTGTATAAATGTACCACACTTTCTGTATCTAGTCCTCTATTGAGGGACATCTGGGTTGTTTCCAACTTCTAGCTATTATAAATATGGCTGCTATGAACATAATGGAGCATTTGTCCTTATTACATGTTGGAGCATCTTCTGGGTATATTCCCAGGAGTGGTATAGCTGGGTCCTCAGGTAGTACAAATTCTATTTTTCTGAGGAACCACCAAACTGATTTCCAGAGTAGTTGTATCACCTTGCAATACCTCCAGCAGTGGAGGAGTGTTCCTCTTTCTCCACATCCTTGCCAGCATCTGCTGTCACTTGAGTTTTTTATCTTAGCCATTCTGCCTGGTGTGAGGTGGAATCTCAGGGTCATTTTGATTTGCATTTCCCTGATGACTAAAGATGTTGAACATTTCTTTATGTGTTTCTTGGCCATTCTGGTTTCCTCAGTTGAGGATGCTTTGTTTACCTCTGTTCCCCATTTTTAGATAGGGTTAATTGATTCTCTGGAGTCTAACTTCTTGAGTTCTTTGTATAAATTGGATATTAGCCCTCTATCAGATGTAGGATTGGTAAAGATCTTTTCCCAATCTGGTGGTCGCCATTTTGTCCTATTGACAGTAACAATTGCTTTGTAATTTTATGAGGTCCCATTTGTTGATTCTTGATGTTAGAACATAAGCCATTGGTATTCTGTTTAAAAAATTTCCCCCTGTGCCCATGTGTTCAAGGCTTTTCCCCCACTTTCTCTTCTGTTAGATTCAGTGTATCTAGTTTTACGTGGAGGTCCTTGATCCACTTGGACTTGAGCTTTGTACAGGGAGATACAAATAGATAGATACACATTCTTCTATGTGCCAGTTGAACCAGCACCATTTGTTGGGGATGCTGTCATTTTTTCCCACTGGATGGTTTTAATTCCTTGATCAAAGATCAAGTGACCATAGGTGTGTGGGTTCATTTTTGGGTCTTTCATTCTATTCCATTGATCTCCCTGCCTGTCACTGTACTAATATCATGCAATTTTTATCACTATTTCTTTGTAGTATAGATTGGGGGATGCTGATTCCCCCAAGGAGTACTTTTATTGTTGAGAATTAGTTTTAGCTATCCTGCGTTTTTTGTTATTCCAAATGAATTTGAGAATTGCTCTTTCTAACTCTATGTAGAATTGGGTTGGAATTTTGATAGGTATTGATGGGATAAGAATATGTATATTGCTTTTGGCAAGATGACCATTTTTACTATATTAATCCTGCCAATCCATGAGCATGGGAGGTCTTTCCATCTTCTGAGATCTTTGATTTCTTTCTTCAGAGACTTGAAGTTCTTGTTGTACACATCTTTCATTTGTTTGGTTAGAGTCACACCAAGATATTTTATGCTGTTTGTGACTATTGTGAAGGGTGTCATTTCCATAATTTCTTTCTCACCCTGTTTATTCTTTGATTATAGGAAGGCTACTGATTTGCTTGGGTTAATTTTATATCCAGCCAGTTTTCTGAAGTTGTTTATCAGCTGTAGGAGTTCTCTAGTGGAATTTTTGGGTCATTTAAGTATACTAGTCATATCATCTGCAAAATAGTGATATTTTGACTTCTTCCTTTCCAATTTGTTTCCCTTTGACCCCCTTTTTGTTGTCCAGTCCTTTTTAACCAGTGTAATTACACCATTAGAATTATGTGGCTGATGCCAAGAAACACTTGCTGACAGGAGCCTGGTATGGCTGTCCTCTGAGAGGTTCTGCCAGCACTTGAACTTCAAGTACTATATTGAATAGATAAGGAGAGAGCAGGCACCCTTAGTATCTGATTTTATTGGGATTGCTTCAAGTTTCTCTCCATTTAGGTTGATGCTGGCCACTAATTTGCTATATATTTCTTTTACTATGTTTAGTTATGGGCCTTGAATTCATGATCTTTACAGGACTTTTAACATGAAAGGGTGTTGAATTTTGTCAAGTGCTTTTTTAGCATGTAATGAATTGATCATGTGTTTTTTTCTTTGAGTTTGTTTATGTAGTGGATTATGGTAATAGATTTCCCTATATTCAACTGCTCCTGCATCCCTGAGATGAAGCCTACTTGATCGTGGTGAATGATCATTTTGATGTGTTCTTGGATTTAGTTTGTGAGAGAATTTTATTGAGTATTTTTGCATCAATATTCATAAAGGAAGTTGGTCTGAAATTCTCTTTCTTTGTTGGGTCTTTGTGTGGTTTTGGTATCAGCATAACTGTGGCCTCATAAAACTAATTGAGTATTGTACCTTCTGTTTCTATTTTGTGAAATAGTATGAAGAGTATTGGTATTCTGGTCCTGGGTTTTTTGGTTTTTGGTTTTTTTTTTTTTTGATTGGGAGACTTTTAATGACTTCTTTTATTTCTTTAGGGGTTATGGTACTGTTTAGATGGATTATCTGGTCCTGATTTAATTTTGGTATTTGGTATCTGTCTAGAAAATTGTCCATTTCAACCAGATTTTCCAGTTTTGTTGAATATAGGCTTTTGTAGTAGGATCTGATGATTTTTTTCAATTTCCTCAGTTTCTGTTGTTATATCTCACTTTTCATTTCTGATTTTGTTAATTTGGATATTGTCTTTGTGCCCCCTGGTTAGTCTGGCTGAGATTTTATCTATCTTGTTGATTTTCTCAAAGAACCAGCTCATGATTTTGTTAATTCTTTGTATCGTTCTATTTGTTTCTACATGGTTGATTTCAGCCCTGAGTTTGATTATTTCCTGTTGTCTACTCCTCTTGGGTGTATTTTCTTTTTTCTCTTTTTTGTTCTAGAGCTTTTAGGTGTGCTATTAAGATGCTAATGAATGTTCTTTCTAGTTTCTTTTTGGAAGCACTGAGAACTATGCGTTTTCCTCTTAGTACTGGTTTCATTTTATCCCATAAGATTGGGAGTGTTGTGCCTTCATTTTGATTCAATTCTAAAAGTTAATTAATTTCTTTCTTTATTTCTTCTATGACCAAGTTTTCATTGAGTAGAGCGTTGTTCAGCTTCCATGTGTATGTGGGCTTTCAGTTGTTTTTTGTTGTTTTTGAAGACCAGTCTTAGTCCGTAGTGATCTGATAGACTACATGGGATTATTTCATTCTTCTTGTATCTGCTGAATTTCGTTTTGTGATCAATTATATGGTCAATTTTAGAGAAGGGACCATGAGATGCTGAGAAGAAGGTATATATATTCTTTTGCTTTAGGATGAAATGTCCTATATAGATAGCTGTTAAATCCATTTGCTTTATAACTTGTTAGTTCACTGTGTCTCTGTTTAGTTTCTGTTTCCATGATCTGTCCATTGTTGAGAGTTGGATGTTGAAGTCTCCCACTATTATTGTGTGAAGTGCAATGTGTGCTTTGAGCTTTAGTAAATTTTTTTTTTTTTTTAGGAATGTGGATGCCCTTGCATTTGAAACATACATGTTCAGAATTGTGAGTTCATCTTGGTAGATTTTTCTTTTGATGAGTATGAAGTGTCCTTCTTTATCTTTTTTGATAACTTTTGGTAGAAAGTTGATTTCATTCAATATTAGAATTGCTACTCTAGATTGTTCCTTAGGACCATTTTCCTGCAAAATTGTTTTCCAGCCTTTTACTCTGAGGTAGTATCTTTGATACTTAGATACATTTCCTGTATAGAGCAAAATTCTGGGTCCTGTTTATGTATCCAGTCTGTTAGTCTATGTCTTTTTAGTAGGGAATTGAGTCCATTGATATTAAGTGATATTAAGGAATAGTGATTGTTGCTTCTTGTTGTTTTTGTTCTTAGAGGTGGAATTACGTTTGTGTGGCTATCTTCTTTTGGGTTTGTTGGAAGAAAATTACTTTCTTGCTTTTTCTAGGGTACAGTTTCCCTCCTTGTGTTGGCATTTTCCATATATTATCATTTGTAGGCCTGTATTTGTGCAAAGATATTGTGTAAATTTGGTTTTGTCATGGAATATCTTGGTTTCTCCATGTATGTTAATTGAGAGTTTTGCTGGATATAGTAGCCTGGGCTGGTATTCCTATTCTCTTAGGATCTGTATGACATTTGCCCAGGATTTTATAGGTTTCATAGTCTCTGGTTAGAGTTCTGGGGTAATTCTGATAGGTCTACCTTTATATGTTATTTCACCTTTTCTCTTACTGTTTTTAATATTCTTCGTTTTGTGCATGTGGTGTTTTGACTATTATATGACAGAAGGAATTTCTTTTCTGGTCCAGTCTATTTGGAGTTCTGTAGGCTTCTTGTTTGTTCATGGGCATCTCTTTCTTTAGGTTAGAGATGTTTTCTTCTATAATTTTGTTGAAGATATTTACTGGCCCTTTAAATTGGGAATCTTCACTCTCTTCTATACCTATTATCCTTAGGTTTGGTTTTCTCATTTTGTCCTGGATTTCCTGGATGTTTTGGGTTAGGAACTTTTCACATTTTGCATTTTCTTTGACTGTTGGATCAATTTTTTCTATGCTTCTGAATCTGAGATTCTCTCTTCTATCTCTTGTATTCTGTTGGTGATGCTTGTGTCTATGACTCCTGGTCTCTTTCCTAGGTTTTCTATCTCCAGGTTTGTCTCCCTTTGTGATTTCTTGATTGTTTCTTTTTCCATTTTTAGATCCTGTATGGTTTTGCTCAATTCCTTCACCTGTTTTGTTGTTTTCCTGTAATTCCTTAAGGGATTTTTGTGTTTTCTCTTTAAGTTCTTCTACCTGTTACCTGTGTTCTCTTGTATTTGTTCATGTCCATCTTAAATGTTCTCTATCATCATCATGGGATGTGATTTTGTATCAGAGCTCCTGTCTTGGGGTATCCAAGGTTTGCTGTGGTGGGAGAACCGGGTTCTCATGATGCCAAAAGTAGCCTTGGTTTCTGTTGCTTATCTTCTTGCTCTTGCCTCTTTCCATTGGATTTTCTCTGCTGTTATCTGGTCTTGCTGTCTCTGACTGTTGATTGTCCCTCTTGTAATCCTGTGTGTCAGCACACCTGGGAGATCAATTCTCTCAGGAAGGAATTTGGGTATGGAGAACTGTGGCAGAGTGTCAGCTCAGGGATGCAGAAGGAAACTGGAAGTATACTTTCTGACTGTTCCTTGTTTCCCAAGTCCTGATGATGCTGGGCCAGGAATCTGAGTAGAAGTGGTGGTCTCGCCTGTGCTCTCAGGTGCTCATCACTCCAGGCAGGACTGGTATTGAGAGCTGTGGCGCTGTCAGCGCCTGGTGCTGATGGAAGCCGGGAAGGATCCTGTCCCAGATGGAAATGGCATTTTTAATTGAATACTTTCTGTTCAAATGTAGTTAGTTGATTTCATGTGACTACAGTACACAGTGGAAAAATTTCCAAGATTCTTCCTAAATTTAACTTTAGAAGGGTGATTGGAATTATTCTAAGTTTATGAACAGTATCTTATGAAGCAGGTATCTATTTCTATTGACATGATCTGTCATCCCCTCGGTGCCGTCTGCTCATCATCTAAGTCCTTGGTGCTCAGTAGATTTCCTACCGCTGGTGCTGTTTGGAGTCCAGTTTCAGAGACTGCTAAGCACACTATCTGGGAGGAAGGATCATTTTCCCGTGGAGCTTCCAGTGCCTGTTTATTTCTCCACAGAATGTCAACGACCAAATGCTCTGGGGTTTGGTAAGGGATTAAGCAACTGAGGACATCCTAGTTTCTATTTAATCTGTTTTGGTTTATTCTTTTTCCATGACAATGGCTTTCTGCTTCTACTTTTTAATCTTTATTTTTCCATAATGATTCTAGGGAGCAGGCTTAAGAAATAGGTTTGGAGTTTGGTAGGTATGTTATATATTTTTAATTTGGATGATTGAAATGTACTGGGAAGGCTCTCATGGACATGATTATCTGAAACTGTACTTGTAGCTGTACTTATTTATATATTTTCTTCTTCCTTAATGCAGTCTCTACTACTGTGGAAGACAACCAATCTTTGTATATATGGTAAATTAAATATACTTTCTATATATACAACTGTATGTTGTCTTTGAGGCTGATGCTAAAGTCCACCAGTTTGTTAGAATTTATGAAATTTAGTTTTAAAGAGCTTTCTTAAACTTTCAGCGGTTTATTCTTATATTCAGGTATACTGGGAAAGGTGCCTATAGAACAACTTCTGATGCTCCTTAAGTGTTTTCATTGTGTTTTCTAATTAGAAGATCAAAGGAGAAATGAAAAGTGCCCCATTACAATCAGATACATTGCTAAAAGTTAGTTTTCTTTTTGGTATTTCATTAGAGGTAGAGAAGTTGGCTTCAAAATGGCTATGAATTTTTATTAGTATATAATCTATATTTTAAGCAGTTGCTGTTCATTTTATGTATTGTCAATCATTATTTATAAAGTTGATAAATAATTTTGATAACTGAAATATTTATGTTAATAAAATATTAAAGATACAATAATGCTGTGGAAGTATTTAAGATAAGAACAGACTACATCTGAGAAAATTGTGTAATAGATTGCATCTTATGTAGTTCTAACCAAGGACTTTCATATATGTTATACTTGTTTCATGTTATCAGTGCTTATTTTCATGTAAAAACATGGTTTCAGTAATTTACCATTGATAGCTATGAACAGATTGTGTTTATAAAGGTTTGTGTCCAGACATGTGTGCATGTGTGTGAATAGACAGACACATATTGGAAACTTACAAGTTGCAGTAAAGGATACCAAATTATCAGTGCTGTGGAAATGGGATTTTACTCACGTTATAATTTTGTTTTTGTATATATTATTGCACTACACAGATACATAGAACATGAAAATATAATGACATTTAAAAGTAAATTTTATGCTGTATTTGGTTAGTTCAATGAATCCTTTGTTCCACACACAAAATTTGAGATCGCTATATTGTTGACCTATAATGCTCTCCAGTAATAGCAAAACCCTGGCAGATGATATCCTCGACTCCAGCATCTCTATTCTCCTCCTTTAGTCTAAGATAGTATAGACATTAAGGACATTACTTATCCCCTAAAATATTATTTTAGAAAGAAGTGATTGGAATAGTAGGTCTGTGGCTGCAGAGTTGGAAGAGTCTGTGGGGTACCAGATCAATGGACTCACAAGGCTCTAGGAGCTCATTTGAGCAATACAATCAAAAGGAGGTTTTTTATTTTTGAAAGTAGAATCAAATAATGTTATATTTGTAACTAAAATGTACAATTACAAGATGCATTCACAGTCAATTTTTAGCAATATGTTAAATAGAAAACTATAAAACTTTCATGTGGGTATTATAAAACAGAAGGACATGTTATGTCTGTTTTACTAAATTAATATTCACTTTAGATTGAGGAATTTGTTAAAAATCGGTTCACATGCATGAGCCGAAGAGATATGTGAGTAGAGGGGGAGCTGAAGTCATGTTAGTCTGGCTGTGCCTGAAGCAGTTTTATCTTTTGGACAGCTGAAGCACCGATTCTGCTCATGACTAATATGGCATATATCTAATGCTAATTATCTTAATTAATTATTTGATCTGCCATCTTTAAGTCATTGCTTGATATTATAGATAATCTAATTTTCCTCACAAAGCTATCCAAAGTTTGTTCTTTCTTAGATATTCATATGTAACTGGAGGCATTTAAGAACATTACATTAAACATTGATATTTTTTCCTTGCCAACTGTTTAAATTCCTTTCTTAAAGTTTAGTAATGAATGAGAGCAGATAGAGTGAAACTTAAGCTCTTATTCATGAAAATTTATGAATTACCAAAGTCTGGAGAAGAAATCTGTAAGTTATTTATTTATTACATAAGTTTTGGGTGCATGCTGTAATCAGTGGAGGCTCTGAGGGTCTTAACTTGTCACTTTGAATTTTTCACTCTGCTATTTTCTTTTTTATATCCTTGTGTGTACATGTGTGTACATACATGTGCATATTTATGTGGGAGGGTATTGTGTGTCTGTGTGTTGTGTGTGTGTAGCTCATACTCAATTGTTTTTATTTTTGTCATTAATGTTAAGCATTTTTTACAATTTGTTATGTATTGTATTTTATATAAAATAGTATTTAGAGAATAGCTTCAAAAATGTTAAGCACTCTTTTATATCATAGCCCCTTTCTAGTTTCATAGTGTGTGTGCACACACACACATTCACACACATTCATACACTCACACATACACGCTCACACACACATATACACTCACACACGCACAAATCTAGTTTTTTCATAGAGAGAAAACATGCATCATTTGTTTTTCTAATCATTTATTTTGTATCAGTTGAATATAAAATTTTAAGGAAATTGTGTCTAATAATTTTAGGCTTAAACTATTAGAATTTTTAATTATTAATAATTTTAATTTTATGAATCTAGGGAAAGCTTCCTCATCAGAGGCAAGCACTGGACTAAGAAAAAATGAGAAGACCCCCACTCTGCAGCCTCGTTGCACTCACATACTAAGTAGAGCACCTGCTAAGAGATCCTAGAGCCTGTACCACTGAGTTATTTGGGAGACAGTTTTGCTGGAGAGTTATTATAGGACACTTAGGAAACCCAGAGTAAGCAAATCTGGACTAGGAATGAGCTTTGGCATGGGCATGGCCTTGTTGAGGACTCCCAACCCTTGGAACAACTGGCAGTGTCATTACCCATATTGCCCCTGCTCAAGAGAAATGGCAAAGGTTTTCTTGGAAGTCTGAGTATGAGTTTGCACAACTGATCAGTGTGTACAAAGACTAGTAACTCCAGCTTCCTCTGTATGTTTCTGACCTGAGACTGCCCTTCCACAGAGTCGCCATCTGAGAGTAGCTCTGTGCTGTATGTAATAAAGAGCTTGAAGGTCCAGGTTGGTGTGGTGCTGCTTAGAGAACCCTACCTGATCCCGTCTTCACTGAGCAAGTAATCTAGCCTTTCCTCATTTCTTTACTACTTTTAGTCTGGGTTCCAGGACCCAATCCACATGGGACATGGGACACTACACATTTTCTTTACCCACAGTGATATAATATATATTGATGTATACATGTATTCATGTATATATATTATATACTATTATATAAACTATTATATAATGCATTAATATTACATTATATATTTTAATAATTTTATACTAATCATATGTGATATATTATTAACATTATAATATTCATACTACACTATATTATATATAATTGTGCACATAGATGGGTGTTGTTACCTAGTAAATTTTCAGTTTGGCTCAACAGCTTTCCCTGTCACCATTGTCGTAGCCATGCAGTAATTAATAATATGAATAATCCATATTCTTCTTTACCGTACTCACGAACTTCTGGCAGGTCTACTGTCTTCAAGTGCTAATGCCTGCTCTGGATTTATCATCTGCTAGGTTGACAATATGCACGTTATCACATCTCACTGATGAAGAGACATGACTAACTTTTTAAGTAACAACTTGTTTACCAAATATAGTTATGCATGGAACACAGTACACACATTTTTCTATGGAAGTTCTAGTTTCCTGTGTTTGAACTCTTACTCAGTTTGTTCTTTAAGGAAACTGTAGCTGCCATTTGTTTGTTTTCTTTACCTTGTTTGTATCCGGTTGACTTAAGGGCAGTCATTCCATTCTTTTCTCCTGCCTGACTTTACTGCTGTCTTCTCTGCCTCTGTGGAATAATTCAGTTCTCTCTCTTCACCTGAGACTAGATGCTCCCTGCTTTAGTCATACAGCTGCATACTACCTGCTGACTTGCCTGCAAGGGAAAATGAGAGTTGTTTGGCAGATTCTAGAAGCCTTGTGCAGGGCTTGCTCCGTTTTGGCGTCTCTTCCCACCCCCAATGTGCTTCTGATATTTCCTTTTTGTTTTACTTGTTTTCTGTATTGGTGTTTTCTGCTACTGCATTTTTTTGTAAATAGGGAACTAGAGCATAAATAATTTCAATTTGTAAAGTAATACAAGAGGGGTTTTTGTATAATTTAAAAATCTAGGAATAGCTCCAGTTATATAATTAACTAGTAACTACTCTTAGGTTTTGTTTTGTTTTGTTTTTTGTTCTTTTCCTCAAGAAACAGTGGAAATGGTAAGGGAAGCCTGGCCCCTCTCTTTGTTTGCCTGTGGTCATTACACTGAACATTGGGTCTTCTCACAGTGCCCTCTACCTCCAGCGTGTTCTGACTCCGTGAGTACACATAAGATCTGTGAAGCAGGCAGTTCAAGTCAGAGTGTGTAGGAACAGAGGAGCAGTGACATTCAGAGCAGCTCAGCAATGTTCAAGTTTCATTAAATTTAAACTGTATGTTTCCTACCCCAAACTTAACTATTTTGAAAAATTATCTTAACCCTATAGCTTTCAGTGACTGAGAACAAGGTAGTCTTTCCCTGTACACTGACTGTCCTCCCGTTAAATGTCTGGCTGTCCCAGATAATCTTTGATCTAATGAAGTCTCAGGATGAATAATGAGTCTTTTGGCCAATTATTACCCTTTTACTTGGCTTTTGTTAGGCTGAGCAATAGTGCTCTGGCAAATACTTGACAGCTAGAGCTTTATAGAAAAAGGATCTGACTTGTAAGGTATGAGGATTTCCATGGTATTAACGTTGCATAACTGATTTTAAGCTATTAATATGACATCACTAACCTATGAGTTGAAAGTAGATACTCATGAGGGACTCTTGATTCCAGGAATCCTTGGATAAAAAGAGATAAATGCTACGCTAGTCACTGTGATTCATCTAAGCTCACTCCAGCTTTGGTTTATTTTCTTTAGACAACCTGAATGTGCCTTCTTTTTCTGCCACATCTCGCCCAGGCTATTCACTTGTCTTCCACAGAAGGATCACTTGTGCGATACCGGCGCTAGATGCCCGACTTCCTTCTTTGTCCTCAGTCCTGCACCCAGCTTATGGAATGTAGCCCACATAATAACATTCGTGTGAAAGAAAATCTCCTGAGGAATCTGGGTATATAGCTGATATCATTATTTCTGATGTCCATATTATCAAGTAATGTATCAGAACTTCGTACCTCTATCTAATTATAACATATTGATCAACCTTTTCCTTTTCCCTCAGCCTCTGCAGCCACCATTATAGTATCAGTTTTTGATGTGAACTTAAAAAATTCCATCTTGTAGTACTCTGCCTTTGTAATGTTATCTTCTTACTCATTAATTTCTCTTCCAGTCTGAAGACTTCCCTCCAGCATATTGTATGTCTGGTAGAAATATATTCACTCAGCTTTTTTTGACAGGTAGTGTGAGAATGCTTGTTGTGTTTTTTAGTGTATGTTTGGTGCCGATAGTATTTTTTTCTTGCTGTCAGTTTTCCCATCTAGGGATATGAAACCTTTATGACTGGTCTATAGGATTTGTACAGAATGTTTTTGCGAGGTGAGTTGTATACCACAGGATTTTGGTTTTGTCTTTTTCCCTTGCTGTCTTCAGCATTTTATTTTATCCTTTGTCATCAAGGGCATAATTATTGTATTGGATTATACTCATTTGACCCACTAGTGACTTTTGACCTTTTGTCCATGGGTGTTTTTATTCTTTTCTAGGTTTAGGGATCATTTTAGTATTTTCTTCTAAAATAAACTTCCTATTGTTTTGATACTCCAAGTTTTCCTTGGAACACTGCAAACCATATATCTGCTCTTTTAATGATGTTAAAAATCGCTATAAGCCTTCTTCATTCTTCGCCCTCCCCTTCTGACTTTGTATTTTCAAATAGACTGTCTCCGAGCACACAAAGTCTTTCTTCTGTTTGACCTATTCTTATCAGGCTTTAAGTTTTACTTAGTTTGCTTTTTAGCGTGAGGATTTCTGGTTGACTTAAAAATTATTGCTTATTTAACTTCCCCTTTTAGAGTATTGATTTTTTTTTTCTGTGTTTACTTGGAGTGTGTTGAGTGTCCTTAAAATAGTTTAAAATCTTCATACAGAGCTTGTCCTACTGGTTACTCTATGGATGGTTTCTGGCATATAGATTTATTTTTTATTGCTAAGTTACTTAAGTTATCTTTTTAAAAGTTTTGGGCACTGATGGATTAAAATTATAAAGACAGGTGTTTGTAATTTGTATTGGTTTATTGTGCCTATTAGTTCTAAGCAACCTTCTTGTTTTTATGGAGTTGTACTAATTACAACTTCCTCTTTAGCACTAGCAACATGCTTTATGTTTGATTGTGAGAGCTGTGTTGTCTCTGTTTTAACATGAGAGGGCCACACAAGCCAAACTTTGTCCTGAACTCAAAGTCTCTGTGTTGTTTATTTTGAAATGGAAGAGTACTTAAAATGGATAGCATAACCCCGAGGCTTCTCCATATGTCTACAGTGGGCTCAGGTGCCTCATGTATAGGGCCTAGCTTGTCAGGTGTATGGGCTTCAGCCAGTCTCCAGATAGAACTCAAACACAGGAGCCACACTCATGGCTACAATGTTGTCATACTGTGTCATCTGTGGCTCTTTTACCAAGACCAGCTCAGCAGTGAGGTAGATCTGTGGGCAATAGAAATAGAGGTTACCTATTGTTAAGGAGAACCCATGGTCCTCAAATCCTGCCACCGGCCATAGATGAGGCTGCCTAGAGTGGATGGCCAACAGACTTGAGCCATGTACTGCTACTTGATATCAGGGCTGTAAGCACATGCTCGTGGGGCAAGAACTGTTAGGATCTGCTCAGTATTAGGTTTTACCAGTCTATGCTGAGTTCTAGGGCAAAGTTCTGTGATTACTATCCTTTGATACCTCTAGTGGATAGAGACTTGAGCTGTACTATGATGCCCTGTGTTGGAATATTGTTGGAGTAGTCAGTCCCATGGCCACCAAGAATTATGCTAAATTGGATTGAACCTAATTTATAGTTTCTAGTACTTGAATATTTTCTGGGTTGCACTCTGGTCTATAGTATAGCTGGTTGAAATACAAGCAGATATTTGAGATGGCTTGGTACTGGGTATTACCATGGCAGGTGTCCTTTGTAGTAATAACTGTATTGCCTGAGTTTTGGGGATTTGTGGTAGAGACAGTGCTTTAGCTATCAAAACTGTTGCCTTTATATCAGGTGTCCTTTATAGTAATAACTGTGTTGCCTGAGTTTCGGGGATTTGTGGTAGAGACAGTGCTTTAGCTATCAAAGTTGTTGCATTTAGGTCCTGTCTGAGTGTTCTGGCTGTAGGAACCTCCAGAGTCATACAAGTGGGTTTCCAAAGTTCACTGCGGGTGGCAGTCTTGTGTGTATCACTGGTTTACATGCCTCTGTCTGAATTGATGTAGAGGCTGCATTTGAAAACTGTAGCCTTGATATTGGAACATTTCTTTGTTCCTAGTGTTTTGTCTTACTTCTTTAGACTCAACAATAGCCTCTAAGACAAAGTCAACTGTTACCTTTAATGTCTTCCTTGGTGCTTGCAGATTCTTGTTTCCTTATTTGAATTTGAGTATACTGATGGATGCAGCTGCTGGACTGCCTCGCTATCACAGTGCTGCAGGATTAGCCTGTGGGTGTCAGCCTAGGGGGTCCTTGGTTCTGCCATGCCATCCATGGTAGTATTAAGTCTAAGACTTGTATCTAATTCCTTCTTTCCTCCCTAAGCAGGAGGGTTCTCTCTGCAAGTTGGACTGTGTTGCTTCAAGTTGAAAGAGGGTTGATTTGTGCAGGTCTGGACTTCCTGATACTTATTATTTATTTCCTTATAATACCTTATTTTACATTCACTAATGTTTTGCCTGCATGTATATCTGAAGATGACAGAGCCTTGGAACTGGAGTTAAAGACAGTTGTGATATGTTAAAGACAGTTGTGATATGTTAAAGACAGTTGTGATATGTTAAAGACAGTTGTGATATGTTAAAGACATGTGGCTACTGTAAATTAAGCCCAGTCCTCTGGAAGAGCAGCTGGTCCTCTTGACCATTGAGCCATCTTTCTAGCCTCCAAATTCCTGCCTTTTCAAGTGTTCTTTACTTGATGCTCCAGGCCTTCAGCTGGTAGGGAGTCCACTTCTATACTTGTGCACTTTTGCAGGATAAAAGTTATATCACTAAAGAATGTCCCTGGCCTGTTCCAGTCCATGCCTACCCTGCCTTTGGGGGTGAAAAAGTGGGCATACGTGGTGATTTCTTTTACTCATTATTCCTACTGGTAAGACAGCACGGTCTTTCCTGGTTTAGTAGAGGTAAGTAGGAGTCCAAGGCAAAAATCAATCATTTCAGACCAATGTCCACATGGATCAATGTGCATATATTGTCAGGAAACACACTTTTTATAGTTACAAATCATTTAAAATTTCAGTTTATTTTCATGATAGAGATAATATTCAATATCACTTTTATTTCTGTATTAACTTAGAATTTTGTTGTTATTGACTAATGTGAACATTTAACAAATTATTGCTGCTAGAGACACTTTGATTGCCATTTGTTTTACTTTTTCCTATCCTTAACTAGTATAAGATTGATGTCATCACCATGAACCATGTGATTTTGTGATTTTTTTTTTAATCTTAGAAAATATTTCAGTGATTACAAATGACCTATACTGTAAAACTATTTAAGAGAAACTGGTTATAACATGTATTAGAATTGTCAAATGCTTATGTTTCACAAAGGAAAACAATTTCCATAGAAACTGAGTTAATTTCAAGATAGCCAGCAAGATAGTAATATGTAGGGTTAAAGGCTTCTATCAGACTTTCAGTGTTACTCAAGATTTAATTACAAATACTAGAAAACATAGTTGGGAACAGCTTTAAAAAGAAAGAATTTGTTTATTTACCTCTAAATTCTAGAGGTGCATTCAGATTTAAGAGAATCCTGAATCTTAAATACTGGGACTCAAGATCCAATTCTTTTTTCTGTCTTAAATTTTCCTTCTAGATGTTGAGTATTCTTAGGGAAGGCTCTTCCAAAACTCGTGCTCCTATATTTGGCTTCCATTATCTCTGAGAGGCACATAAACCCTTAATTATGAAGCAGTGATAATGTGTCTCAAAACTATCCAACGAATGTCGGAAAAGTCAGTGTGACCATTGTGGTGTTCATTGTAAAAGTGGAACGGGCATGGAAGTAGGCACTGCTGACTGTGCCTCAACCCTAGAACAAGGAAACCCAAGCCACAGGCCTGGGAGTAGACCTCCTTCTTCCCAGAAGGAAGAGAAATAACTGACAGCCAAAACCACATACTTATTGTTGCATTCAGAACACAGTTTCTGTTTGTTTTTTCACTCAAGATTAAGTAACCCAAAATTTAGCCTAATAATTAGTTCTTACCTAACCTTTTTAGAGAACAGACATAAATTAAAGGTGAAGCAAGTGATTGATTTCCATCAGTTACTTTAAACTTGCTAAAGAAATGTTGCCTTAAAGTAATAAAACCATATAATTTGCTTTGATGACTTATGTTAAAAATCATGTCCACCTTCAAAAGACCATCCTGACCCCACTCTTTGACTTGGCTACTTATGCTCATGGTCTCAGACATGCTGTTTGGTTGATACTCTCTTTCGTTGGAGTGCTTAGTAAAAGAACAGTGTATTTTAAATATTATCAGGACATGCAAAAATAGTTGTTGAAATTAACAGTCTTCTTTTACAAGATTCAAGAACTTCCAGTATCTTTGATCTTTTCTGGGTCATAATTTTATTTTGGTCTAGCACTAACAAATAGCAGGCTCTATGTCTTTCTTACTTTGGCTTTAATATGTTTTTGGCAGAAGGCATTAGTAGAAAAATGTAGGACAATAACTGGCAAGAATTAAGAATTTTTTTATTTATAGAAGAAAATTTTACTTCTTTCTTTCTTCTTACTTTCTTTGTTTATTTTTAAAGCAAAATTGTTAAAAAGAGTTATTTATGGAAGTTTGTCTCTTCCTATTTTTAGAAATGTCTCTGTAAATTTCCATCTTTAATCTAATGTTTTTGTAATGTAAATATGTAGATATTGTGCTATCTTTTTGAGAATGGTGCTGGAGAGAAAATGATTGTATCACAAGATATAGATAACTTTTATACAAGTTTGAAGACAATCTGCAGGAGTCCAATTTGTACTGTATTCCTCATCATAAGGGGTTAAGGAAAAAACATACCGGTCTTCGAAAGAATACTTTGTATAGGTAAATGATTGAGCTGACTGATCGTAATCTTAAGCAGTGTAATTGATGGAGACAGCTAGGGAACAGGGCACACAGCCTCCTGATGAGCAGATGTTAGGTGCTATTTTATGTGAGGAATGAATGTTCTGTTACCTGAAAGATAAAGCTTTTAAAGGTGTCTTCATGGATTAAGACCAGAATATGCATAATGCAGAAATAATTGGCGTCAGTTTTCAGCTTTGTGTATAGATATATGTGTCAGTGTTTTGTGCATATCTCTGTTGGAAAGTAAATATTCAGATATTATGTAAGTAGTATTCTTTACCCCAATTACTGGTATACCAATGGTTCCTAAATTAATTTTTGTAATTATTTAATTTTATGAACTTGTTCCCTTCCTGTTTCACTTTTTTAGGTGCTGGGATTTCAGGTGTGGCCCACTGCTCTCAGCTCTCCACATTTAAATAAAATATACTTCATTTATTTCTGTTGAGCTGGTACTGTTCCCAGTAATTTTCTATGGTTTACAATGAATTCTTTTAAGAAAGGTCCTCTAGCAAAGGTTTTGTCTGTACTGCTACTCTTCTGAGCTTTAGGGCAGGTGGTCTAGTGTTTGGAAATACTTATGCTCTCTTCTCAAGAAACAGCTTGGCTTTGATGTATCCTCTTCATCTCCAGCATTAGTCTCCTCCACATACCTAGAAGAGTTAAATCCTAAAATTACCCTTAAAAAGCAATTATTTAGTATAAAATGTTTTCCTAGTTGGTAGACTTACAGGATCGGTGTAATTGAGACCTCCTCATCAAAGGAACACTCCTGATATCTTGCTACTTCAGAAGAGTAGTTTAGAAAATTATGAATGGTCAGGAACTCCGCCAGACCAATGGCACGGGTTTCTTCCAATCTGTCTGGGCTGGGGCCCTGAGCAGACCTTGGGCGCAAATGCTGTAGCCAGTCCTACAACACCCAGAGGAAACTCTACTTCCAGTCACTTTTACATGCCCAGAATCACAGGATCACAGGAGTTTGGGCACACCAGGTTCTCAAGGTCCCAGAGGCAGCTTGACACCAAGAACTTGGACACACCCAGGATCTCAGGATCACATGATCCCAGAATCACAGGATCACAGAGACATCTTGACTCTGAGGAGTTCTGACACAAAAAGGATCACAGGAAGGACAGGCTCCAGTAAGGGCAGGTTGTACTAGAGAGAATTAGATTGCAGGAGGCAAGCATAGAACATAAGCAACAAACCAAGGTTACTTGGCATCATCAGAACCTAATTCTTCCACCATAGCAAGTCCTGGATACACCATTGCACTGGAAAAACAAGATTCAGATCTAAAATCATTTCTCATGATGATCATAGAGGACTTAAGAAGGATATAAATAATTCTCTAAAATAAATATAGAAGAACACAGGTAAACAGCTAGAAGTCCTTAAAAGGGAAACACAAAAATCCCTTAAAGAATTACAGGAAAGCTGGGTGGTGGTGGCACACGCCTTTAATCCCAGCATTTAGGAGGTAGAGGCAGGCGGATTTCTGAGTTCAAGGCTAGCCTGGTCTACAGAATGAGTTCCAGGACAGCTAAGCTACACAGAGAAATCCTGTCTTGAGAGAGAGAGAGAGAGAGAGAGGGAGAGAGAGAGAGAGGGAGAGAGAGAGAGAGAGAGAGAGAGAGAGAGAGAGAGAGAGAGAGAGAGAGAGAGAGAGAGAGTTACAGGAAAAGCAATCAAACGGGCAAAGAAAATGGACAAAACCATCCAGGATCTAAAAATGGAACTAGAAAGAATAAAGAAATAACAAAGTGAGACAACCCTGGAGCTAGAAAACCTAAGAAAGAGATCAGGAGTCATAGATGAAAGCATCAACAACAGAATACAAGAGATAGAAGAGAGAACTCTCTCAGGTACAGAAGAGAGCATAGAAAACGTTGACACAACAGTCAAAGAAAATCCAAAATGCAAACAGCTCCTAACCCAAAACATCCAGGAAATCCAGGACACAATGAGAAGTCCAAACCTAAGGATTATAGGTATAGAAGAAGGTATATAACCCTGACTGTTTAGTGACTCAGTGTTTGAGAGATCTCAGGGTACAGGTCAGTTGAGACTGCTGTTCTTCCCAGGAGACTGCCCTCCTCAGCTTCTCCAGATCTGCCACTCCCTGCCCCCCCAACCCCCAATTCAATCACGGGAGTCCCTGGGCTTCTGTCCATTGTTTGGGTGCTAGTATCTGCATCTGACTCTTTCAACTGCTTGTTGGGCCTCTCATGCTAGGCTCCTGCCTGCAGGTACACCACAGCTTCAGTAACAGTGTCAGGACCCCAGACCTCCTCTTGAGCTGGATCTTAGTTTAGGCCTGTCACTGGACTTCCTTTCTCTCAGGCTCTTCTCCATTTTGTCCCTGCAGCTCCTTTAGGCAGGAATAATTCTGGGTCACAGCTTTTGATTGTAGGATGGCAACCCCATCCCTCACTTGATACCCTGTCTTTCTGCTGAAAGTGGGCTCTACAAGTTCCCCTCCCCACTGTAGAGCACTTCATGCAAGGTCCCTCCCTTTGAGTCCTAAGAGTTTCTCACCTCCCAGGTCTCTGGTACATTGTAGAGGGTCCCCCTATTTCCTACCTCCCTAGGTTGCCTGTTTCCATTCTTTCTATTGGCCCTCAGGGCTTCAGTCCTGTTTTCCCCAATACCTGATCATGTTACCCCCATTTTCCTCCCCTGTCCTATCTCCCACCTGGTGTCTCCCTCCCTCTACCCCCCATGATTGCTTTCTTCTCCCTCCTATTTAGGACTGAGGCATCCTCACTTGGGTCCCTCGGCTTGTTACCCTTCTTGAGTTCTGTGGATTGTATCCTAGGCATTCTGTACTTCTTTTCTTTTTTTTTTTCTTTTTCTTTTTTCTTTTTTGGCCGATATCCACTTATTAGTGAGCACATACCATGCATGTCCTTTTTGGGTCTGAATTATCTCATTCAGGATGACATTTTCTAGTTCCTTCCATTTGTCTGCAAAACTCATGATGTCCTTGTTCTTAATAGCTGAGTAGTATTCCATTGTGTAAATGAATCACAATTTCTGTATCCATTCTTCCATTGTTGCATATCTGGGTGGTTTCCACCTTCTGCATATCACAAGTAAGGCTGCTATGAACATAGTGGAACACATATCCCTGTGGCATGGTGGGGCATCTTTTGGGTATATTCCCAAGAGTGATATAGCTGGGTTTTCAGGTAGATTTATTTCTAATTTTCTGAGGAACCTCCAGATTGATTTTCTGTGTACTTGTACCAGTTCGCAATCCCACCAGCAATGGAAGAGTATTCCTCTTTCTCCACATCCTCGCTAACTTGTGCTATCATCACCTGAGTTTTTGATTTTAGCCATTCTGATTGGTGTGAGGTGGAAACTCAGGATCCTTTTGATTTGTATTTCCCTCATCACTAAGGACTTTGAATATTTCTTTAGGTGCTTCTCAGCCATTTGATATTCCATTCTTGTGAATGCTCTGATTAGTTCTATACCCATTTTTTGATTGTGTTGTTTGGATTTTTGGTGGTTAGCTTCTTGAGTTCTTCATATATTTTGGATATTAGCCCTCTATGAGATGTGGGTTTAGTGAAGACTGTTTCCCAGTCTGTAGGTTGCTGATTTGTCTTATTGACTATGTCCTTTGCCTTACAGAATCTTTCCAGTTTCATGAGGTCCCATTTATCAATTCTTGATCTTAGAGCATGAGCCGCTGGAGTTCTGTTTAGGAAACTTCCCCCTGTGCTAACGAGTTCAAGGCTCTTTCCCGCTTTCTCTTCTATTAGAATCCGTGTTGGTTTTATGTTGAGGTGCTTGGTCCACTTGGACTTGGGCTTTGTGCAAAGTGACAAATATGGATCTATTTTCATTTTTCTACATACAGACTGCCATTTAGACTAACATCATTTATTAAAGATGCTTTTTTTCCATTGTATATTTTTAGCTTCTTTGTCAAAGGTCAAGTGTCTCTAAGTATGTGGTTTTATTTCTGGATCTTCAATTCTATTTATCAACCTGTCTCTGTACTAATACTAAACCGTTTTTATCACTATTTCTCTGTAGTATAGGTTGAGGTCAGAGATGGTGATTACTCCAGATATTCTTTTATTGTTAAGAATTGTTTTCGCTATTCTGTGGTGTTTTTTCCAGATTACTTTGAGAATTGCTCTTTGCATGTCTTTGAAGAATTGTGTTGGGATTGTGTTGAATCTATAGATTGCTTTTGGTGGAATAGCCATTTTTGCTATGTTAATTCTACCAATCCATGAGAATGGGAGATCTCTCCATTTTCTGAGTTCTTCTTCACTTTCTTGAGAGAATTGAGGTTCTTACCATACAAATCTTTCACTTGTTTGGTGAGAATTATCCCAAGATATTTTATATTGTTTGTGACTATTATAAAGGGTGTTGTTTCTCTATTTTCTCTTAGCCCATTTATCATTTGTATAAAAGAAGGGTACTGATTCATTTGAGTTAATTTTATAACCAGGTACTTTGCTGAAGTTGTTTATCAGCTATAGAAATTCTCTGGTATAATTTCAGAATTTAAGAGTTACTCATGTATACTATCTGCAAATACTGATACCTTGATGTTTTCTTTGCCAATTTGTATCCCCATGGTTTCCTTTTGTTGTCCTACTGCTGTAGCTAGAACTTTGAGTACTATATTGAATAGATATGGGGAGAGTGGGCATCCTTGTCTTATCCTAGATTTTAGTGGGATTGCTTCAAATATCTCTCCCTTTAATTTGATACTGGTTGTGAGTTCGCTGTATATTTATTTTATTATGTTTATGTATGGGCCTTGAATTCCTGATCTCTCCAATACTTTTAACATGAAGGGGTATAGTATTTTGTCAAATGCTTTTTCTGCATCTAATAAAATGATAATATTTTCCCTTTGAGTTTGTTTATATAATGGATTATGTTAATGGATTTTCATATATTGAACCAACTTTGCATCCCGGGGATGACGCCCACTTGATCATGGTGAATGATGGTTTTGATGTGTTCTTGAATTCAGTTTTTAAGAGTTTTATTGAGTATGTTTGCATCAATATTCATAAGGGAAATTGGTCTTTTTTGGTTTGGTCATTCTGTGGTTTAGGTATCATCGTAATTGTGGCTTTATAGAGTGAATTAGGTAGTGTTGCTTCTGTTTCTATTTTGTGAAATAGTTTGAGGAATATCGGTATTAGTTCCTCTTTGGAAGTCTGGTAGAACTCTGCACTAAAGCCATCTGACCCTAGGTTGGGAGTTTTTTTAAATGACTTCTGTTTCCTTAGGGGACATGGGCCCGTTTAGTACCTGTTTAGTACTTTGGTACATGGTATCTGTCTAGAAAATCATT
Source organism: Apodemus sylvaticus (assembly GCF_947179515.1). Classification (NCBI taxonomy): domain Eukaryota; kingdom Metazoa; phylum Chordata; class Mammalia; order Rodentia; family Muridae; genus Apodemus; species Apodemus sylvaticus. Next base: position 7,226,074 of record NC_067488.1, read on the forward strand.
CATTTAATCTAGATTTTCTAGTTTTGTTGAGTATAGGCTTTTGTCTTAGGATATGATGATGTTTTGAATGTCCTCCATTTCTCACGTTTCATTCCTGATTTTGTTTATTTGGATACTGCCTCTGGGCCCTGTAGTTAGTTTGGCTATGGGTTTATGAATCTTGTTGATTTTCACAAACAAGCAAACAAAAAACAAGACCAAAAACCAGCTTTTGGTTTTGTTGATTCTATGTATCTGTTTTTGTTGATTCTTTGTTTTGATTTGTTTGATTTTGGCCCTGAGTTTGATTATTTCTTGCCATCTACTCCTTTTGGGTGTGGTTGCCTTCTGTTTTAGAATTTTGGGGTGGGCTATTAAGTTTCTAGTGTAAGATCTCTCCAATTTGTTAGTTAGTGCTATGAACTAACTCTTAGGCCTGCTTTCATTATGTCCCAAACGTTTGAGTGTGATGTGTCAGTATTTTCACTGAATTCCAGGAAAACTTTAATTTCCTTCTTTATTTTTTCCCTAAGTTATCATTGAGTAGAGACTTGTTCAGCCGTGGGTATGAGGGTTTTCTGTTGTTTTGTTATTTTTAATGACCAGCTTTAGTCTGTGATGATCTAATAGGTGCATGGGATCATTTCAATCTTCTTGTATCAGTTGAGGCTTGTTTTGTACCAATTATATGGTCAATTTTGGAGAAGGTACCATGAGGTCCTGAAAAGAAGGTGTATTCTTTTGTTTTTGGGTGAAATGTTATATAGATATCTGTAAAATCCATTTGGTTCATAACCTCTATTAGTTTCATTGTGTCTCTATTTAGTTTCTGTTTCAATGACCTGTTCATTAGTGAGAGTGGAGTGTTGAAGTCTCCCACTATTATTGTGTGGGGTTCAATGTGTCTTTTGAACTTTAGTAAAGGTTATTTTATGAATGTGGGTGCTCTTGCATTTGAGGCATAGGTGTTCAGAATTGAGACTTTCTTTTTTTTTTTTTTTTTTTTTTTTTTTTTTTGGTTTTTTCGAGACAGGGTTTCTCTGTGTAGCCCTGGCTGACCTGGAACTCACTCTGTAGACCAGGCTGGCCTTGAACTCAGAAATCCACCTGCCTCTGCTTCCCAAGTGCTGGGATTACAGGCGTGTGCCACCACGCCCGGCAAATTGAGACTTTCTTATGTTGGATTTTTTCCTTTGATGTATATGAAGTTGTCATCTTGCTACATAACTTTTGTTTGAAAGCATATTTTATTGCATATTAGGATGGTAACTCTTGCTTGTTTCTTGGAACCCTTTGCTTGCAAGAATTTTTTCCATCCTTTTATTCTGAAGTAGTGTCTGTCTTGGTTATTGAAGTGTGTTTCTTGTATGCAGCAATGTGCTGGATCCTGTTTGCAGATCCAGTCTGTTAGTTTACATCTCTTTATAGGGGAACTGTGTCTGTTGATATTGAGAGATACTAAAGACACATGATTGTTAGTTCCTCTCATGTTTGTTGTTGTAGGTGACATTATGTGCATGTGATTCTCTATTTTTGGCTTTGTTGTGAGATGTTTAATATCTTGTTTTTTTCTTTGGTGCAGGTACTATTGTTGTATGTATGATGGCAGATAATTACAAGCACTAGGGAGGGGGAGGTAAAGGCAGGTGGATATCTAGTAAAGGCAGGTGGATATCTGTTAGTTCCAATTTGGTCTACATAGTGAATTCTTAGAGATTTGGACATCCAGGCCTATGTAGAGAGAGCCTGCTCCCCCCAAAACAAAACAAAAGCAAAAACTAAAGGAGAGAGAGAGAGAGAGAGAGAGAGAGAGAGAGAGAGAGAGAGAGAGAGAGAGAGAGAGACTCTGTTGCTGCTACAATGCTTCTAAGATCTAACCAAATTGTTGAATAAAATTTTGTAGATCAGTAATGCACAATTGATTAAACTATACTACCACGGATTCTTAGACTCTTGTTTACATTTGATGACTTGAAGACTAAAAAAAAATTAGTATGATACTGCTTGCTGCCTCTTTGCAAATACCTCAAAAATTGCCATATATCTGTATCTATATCATCTATATCTATATCTATATCTGAACATATTATGAATATATATGATTATAGGAATACATATTCTTTTTATATAAGTTACTTGAAATGACTTAGATACAGGTTTTGAAAAAATAATGTTAACTTTTAGATAATTTGGATTTTTATTATAATTTGCTTTTGAAACTATAGTGTTTTTATTCTTTATTTTTTGGGGTGACAGATTTCAAGCAATGAGAAAAATTGGATTTATGCTCAGTATCTAACCAAGTTCTCAGTTCATGGAGCATATTTTTAAAAATTTCCACAAAACCTGTTTTCTTTTTGAACTTTGAGAGAAGCATTGTCCTTTTGGGTTAAAAAGTTTACTTAAATCCTAAGAAGTAGTTGCAGAATGGGACTGCTGTATGTTTTATGACAAGAGTTGAATAGCAGAATTACTAATCATTTATAATGATATTGAATAGTCATTTCTAAAAGTGTGATTTATATAGGGGAAAGTGTTTTATAAAGCTAGCACTCTTAACTATAGTGCCCAGAAATACTGTGGATCCAGATTGTGTTCGTTACAGTGTTGGGAGGCCCTAATCAGCTAAGTACCATAATCCTCCTTTGAGTACATTCTTACTTGACCTGGAACTATATACAGCCACACAGTAGCAACATTAAAAATAGCCATGCCATAAACAGGTCTGTCACTAAAATATTGTATGGTTCCTCCTTGAATGGATGCTTTGTTATGTGTAACTTTCAGTAGTTGAGTTCTGTAATAAAATGATTACCAGCAAAGAGCGTCTTTCAGATCATCTGATTACGGACGGCTCCTATGATTTTGCTAGGGTTAGAAGGATTAAGAGAAAGCACTGCCTGGCATAATGTTGATGGATTTTCATCCGTGTGATGCTTCATGCTCGACAGATGTGCATTGGTTGAACAAAGGTAAAAATAAAAATGCTGAATAGTAGTTGTTATGTGTAAAAATGTTTTCATGCTTTTTACAAATATAACTTGCTTTGCTAAGCTTTAAAAAAAGGAGCTATAGGCACGGTGTGTGTGTGTGTGTGTGTGTGTGTGTGTGTGTGTGTGGCATGTTCAACATGATCATATACATTGTTTACATTCTTGATGTGCTATAGTTTAGAAGCTTTGAATTTGTACTTTAAGAGTAAAATTATATCTAAACTGTATAGTTAGCATTAAAGAATTTAATCATGAAGTGTTCTTTTCATTCAGTTTTGCAGAGTCCATGTTTCACAAAGCATTTAAAAAGATGGATGTATTTTTTCAGATTTTTAAATCTTTGAATTTCACCTTAAAAATTTCACCTTTCAATTTCATTCTTAAAATGACAGCTACTAAATGCAAAAAGAACGTGGTTGCTTTTCTGATTTTTGATTTTTAAAGTGGTTCATTATATATTTATTTATAACATGGCTTTTTTAAAAAATGATCTTTACCATAAGAATTTTTACAGGAATAAATAGCTAGTGCTAAGTTTCAGTAATGCAAAATTAAAATGTTTAGAATGACTTTCGGTGTTATTGAGATTCCTAAAGTTTCATATATCATTAAGAGGTAAAAATATACAAATATTAAGGTTTGTCTATTCATTTGTTCCTTCATTGTCCTTATAAAAGTTTTCAAATATCTACTGCTGTATTTTCAAATGCTTAATTGTTAATTTGTAAATATGTTCAGTATTATATGTGGTATCATTAACATAAATCACTTAAGATAGCCTATGAGAATTATAATAATAGCAAGAAGAATTAATACTCAATATATTAACTAAAGTGATAATTGCATATTAGAACAGTAACATATTTGAAAACAGTTAATTTTTTGGCATTTTCTCATCAATCACTATGATTTTGCAGACATGAAATTTTAAATCGGTAGTTGATAGATTTTCTTACTCAAATTATTTTACATAGTCATATAAGCATTTATAATGAAACATTTGGTGCATTATACAAGGAGAATATTTAGAAATTGACAGGACAGTTATTTGACCTCATTAGAAATTCTAAGCAATGGCAGAAATGCTACTTGGTAAACAGGATATAGGAACTTTCAAACGTAATTTTTATTAATGGATTCCTGTTAAAATTACTTTAATATGGAAAACTAGAAAAGGAATTCTGACCTCTTTGGGTTAATAGTGAGAAGTGGGCGAGTAGATCTAACAGGAACATAAGTTTTTGTGAAACAATCCATGACGTACTTTGTAGCTGTTTTCTTGTCACAGCATGAATACGTTAGAGTAACTGACGGTGGGTTATTTATTTTCAAGAGTCCCACTGTAGGATGTGACCTGGCTTCTGGTAGTCTAAGCATACTGAAGTGTACTGTACGTCACATTTTATTTTAAGCAGCAGGGTCAATTTTCCTCCCAATTTAAGTTTTCATCCACCATCCCATTTTTACTTTGTCTGATAGAAATTAGCATGCATATCTGCTTCAGTGCTTCCGGCATATCACATAATCTTTACAACAAAGCAGTTGCTAGTTTGCTATTGAATTTAAGTTTCCTATAGAATGACTTAAAAAACACTTACAGTTTCTAGTTACGTATTGTATATTAATGATTTTTTCTATGGAACTTAATTCTATCATTGGAGGTAAATTTTTCTTATTTGTTGTTTGTAGTTTGAATCTTCTATGAAGAAGACTCACTATCTTTACACATATTTTCAGAACTTCCATGTTGTTTGTTCAAGATAGGAATAAAGCTGTCTTTTTTTAAGAGTTCTGTAATACTAAGCATGATTTTTAATATTCTACAGGAAACCCTTTTATTTAAGCAAATTAATTTGATGAAGCTTTGGTGTCAATATTATAAAATTGTAGTCCCTCAGTTCCTGAGAAAGTTGGAAGAAGATTTAGGGTCAGCTTCTTATCAGGGGCAATCTTTCATTCTTTAATGTTTCTCATCTACGATTCAGTGCACACCATTAGTACGTAACCAATATATGTTTATTAGAACAATCTGAGTCAAGGTGTATAATCCATATCTCTTATTTGAAAATACAGATGCTCCAAGATTAGCACTTTGTCAAGGTGCAATACCTGTAACTGAGAAATTCTGATCCAGTAACTACAGTATAATGTTCTTGCTCTGATGTTTTTCCTTTAGTCATTTGTATAAAAATGTCAAAAGTAAATAGATTGGTATACAGCCTGTACTTTCATGACACGTGTGACGTGCGCGCGCGCGCGTGCACACACACACACACACACACACACCGTGTTGTATAGCACTTTATATAATATTACAGTATTTTAAAGCTATGTCTTTCATGAGAAAGAATACCTAAGGCTTTACCTGAATTTATTCTTCCATCTGGCAGTGAATCAGTGAAGTCTAATTTTTTAAAATGTCTTCTCATTGTCTTTTTCTTTGATTTCTAGAAAAAGAAGTCCATCAGTGTCCAGGGATCAAAATCGAAGATACGAAAGTGAAGAAAGAGAGGAATACTCACAGTATGTTCCTTCAGATAGCACAATGCCTAGATCTCCATCAGATTATGCTGATAGACGATCTCAACGTGAACCTCAATTTTATGATGAACCTGATCATTTAAGTTATCGGGATTCTAACAGGAGAGGCCATAGACATTCCAAAGAGTATATTGTAGATGAAGAAGATGTGGAGAGCAGGGATGAATATGAAAGACAAAGGAGAGAGGAGGAATACCAGGCTCGCTACAGAAGTGATCCAAATTTGGCCCGGTATCCGGTAAAGCCTCAGCCCTATGAAGAACAAATGCGGATCCATGCGGAAGTGTCCCGGGCGCGACATGAGAGAAGGCACAGTGATGTTTCTTTGGCAAATGCTGAACTAGAAGATTCCAGGATTTCTCTGCTGAGGATGGACAGACCATCAAGGCAAAGATCTGTATCTGAACGTAGAGCTGCACTGGAAAACCAACGTTCATATTCAATGGAAAGAACTCGAGAGGCTCAGGGACAAAGTTCTTATCCACAAAGGACCACAAATCATAGTCCTCCGACCCCTCGGAGGAGCCCTATACCGCTTGACAGAGCAGACATGAGGCGCGCCGACTCCCTACGGAAGCAGCACCACTTAGACCCCAGCTCTGCTGTGAGGAAAACCAAGCGAGAGAAACTGGAAACCATGTTAAGGAATGATTCCTTGAGTTCGGACCAGTCCGAGTCAGTGAGGCCGCCCCCACCACGGCCTCATAAATCCAAGAAAGGAGGCAAAATGCGCCAGGTGTCACTGAGCAGCTCAGAGGAGGAGCTGGCGTCCACGCCCGAGTATACCAGCTGCGACGACGTGGAGATTGAAAGCGAGAGCGTGAGTGAGAAAGGTACGCTCGCCCTGTCTCACGGCCCAAGCGCTCATCCTGCCTAAACTGAGCGAACACCCACTAGCTGCCTCTACTTGTATTTCAAGTATTTTAAAGGTGGTGGCCATGCTAGAAAAATTCTATATTACAAAACATTTTTTATCCTTTTATAAAAACAAACAATGCTTTAAAGACTGCTTTCTTGCTTTTTTTGCTGAAGTTTCCTGCATCCTTAGATGGCATAGCATAGTTATGCATACTTAACAGTTCTAGTTTTAAAAGTAACAATTTTTACATTTCTCTATATGTAGGAATGTGTTTACAACACATTTTTAACATTGTTAAAACATTTTTGTTAAAACATTGTTTTAACATTTAGCATTTTTAGAACATTTAAAACATTGCTCAGGTATTTTAAAGAATGAAATTTCACTATATCCCTTTCCCAAGAAAGAACTGCTGTTATACTTAGGTTTCAACCCTTTCTCCTAGAGTTTTCAGGTTTATAAACTTAATACAACACTGTAGATACCTTTGTATCCCTTTTCAGTTGCTATCATTGTAAGCTTACTTTCAAATCACTTAATATTCTTTAGAAATTTAAGTGACTGTACTGTTGTTCTATCATGGGAATATATCATTAACTAAATATTTATTTCTTTGAAGTATAGATATTTCTTTTAAATGTTTTTTTCTTTATGTATAATTTTTTGCCTACATATCTGAGTGTGTGTGTATGTGTGTGTGTATGTGTGTGTGTGTGTATGTGTGTGTGTTTGAAGTTTTCAGTTTTATAGCTTTAATCATATTTTAGAGTTGTTTTCCAGAAAGGTTAACATTTTTCACTCTTTTCACCAATGCTTGACCTTTTTATTTCATAGCACCAATTTTTTGTTTATTGAAAGAGCACAAAAATGCTGTCTGTGATGATCTGCCTGTTACATGGCTTCATTGTGATGTGTGATGTGTGATGTGTGACATTTGGTATCTCCTCCTAGTCACCTCTCACCCTTTACTCTTTATTCTGTCCGCTTCCTTCTGGATATTTACTAGTTTTCTCTTATCAATTTATAAAAATTGTTTTAAAATAGGATTTTGTCTCATCTATCATTTCATTAAATTTATTTTCTATTTTGATGCTCATTTATTAGTTTTTTTGATCATTTGGGAATAGCATGCTTAGTGAGGCTACAGTTTGCTTTGTTGATTTTTATTCTCACTATGTCAGTCCTTAAATACTTTCTTACTCATCTTCAAATCTATTAGTTAGGTATATATTTTCTTTTTAAAATTATTTTTATCCATTAACTTTTTGGTTTTTTTCTTGAATTTATTTTGCTATATGGTAATGTATATCAGACTGGTGAGTATATGACATGAATTCTTCATGTCAGCCCCTGCTTCTCCTTTCTCCCAGTTTGTCTTGTTTGATAGGCATTCCTTTTTTTTATATAATAATCAACAGTAATAAGCAGAGAAATTCAGGAAATCATACAGATTAAAATTAATATTGTGATTTATTATATAGAATAGGTCTCAAATAGAAAATACAAATCAAACGATCTTCCAAATAAAACCCAGAATAATGGAATTAAAAAATAATAATTATCAAGACATGATGATACTTGTAGGAAAAATGATAAAGTTTTCCTTATAACAAAGGAAAATATGAATAGAGGCTTATTGTTCTTCCTATATAGGAAGACTACTATAATGAAATGTGCCACACAGTGTAATAAAGTTAGTAATGGCGATAATATCAATAGGATTCTTACCATACCTTATTTTATAAAGTTAATAGCTATAAAAAAGAATAGCTAAGAATTGTGAAGGGTAATTCACTTGACCATAGACTAACAAAATAAAAATAATTGGAAGTGTGGCTTAACAGAAAACATAACAGTTACTCATGGAATTTAATATAGTTTATTTAAAAAATCATGATTAATAATATCTAATGTCACTAGCATACAAAAGAGGACATAAAATTTTAAGAAAACAGATCAGGAAAATGCATGTGCAATGAAAAAATTTAGTTACAGCTTTATTTCACTTTCATTTGTGAACTATGAGACTATGGAGTTAATAGAAATACAGTTTCTAAAAGAGAACTGCAGATCTCCATACTTTTTAAAGAACATGTAGAAATTTTATTTTTTTAAAGAAATAGTCTTTAAGCATATTTAATCATGGTAATTTTTTACTTTTGGGTGGGGTATATATTATGATATTATTAGATCAAAACTACTAGTAATATTACGTGGTTTGTTTCATATTACATCTGTTAGATAATTTATGTATCCTTTGCTAAAGTAATGCCTTCATTTACAGAGCAAGAATATATTTTTACTCAGAGGTGTATTATGTAATGCCTGAAGATTTCTATATGGTAGCCATGTCATGGTATTTTTTTGTCCTAAGTTTATACATTAGTGACATTACAAATTCCCATAAATTTTTGTGTTTGTTAAACTTACTGCTGATACTGCTGGGCACAAGTACAACACACATCTTATGGGCAGAGAAAGTCCATGTCACTCATATGCATATTTTCTCTAACTTGGGCTCCTGGTATCCACACTTTTATAGAGCCCTTTTGTTGCCTGTCTAATAATTTGTTTCACAGAGATCACCTTTTGCTAATATACACTCCCTAGGCACAATTATACTTTCCAATTTGGAGGAAGAAATATAAATTTTGTAATTTTTCCTGTTGGATAAATTCTATTCTTCAGGAGTAACAGAGTAGCAAGAAGAAAGGGTAGCTGTTGAGCCTAGAGATTTCAGAGAGGATGCTTGTATCCTGTCTTGACTTTGCATCATTATGGTAACATTTTTATTTGTAAAAAGGATCCTGTCTTGACTTTGCATCATTATGGTAACATTTTTATTTGTAAAAAGGTCTAAAATCCAGAAGTAATTTATAAGTTTTATTTGTAAAAAGAGGATCCTGTCTTGACTTTGCATCATTATGGTAACATTTTTATTTGTAAAAAGGTCTAAAATCCAGAAGTAATTTATAAGTTTTATTTGTAAAAAGAGGATCCTGTCTTGACTTTGCATCATTATGGTAACATTTTTATTTGTAAAAAGGTCTAAAATCCAGAAGTAATTTATAAGTTCAACCTAACCTAATATAGCCATTCTTGGAGTTTTGTACTTTCCTCTCATAATTAAAGTAGTTTTATTAGCAACCTCTGAACATATACTTTTTTTCTTAGACATTTTTGAGATATTTTGATGAAGATCAGTGAAATTCTCAAAGATAATCAACCTTTTGTTTTGTCTAGTATAAATAATTCCAAAGAAAGTGTTTACATCATACTCAGTCTTGCCATTGTCTTGTCTTTCTGTTCTCATTTTTAAATACATGATCTCAGATCTTTGCAAGGCAAATTTGAACCAAGCAGCTAAATTTAAATTTTTTTATCTAATAATGAATATGTAGCATACACTACATCATTGCAGAAAAATTCTCAATCCTGAGTATGTGTCTACTACATAGAAGATATCCTTGCTGTTTTAATAATAAAGGCTCATCTTTCAGCTCAAAACAAGCTTTGATTTTTTTTAATTTTGCTTTCCTTTTGGCTGGCCTTCCTTCCTTCCTTCCTTCCTTCCTTCCTTCCTTCCTTCCTTCCTTTCTTCCTTCTTTCTTTCATTCATTCATTCTTTCTTTCTCTATTTCCCTACTCCTTCCCCCTCTCCCTCCCTTCCCCCCTTCCTTTATTTAATAATGTCTTAGAGACATTATTAGGGCACTGATGCTTTTGACATTAATTTGCTGCTTAGGTTAGATGTCGCTAGTTTGAATACACAGAATTTCACTCATCTATAATCATTGTTATTTTGCTTATATTTTATTGTGATGCTAACAATAATTTGTGTAGTTGTTTGTTTATTTATTTAAAAGTGAAAGGGAGGTTTAAGAGGAAGAGCATCTCTTTCTTAGCCTAAGAGATTCAGTCGTGGGTGTGCTCTTCACTGAACACACATAAAAACTTGTGCTGCTTTTAGAACACTCTGGGTGGGGCTGGAGAGATGACTCAGCAGTTCCTGCAAAGAATCTCAGTCAGTTCCCTGCACGCATGTGGTGGCTGACAATCATTTTAAATCCAGTCCTAGAATAGCTATCTAATGCCCTCTTCTGCCTCTGCTGGAGCTAAGTTTGTGTATATATATATATATATATATATATATATATATCCATCCTAAACAATAGCCTTTTTTTTGTAATTTGGCTACTGAAGAAACCAAATAAAACTATATAAACACACACATATGATAGTTAGCAAGTAGCAGGTATTCTGATAATTTCTAGTTTACTTATTTAATGTTCTGTAGAAGTTAATAATTCCACAAGATGATTCTTCAGGGTTTTGGCTAAATACGTAATTATGGTTATGTGGATTGTGTTGGTTTTACCTGTTACAGGATCTGCTCTGTGTTAAATCTCCACATTGATGTTTAAGAAGGATACATTGTTTTTAATTGGTGAGGTGTAATTTGAGCTATAATTCAATGCCTCAGTAAATATAAAGCATCTATTTCTCATTTTTCTGCCAAGAACTTTTTCCGTGCCTATTATTTAGAAGGTGTTGGATTGGATCCAGTGGAGAATGTAGAGGTAAATAGCATTCTTTCTCACCTCAAGAAATTAAGAATGAAATTACTAGATACATAGACTTCAGAAGAGTCATTCATTCTATACTATAATTTTTCTGTGCACCATTTGTTTTAGAACACTTATCTTTATTTTAGTTTAATGTGATATACCAAACTTTCAGAATTTTAAATTACCTGCCCTATTTGTGTTCATCTAAGTAATTATAAGCTGATTGAAATACGTTTTTAATGCTCTTGCCATAGTGCCTCTGAATTTACCCATTTAATGTTCTTAAAGTTTGAGTTTTTTTCATAAACTTTACAATGTACTTTTTGTTATTTTTATTTCCTTCTTTAATCATCACCATCCATTGTTGGTCCTAGATAGTTGTGTGTTTTATGAGATGGCCTCATGCACTGCAGTGTCTCACAGCATCCCTAGTCTCTGCCTTTTAGGTGCCAATCACACTCCAGGCCTCTGTGACAACCATAAGTATGGCTAGGTACTGCCAGTCATCCCTTTTGGAGCAGAATCCAGATCTTCCTTCCCTCTTCCCGTTACCTGCCTTCCACTTCCCTTTCTCAGTTCTCCTTACTGAGATGCTCACAACTAAGACCTATTTAAAAAATGAAAAAAAAAATGGAGCAGAGCAGAAAGTATCAGGTAAATTCACAGATAAGGATAGTGGTCCAGTAACATGCTTGTTACAAGTGTTTGTGTACGTTTGTGCAAGTTTGTGCATGCATATGTGTAAGCATGTTTGACCACCTAATGTTGCATAATCATCCCTTAATTGTTCCAAGGAATTATTCTAGGACACCCCCCATCAGACACCCTAATATGCAAATGCTTACTTTTTTAAAATCTAGAATGAAGGTACTTGCATATAACCTGTGCACATCATCCTGTGCTCTTAAATCTTGAAACAAGCAATGTATATGTATTTACAGAGTGTTATACCATTTTATGGTGAATAGTGACAAGGACATATGTCAATATGTGCTCGTGGCAGCCACAATCAAAAGTATTTTCAATTTTAGTTATTTGTTTTTGTGATTGAAATCTAGCAATATAAGGTGTTTCACACATGGACAGCCGCAGAGCCACCCGACCCTCATGTTAGAGCCTAGTGAGTTGCTTGGCGCCATGCTTCCGTCATTCTCATTGATACCTTGAGTCAGCGTTGGGACTGGTGTTTGATGACTAACTGATGTAGATTCTATTCTTTTTTATTAAATTTATATTAATCATAATGTGGCATATTTTCAACTTCATTATATAGTTATATCATTAATCATTCTCCTAACTGCACAAAGATATCCTTTTGAAGCACTCATTTCAGTATTTAGCTTTCTTTCCAGGACTTATCCTACTTATTTTTTAGCTGTTTTTTTAAATTTTATGTTAATATAGGTGGAAAGATTTGATATTGTAGAGACCAGGCCTTTCAAAAAGAAGCAAGTGTTTTTAAACATATAAATCCAATACAAAAGGTGTCAGCTTTATATTAGGCTCAGTTTAGGCCTCGTTATCAACTGTGAAAAGTATCCTCTTGTATAATCTCACAGTTTTAACTGTCTTTAGTGGGTTGACTATATATTCATAAAACAAAGCTACTAAAAGTTTAATATATATTAATAAACTAAAGAAAGCATTAATTTATGATACCTGAGATAAGTAAGCAAATAAGAGTGTCTAAACCATGTAGACTTAAAACTCTTTGTGGAATTTTTTTTAAAGGTTTTTTTGTTTTGTTTTGGTTTGGTTTGGTTTTGGTTTTTTGGATTTGGTTTTTTGGAGACACGGTTTCTCTGTATATAGCCCTTGCTGTCCTAGAACTCACTTTGTAGACCTGACTGGCCTTGAACTCAGAAATCTTCTGCTTCCCAGAGTGCTGGGATTACAGGCATGCACCACTACCACCTGGCTCTTTGTGGAATTTTTAATAGATGTTTCCAATTTATGGATAGCTATTTTCTAAAGACCTATACAAGAGAAGTATAGAAGTTAAAATCTTATTGCCATGGGTGATAATTTTGTTGGCAAATAGTTTTATGCTAAGTACTTATATTAGTTGTAATGTTAATAGAGGACTTTGACTTTTGAATAAGTAGACTCAGTCATAGTAAACACACACATACACACACACACACACAACACACGCACGCATGTGCGTGTGCGCGTGCGCGCGCGCATACACATACACACAGAGTTATGCTCCTCTTTGATTAGGCAGTGTTATGAAATTACTGTATCATGTTTTTAAAAAGTATATGTAAAATCAAGTCCAATTTCTATTATGAAAATCCTTTTAAAATGTGACTTTATGTATATTAGTGTTTTCCTGGTGTTATGCTTGTCCTTGTAAATTGCGACTTTATGTGCATTGGTGTTTTTCTGGTGGTATGTCTGTTCAACACATGTGTGTTTGGTAAATGCAGAAAACAAAAAAGGGCACGGATTTTCTGGAACTGGAGTTACAGTTTTGTGAACCATGTGTGTGCTAGGCATCAAACTCAGGTCCTCTAGAAGATCAGTCAGTGCTCTTAACTGCTGAACCATCTCTCCAGCCACACCCTCAAATATTCTTGTTGACATTACATGTTTGTCATCATTTAATGGGTAATATTTTTTCCATTCTAATGGTCTATAATGCAATGGCCACTGTTCTCAATTGTTGATCAGAATATCTAAAGGTGGCTTGCAGGTTCTTTACATTAGCTGCTTACTTAGTAAGCTAGCAAAGTGAATAGCTATAAGCAACTTAAATAGCAACTTGATGATACACAGTGATACCCTGCCTCTTTAGGAGCAAATCACAAGTCCCATGGAAAGAGAGGAAGGCCATGAAGTAGGGAATGACAAAGCCTCTTATAGTCATTCGTCTTCCCACATCCAGTACCTTGGACACAGTACCATGGGAAATTGTTTGAAAACAAATGCCCTTTATGATATCTCCTGTAGAGAACTCTTTATTACTTGGTTTATGTGGCAGTTTCTCCATATGCTAACTTAATTCTATAGAAAAGTTTTAATATTAATTTTCAAAATATGTCCCAGTGCTTGGGACATATCATTAGTAGGCTTATGTGTTTTAGTTAACTGAATGAAAATAATGTTATGTGACCCTTTCAGCAAGGCATATTGTCTTTGCTACCTGAAAAAAAGGAACTCAGCTCTGTAGTCAAGAAATCTATTTATGCAATCAGTTTAGAGTTTTCCAATATTCTCTTACCTGGAACCTTTTAAATTAATGAAGCCCATTAGCATTTGGTGAAACCTAAGTTGTAAGGACCATATTTTGGGAAATTCCATCATTTATCCTGAGTAATTGAAAAGAATAAACTACTATTATGAGAACTAAGGTTGAAGAGAGGCATGCTGACTTTGTTTCCTGAGGAAGATAGCCATCAACGTGGATAGGGCTATAGCTTGCAATGAATATTTATGATTATTACCCTATTTCAACTTCTCAACAACCTTCATGACATAACAATTTCTTTTTATATAAATGAGAAAATGAGACCCAGTGTGTGAAGTGATTTGCTGAACCACACAACTAATAAAAGGCAGAGTGATATCAGTACTTTAACATAGGTATTCTAGCTCCAGTTTGAAACCCTGCCATGAAATGCTATAATTTATGTAACATTATTATTTTAAAAATAATGCTGAATTGAAGAATTGAGGAATGTCATAGTATACTACAGGACTTACATTTAACCTAATTACAACCAGTGATACAATATTTGTTATAAACCCTTGCCTTACTTTAATGATTATAAGAAAAATCATTGTAATCGCTTCTCAACCTTTTGGCTAAGATCAAGTGTGAAAAATCGTTGCAAGTAAGATAACCACACTTTTTCTCTCAATGTTTAAAATACAATTTGCTAGTTTGTATTTTCTAGAAAGGTAAATGAATGAAAAAAATATTAGTCTAAGGTTTCAATCCTTTGGCTACTCATAGCCTGACCATTTTCTCACTAACAGAACAATTAGCTATCATACTGATTCGGAACTTGGAATGCTTTGAATGTAACTTCCTAACCAAACGAGCCATTTTCTCCACAGATTGTGGTCAAGTACTGTATCATTTCATCAAGCACTTCCTGCAATGGGGGTGAATGCTGTCTAAAAGACAGAAAAATCTTAGCTTAACTTTTCCATTGAAGTAACCATTGGCAAGGAGAAAATTGCTAGCATAGAACACAGAGCCTGAGTGCCCTGCATTAGTTTCCTCCAGCGTTGATAACTTGTATCCAAAGGAAGAAACAGTGAAGCACTGTGTCTGTAGTACCTTCCTCCTATCTGTCATGGATAGGTTCCCAAAGTCCTAATGGAATCCTATACCCATAGACAGTGCCTAACTCTATATTATACCATTTATCATTATATGCACATCTATAGAGAATAATAAACAAAGTTAGCCAAACAAGGCATTAGCAGTTATCACAACTAATAATAAAATAATGGATCAGTAATTCTGTCATATGTAAAACACTGACTCTCACTAGTCACTTGGATTTGTTGCATGACTCACAACAGAAATTTAAAACTTACAGACTTTCTTGTTCAGTTTTTGAAATCTTCCAGTGACAAATTTGGACTACGGTTGATTGTCCTAGAGTCACTCTAATGCTCTGGAGAGACATCACATTAATTCCCATCATTCCTACTGGTACAGACACTAAGACTTCAAAACACAACATACATATGATTTCAACCATAAAACATTCTCTTAATGACACTTTGAGATTTGTTTTTCCATTTAGCATTAATGCCTTTCAACATGTTTCAAATGTCAATAGTTTCTTCACCTCCTCATTCAACAGTCTTTCTTGTTCAAATAATTGTTAGATAGCAGCATCCTGTGATAACCATATGTCAGTTTGTTTAGCTGTTACCTGTTGTAAATGCTTTTGTTATTTCAGTTTTGGAATTATATAAATGAAGATATTCTCTTTGGTGATTGCTCTATTTATAAAGCAGCCTTTACTGTGTGGAGTGCCTTACCTTTTGCTTTCATGTTGGACTTCACTCTGATTAAATTTCATCTATTCCTCATTCCTAAGCTTTAAAAATATATTTTCACTATCAATATTTAAATTGTTAGGATCATTTGGTTTTCTTCTTTGACTTATATACATTGATTTTTCAAACACTTAAGTATAATCTGTATTCCTGACAGAAACTTGACTTGGTTATGTACTATTTCTTCCTTTGTGAATTTTATTTGTGAGTATTTTGTTAGGCATTCCCATGTCCATAGTTAAATGTATTATTTTTACTTTCTTTTACCTTTTCCATTTCTGTTTTTTTGTTTCTGATGTTTTTCTTGTATTTCCATGACTTGTTTGAATATTTTAAAGATTGTATTTTAATATTTTTATGGTTATTCTTTTTCATGATTTTTATAATTGATTGATTTAGCTAATATATGTATACATTTTGCATACTACTAGCATTTATATTAACAAGTTAGCGATAAATATAGAAACCTTTTACTCTTATGTTTATCTCCTCTTAAATATTTTTATATGGTGTTGAAAATCAAAAATTAAATATTGTATATCTTGAACTTCCAATATCTAAACTGATTTAGAAAACTCAAGAAAACAAAATTTGATTGTATTTATCCATATTTGGACTCACCATGTTTCCTATTCCTTTCTAATATTGTAGGCTTCTTGTCTTTCTGTGTCCTTATCTAGTCTTCTTTTAGCCATTCTTTCAGAGTTGGTCTGCTGGTGACATGCCCACTTAGTCTCCTTCTTTGAGAATGTTGTTCATCATATTTATAATCTAGGCAGACTTCTTTATTATTAATTTTATTTTTTTACAGTCTAGTTGTTACCCACCTCCTGGTCTACCTTCCAACAGTTCCTCACCCATTCTTCCTTCCCACTGTCTCCAAGAGGTTGTCTCCCCCACAACTCTTCCCCCAAACCCTGTCTGGGCTTTCCCACTCCCTGGGGCCTCAAGTCTCTCCAGGGTTAGGATCTTCTCTCACTGAGGCCATACCCGGCAGTCCTCTACTGTATGTGTCAGGACTCACGTCAGCTGGTGTATGCTGGTTGGTGGCTCAGTGTCTGAGAGATTCGGGGTCTGGGTTAGTTGAGACTGCAGGTCTTCCTGTGGGGTCTCCCTCCTCCTCAGCTTCTTCCAGCCTTTCCTTAATTCATGCACAGGGGTCCCTGGCTTCTACCCAGTAACCAATTTGACACTAAAAACTACCGTTGTGTGGCTCCCTGTAACCTTCCAAGTTCTGATGCAGCATTTGCTGTCATTCAGCGTGATTCTTTTTTATTTCTTATACATTTTGGTATGTTATAATATTTAGCTTTATTTTTTAGTTTGATTAATCTGTATATTTGTATGGGTTTTGTATTCTAGTTTAACCATGTATATAACATCACGACTGTAGGCTTCCATCTTTCTAGCATAAGCCTTTTTCTGCGCTCACCTTCTAGGCCTTGCCCAGCTCCTCCACTTTTTCTTTTCATGCTATAACCACTGTCTGAGTATCTTTGTTACTGACTCTCAGGCCTGCCGTCTTCTGTAAGTCTTTAGTCCTTTTCTGTTTCAGACTGAGTGATTGTCTTGTGTGTTCAAAGAGATTGTCATTGCTCTCTCCTTCCCATACTGTGGTGGAGCCTATCCATCTTCCTGGTTAAGTTTCAGGTATTTTTCAGGTAAAATTGTCGCCTTGTGTCTTTTAACAGTTCTTACTCTAGGCCCATGAATACGCTTTCATAGTGTTATGAGAAGCGTAGTTGATTACCTTAGTTTTTCCCTTTGGAGTCAGACAAGAGTTAATATTAAATAGTGGCTACTAATGTTTATATATGTTAATTGTGATAGGTTAAGCATCTTTTTATGTTTGCTGGTATTTTACTTAATTTTCAAAATGACATTAGTTTTTACTGTGTCAGCCAATGCTATTCAAGGCCAGCCACATTGTACTTCCTCACCCCCTTCTTTCATTAATAGGATGTTTTTTCTTTGTTTTCAAATAGTTTAAAGTGGTAACTACTTTATTTTTACAGAGTACAGGCCTTATTTCTGATCATCATGTAGTTTGGAATCAGGGAAGCCAGAGACTGTGAACTGAATGGATTCTCTACCCTTCTTGGTTTTTATGTATATGCTTAACTACTTATCTTCCTTAGCCACAAAACACATAGATGCTTTCCTATGGGAAGTACTGTATATCCTGAAAAAAAATACACGTTTTCTAATATATAAACACTTTAAGGCTCTTGTGTAGTCCATACAGGGGCATAAATATACAACAGACTGCTTATCTCCACCTGTCAGTGTATAGTACTGGAATTCTAATTTTTATCCGTGTTATAACATTATTTGAGAAGCACCTTTCTGCTCTATGGGTGACAACTGAAGTTCTTTTTATACATTTTATTTTGTGTGTATTAGATAATATAGTTCTATTTGTTTTCAC
This sequence comes from Apodemus sylvaticus, assembly GCF_947179515.1. Taxonomy (NCBI): domain Eukaryota; kingdom Metazoa; phylum Chordata; class Mammalia; order Rodentia; family Muridae; genus Apodemus; species Apodemus sylvaticus. Next base: position 7,244,467 of record NC_067488.1, read on the forward strand.
AAACAAATTTTAAGAGATAATTTTCTCCTGTCTCTGGGCTGGATGCGTATGTGCTCTAAGATAGCTGTGAATGTGCTACAATACATTTGTAGCCGACTGCATCACGTTGCCATGTCAAAACATTAATTACATACCTTAAACATAATTATTTGGAAATCCTGTTAAAAGAAATTTCTAGGCATCACCAATTCTTTTTGATTTCTTGGATCTAGAGTGGTACCCAATGCATGATTTCTAATGTGTTTTCAGACTTTGTAGCTGCTTTTCTGGACACTTTAAATGTCTTTATTGCTGATATTTGTTGCTGTTTTGTTTACTCACTCAATAACAAAACAAGCTACAAGCCTAGATTGGGCAGATCTCCCACTACACTACTCTATTCCCATCTATATTATCCCATGGAACTTGTGGTTTCTCCCAGCCAGGAGATTGTCTCTCTGCAGCCTCTCTGATCCCTCGTAGCTCCTCCTCCTTCCCCTAACAATCCTTTTCTCCTCCCCCAAACCCTCAGTTCCTCCTCCTTCCTCCTGCTCAATCATTGGCTCAAGCCTTTATTTGAAAAGTTAAGATGGGGAGAAAGTTCACAAGGCAGCCCCTCTGAGGAGTGGAATTAGCATCAAAATACAAGCCCAGGGCTATCCACAACAGATATTCCCATTTGAATAACTTATAGACCTTCAAATACATACAGGTCAACCACTGTTTAATATATTCCAAAAATTCAAGGATACATGTTTAAAAATCATTTTGCTATGAAGTTATTTATAGGCAATGTTATTTCAGAGAATATAAAATATCTTACTACCATATCTTCTCTAATAACAACAAAAAAGGTTCCTCTTGTATAATTTTGTCATCTTATAAGTCATCTTCCTTTATTCAGTCGCTTTAACCAGAAATCTGAATGTTAACCTTGAGTATTCAGTATGTTGATAGTGAAATTTCACAGGTCTCTTTTTCTCGTGTTAGCTAATGTAGGTTATAGTCACCGTGTCCTTCCTAGAGGTTATTGGAAACACCTTTAGCTTTTGGTTTCTTCTAACCCAGATTTTAGAATTTAGATTCAGCTTTTGTAAGTGTAAGTCAGATTCTGTGAGGTTCACTTAGTGTTTGACACAGGTAATCTTTAACCCGGAATGGAAGGGTGCTTCCAGGATCTGTTCCTTTTGTTTAGGTTTGCCATTTGTTGGTGGCGATGGTGGTGAATTTTTTTTTTTTTTTTACAGTATCTGTCTAACTAGAATGATCTTTTCTTTTCCATATGCCTATCTTTCTCTTTACTTGCCCAGTCTCACATCTTTCAGTTCCCATCTCAGATATCATTACTGTGAAGCTGTTTGGTGATTCTCAAATCATGTTAGATTTCCTGTTTTCTCATAGTCTCTTGTTCTGTCCTCTGACACACTAATTTGTCATGTCTCTCCCCAGCCTTTGTAAACATGTTTCTTTGTTGGCCTCTATGTTATAGAACAAATGGAAGATCTTCCATAAGTATTTGTAAATTAATTAAAACAATAATAGTGTTTAAAATATGTGCATATGTATACTGAAAAGAAGTTCTTTTTGAAAAAAAAAAAACTAAGCATGGAAAATAGATTTTTACAAGTTGCCATCATGTTAATTGTCTACCAAGACTGCAATAGTGTAATTTCTTAAAAGATAAACTGGATTAATGAAATATGAAATAATTCATGTCATATAAGTAAATTTTATTGTTTTTACTCTTCCTTTCTACTGATAGAAATTGAATGATACTTTTGATCATTCTCACAGAATATTTGTTGTGCTATTTTTTTAATCACTTAAAATTTTGAGGGAGTTTTCATCATTATAAAGATTATCATATTTCATTCCAGGCACAATATCTAATTATTTGGCTTGAAGATAGTAATTATTGCTGAGCCAGAACTTAATTTTCAAATGTCTACCAGTCTTTTGAGGAAAAACCTCATGGCTTTAGACCAGCATGGAAAAACAAATTAGCTCAAAACCATATACAGCAGATCAGTTTTTGTCTTAATCAGCTTATCCAACCATTTTTATTTCTACTTTTGCTTATTGTTAGCAAAAATATTCTGGTTTTAAAACTCTGGCAAGGCTGTTGTTCTGTACCTCTGTCTAGACTACAGAAGTCTTATATTTTGCATTTCATGAATTCTATTTGAAATCATAGCTTTTTCCTGGTATCTTATGAGTACTGCAGATAAAGTTCTTGACAGCAGACAGGATCCCACAGTTTAAAATGTTTATCATTTCTCTGTCTGTCCTTCCCCATTGTCTCCTTGACTGCGTTCTTGCCTGCCGGGCTCCAGGAGACATGGAGTACAGCTGGTTGGAGCATGCGTCTTGGCATAGCAGTGAGGCGTCCCCAGTGTCTTTGGTGAGACGTGTGGGGCCTTACTACTTAATTCCTGATACCATCTCACTCTCCTTTTTATTTACACCTTTGCATGTTTTCTTTTTTTGTATCTTTTTTGTTTTATCTCACACTTGTAGGGGACAGTCAAAAGGGAAAAAGAAAAACTAGTGAGCAGGGAGTTTTGTCGGATTCTAACACCAGGTCTGAGAGACAAAAGAAAATGATGTACTTTGGTGGCCACTCTTTGGAAGAGGATTTGGAATGGTCTGAGCCTCAGATTAAGGATTCTGGGGTAGATACCTGTAGTAGCACAACTCTTAACGAGGAGCATAGCCATAGTGATAAGGTACTGAGACGCGGAGCCTGCCTTCCAGCCTGCTCATTCGGTCTTCCTTTGTTTGCGCTCTGTCACTCATTGAAACAGGACATACTAAAAGGACAGGGCATTTCAAGAGTCAATGTAGCATTCTCGTAAGGTGCAGAAAAGAAAAACAAAACAACTCAACAACCAAGCCAAAAGCCCTTTGCTTGCTTTGCTGTTCTTGTTGATTGACAGCATACCAAAACTAAGGAAATGAAAGTAAACCTTAGGAACAAAGGAATGTTTTGCATACAGTTGAATAAGAGAATTTTGCAATGTTGTTATAAAAAAAATAAATATTTTTTGGATTGGCTTATTTTAATACTTACATATATTTTCCTTGGGATGAAAAATCAAATTATTAGTCATCTGAATCCCAGGCAAAAGGGAGATAATCGGGTCTGTTGCACAGAAAATGTTGTTTTTCTTTTTTCCCTTTCACTGTCATTTTGTTCATTTTGCTTTATTGTCGTAGCATTCTGATGTAGAATTAACCAGTAGTAGATCCATTACCATCTGCTTTCATATTTATTATTTTATTTGCTTTTAGTGTAGCAAAAAATAATCTTTTACCATATAGATGTGATTGCCTGGAACTTGTCTTTTGCCTGCCAAATTTTGCATGGAGTTGTGCATGCTACCTTTAGGTAACCATGGAATTACTATGATTACACAAATCATTTACTTTGTAGCTTATCATATTATTCATAATGAAATAGTCTATCATTTAAAGACATAATTCTGAACCAAGGAATGAAATAAGGTGTTAATATTATTATTTAACTAATTGTCTTTAAATTACCTATTAAAAGAAATTAAATGAATAGATAAAAGTCTAAAACAACTAGTAACCCTTTTTGCCAGGTGTGGTGGCCTTTATGTCATTGCTGCAAAGGCAGGTGAATCCTTACAGATTTACAGATAGGCATAGGCTACATAGTGAGTTCAAGAGCAGGTTGGGCTATATAGCAAAAGCCTATTAAGAAATTCAATGAACTTTAATGAAGCAGGAACATGATCAGTTCATCTTTGAGTATATCCTGTTTCTACTGTGCAAATTCAGTTGGAAAGGTAGTGGAGATTTATGTGGTTTTGTGAATTTTCATGTTCATTGTGAGTTTAGGTTTCATGTTTCAATGTTCCTCCTTTTAACTACTAGGGTAAAAATATTTCAAAACTGTCCAAAAGTGTTTGAAGAAGAAATCATTTTTTAATGATATCAACTAAGTAGATTTCTACTGTATCTATCTTTTATGACTGTGAGGTTTTAATTAGTCTTAAGCAAGTTGAGCTATCAAATATTTTAAAGAAAATTTCAGAACTATTATGTTTTATAGTATTTTGGCAGATAACTGAGAATTTGCTATGATTGAATTTAAAAGAAAAGCTTGAATTCATAAAATTGGTGTTATAAAACTAATGCAGTAAACTCTTAAATTAGTAACTTGGAATGTAAACTGGTTTGTGTAATCATATTACTATAGAATTCTGAAGTTTAGAGATACTGTTCAAGGATGGTAATTTGTCATAAAATTAATTTTTCTTATTGTTGATATTGTATGTTAGCACCCTGTGACCTGGCAGCCATCCAAAGATGGAGATCGCCTAATTGGTCGTATTTTATTAAATAAGCGTTTAAAAGATGGGAGTGTACCTCGAGATTCAGGAGCAATGCTGGGCTTAAAGGTATGTAACAAACTTTCTTGGATTTTGGCTCTATATTGCTTTACAGATTTATCAACAAAACAAATATACTTTTTTATACCGATGCCAATTAAGGAGATATCTTATTTCTATTTTCAAGAATTCTAAAATATTTTGCATTGTTCTTGTAAAATCATTTTCCAAAATATTTTTAAGATGTTTCCATGATAGGAGGTAAAGTAAAGTGATTACCTTGCAAGTAAGAGGCCCTGATTCCAATCCTCAGAGTCCACAATTCAAAGCCAGTCCAGGTACTGTGCCCACGGAATCCTGAAGCTGAGGAAGGCAGAGATGACCAAATTTCCTGTACTTACTGTCTCGCCAGCCTAGTCTGCCTGACAAGTTCCAGATCATTGTTGATTTAGGACACTAAAGGTTGTTCTTGGCCTTTATACAAATGCGTACATGTCCATGCACACTCATACACATATGCACCTGCAAACACACACACACACATCCATACAAATATACATACATACATACACACACATATATATATACACATATGTAACTGAAAACACACAAACATCCATGCACCCTCATACCTATGTGCACCTGAAAACACAGACAAATCTATGTATACTCATTGACATGTAAGCCTGCAAACACACAAACAGGTATCCATGCCCACTCATGCACATGCACACCTGTAAACATAAACATCCAGGGACACTTATCACTCATGCACATGTACATCTGTGAACTCACACATCTATATACACTCATGCTCATGCACACCTGAAAACTCACACATTACCATGCATACTCAGACACATGTGAACACTTGTGAACATACACATCCTTGCTTACTTATATACATTTACACCTGAAAACATGCACACATTTTGTGCATACCCATGTACATGTAACCTGTACACACACACACACACACACACACATACGTACACACACAAACGTGTACAAAATTATTTTTTGTAGTCTATAATAGTAGTTTTGCCTATGTTTTTGAAAGACATTGATAATAATTTGGTTAGAAAAGAGTTTGAATCCTAAATGCAATGAATATGCTTGAACTTATACTGTTTATCTTGCCTATATTTATTTCAGTATTAAAATAATTGCTTTAGTTTTTGAGTATGAAACTTGAAAATATAATATGTACATTACATAAAAGTCTTATTTGATATAGTAAAGTGTATTAATACATGTAAATGTATATATTTTAGGGGAAATTAATTTGTCTTGGTTTGGGATATCAGGAGTCAAACTAAAGCCCTTAAGCATGCTAGTCAAATGCTCTATAACTGAGTTATATCAATCCCAATATACCATTTGAAATGTATACCCTTAAATAACCATCAGGTACCCTTAAATAACCATATCAATATTAATGATATATTTGGACTATAAAATTATAGTTCAACTACTAATGTATTAGTACATTGTCAACATAACATCTAACCTTCCTGAAATAATGATTCTGTAGAGAGTTAATGCCTGACACTCACATGTAGCCCTAACTGCCAACTGTTCCCTTTGAGCCTGAGTTCATGAAATTCCCTCAGGATGATTCACTAAGGAAGCTAAAGCTGAAGAAAGGCAGGGAGAGAGCTGAGAAAAAATTATAGAATGCTATTTAGGCTTTGAAGGTATATTAGGTATAGAATGCATAATAGGTTTTGTATTTTAGTGAAAACTGAAATAAAATAGAATAAATGTTTCAGTTAAACCATTGCTACAGGAATTGTACTCCAGAATATAGTAAACAGCATTAGAAATGTTGGTGTAAGTGAAATTGGATGGTTGCAGTACTTGACACTCATCTGGTTATTTTACATCTCTCATCTTAGTCAGTATCCACAGGGGTCCTCTATGCTTTCCATGGTCAGGAGACATGCTGACATGGTGGGATTTTAACTCAGAGTGCACATAATAAAGCAGTGGGGCAGAGGTCAGACAGGCTTGGCTCTGATTTCAATTAGCGTGGCTACTTTTATTTCAATGATTTTTCGTGGTGGAGAGGATTTATTGTAGATGAGGGAGAACATAGAGACAGAGACATCTGGGAGAGTCAGAGTGAACATGGTCCAGATCCAGGCCTTGTGAGGAGATGGAGAAGAGGCACAGGGAGAGCAGGAGATGGGAGGGAAAGGGAAGGGTAGGCCAAGGGCGGAGTAAGTGCTCCTCACACAGCATTGGAGGAATAAGCTTCTCATAGCATCAGATGTCTGTCTAAGTAATGGAGGACATGGCATGTACTTTGAGTTGTTGAAATATGATAAACTAAAACAGCATCCAGGTAACTTTACCACAAAAGAATACACTCACTATGCACTCACTGATAAGCAGATATTAGCCCAAAACTTCCAAATACCCATGATATAATTCAAATACCATATGAAGCTCAAGAAGAAGGAAGACCAAAGTGTAGGTGTGTCAGTCCTTAGAAAGGGGAACAAAATACTCCAGAGAGCAAATACAGGGGCAAAGTGTGAATCAGAGACTGAAGGAAAGGCTATCCAAAGACTGACCCACCTGGGGATCCATCCCATATACAGTCACCAAACCCAGACACTATTGTGGATGCCATGAAGTGCTTGCTGACAGTACGGCTGTCTCCTGACAGGCTTTACCAGAGCCTGACAAATGCAGAGGTGGATACTAGCAGAGAACCACAGGACTGAGCACGTAGTCCCCAATGAAGCAGTTAGCGGAAAAACTGAAGGAGCTAAAGGGGTTTGCAAAGAGAGACCTGTGGCTTCAGCAGCATATGTAGCAGAGGATGGCCTTGTTGGACATCAATTGGAGGAGAGGCACTTGGTCCTGTGAAAACTTGATGCCCCAGTGTAGGGGAATTCAAGGATAGGGAGGTAAGAGTGGGTGGGTGGGTGGGAGCAGGGGGAGGGGGAGGGGAAAAGAGGTTTCGAGGTGAATCCAAATAAATAAAATATCCAGTAAAAAACGAATTTTAAAAAAAGCAGCATCCCAACTTCACTAGTAATCAAGGAAATGCAAATCAAAACAACCCTGAGATTTCACCTTACACCAGTCAGAATGGCTAAGTTTAAAAACTCAGGAGACAGCAGATGTTGGTGAAGATATGGAGAAAGAGGAACACTCTTCCACTGTTGGTGTGGTTGCAAATTAGTACAACCACTCTGGAAATCAGTCTGGCAGTCCCTCAGAAAACTGGGCATGTCAATTCCGAAAGATCCTGCTATACCACTTCTGGGCATATACCCAGAGGATTCCCCAGCATATAATAAGGATACATGTTCCACTATGTTCATAGCAGCCCTATTTATAATAGCCAGAAGCTGGAAAGAACACAGGTATCCCTCAACAGATGCAAAAAATGTGGTATATCTACACAATGGAGTACTATTCAGCCATTAGAAACAATGAATTCATGAAATTCTTAGGCAAATGGATGGAGCTGGAGAACATCATACTAAGTGAGGTAACCCAGTCTCAAAAGATCAATCATGGTATGCACTCACTAATAAGTGGATATTAGCTTGGAAAACTGGAATATGCAAAACATAATCCACACTTCAAATGAGGTACAAGAAGAATGGAGGAGTGGCCCCTAGTTCTGGAAAGATCCAGTGTAGCAGTATAAGACAAAACCAGAACAGGGAAATGGGAAGGGATGGGTGGGAGAACAGAGGGAGGGAAGGGGACTTATGTGACTTTCGGGGAGTGGGGAACCAGAAAAGGGGAAATCATTTGAAATGTAAATAAAAAAAATATATCGAATAAAATTTAAAAAAATAAAAAATAAAAATTAAAAATTAAAAAAAAAAGCAGCATCCAGTATTTAGTACAATGCCTGGCATAGTATCTGAATTTTGTAATCATTAGTACTGACTATGTTATACTAATGATTACAGTAGCCTTGTTAAATTTTCTTGAGCAACAAGTTTTCTTAAAACATTTGCATGAACATGTGAAGGTATATTTACATTTAACTTTCAGAAATAGGCAGTATTAATTAATATTGACTGAATTGCAAGTGAGTATAATACACCATAACTGGGGAATATATGCATGGAAAAAGATAAGATAGGTCAGTAATTTTTTGTTTCATTCAGTGATCTGTAACTCACTTCATAAGATAACAAACCAGTTTCATCAGCGACTTTAGTTACTATCGTTTGCTTCACCTACCGTGAATTTTGGTATGGACTGCTTGAATGGTTGACCAGAGGCAAATAGTTAATTTTGTAAGAGTATTTATTGTATTTTCCATATGATTTTACAGTATTTCTAATGCATGTTTCCAATGTGCATTTCTTTTTCTACAATAAATATTTTAATAGAAAATAAAAAGTAGAAAATTTGGGCTTCAAATATTGTAAAGTTTATATTTTTGATGAGGTTAGCTTTTATACTTTTCTTAAGAAAGATCTATTATTATGTATATCATCAATATATTTAAAAGATTATGATCGAAAATATAGTAGTCTATCATAGTAAACATGAAAATTTTATGTTTCAAATTTATGCTTAAAAATGTTTATATAATTAAAAAGTAATATAATGTTTTGAGAAATGATAAAAATGAGAATTCTAAAATAAGGAAGAAATTTTTGAGTTGATTTTTAAGGTATATGTATTTTAACAAGAAGAAAATAAATTACAGCCAATTTGGAATATATACATTTCCTTCTGCAGGCATTTACTGTCTAATGGCAGCATTATACTATTTAAGAAATAACATTTAGTACATTAATTACAGTTTAACGTCTCTAAATTGGTCTGCTTTTTTTTTTTTTTTGAGTCTTTGACTATGTTCACTTTAATAGTATGTCAGACAATCTTTTCCTCTTTTAAACAGGTTGTAGGAGGAAAGATGACTGAATCAGGTCGACTTTGTGCATTTATTACCAAAGTAAAAAAAGGAAGTTTAGCTGATACTGTAGGACATCTTAGACCAGGTAGGTTCTTACCATTGGTTGTTTACACTTAAAATGTCAGCTATGGGCTAAGGTCCTAGGATGTTTGTCCCACATGTGCAAAACCTTGAGCTTGATCGCTAGCCAAAAGAAAACGCTAGCTAGGAATAGGTAAGGAAAGGTCTTCTCTGGTACTAGTGATTCTACCAGTAAGGATTAGGCTTTTTCACAGAAACTAAAACTTTTTTCATTAATGGAAAGTTTTATCTTTTATTCCTTGTATATACTAGACATAATATCTTTTTGAAAACTGCTTTTTTTTTGGAAGCAAAATACATTTTGCTCTTTTCGCCACTCTCCCCCGCTTCTCTCAGATTTCCTCTCAGGTCTCCACATCCCCAGCTTTATATGTCAGTGACAGATGTTCTCGTCTGCCTGTAAAATTAGCTTGTTTTGTTTCCCAAAATCTTTATTTTTCTTTTGAAAAACATTACAATGTTGTTTAGGAAACAAAGTTCATGCACCTTTTCTCAATTATGTCATTCCATATTATTTGGCCAATTCCTCCAATTCCTATTGAAGAAACCCTTAAATTCCTTGAGGAAGATTTCATATAATGTGAATCACTTAACATTTTACAAAAGATCGTAAGAGTTTAGTCAATTGACCCTCGAAGCAGTATGTAACTAACCATGTATACACTACAAATCTAGAATAGAATCATGCAGTCCTCAAAGAGAGGGTTGACCTTTATCATTGTCTCCATCTAATTGTCTACAATTAGAACTTCTGTTAAGAAATCAAATGGATGTAACTTGATGCAGTGCTATTGGCCATTATTACTGTGGATTGAACATGCTATCCTAGCTATCGAATTCTGTGTGCCTGAGTTGTTCTCAGTGTGCACGCTATTCTGTTCAGGTGGATTTACTTCTGGAATTTGCTGAAGTTCAGTGGGCCTGGCTCATATTTATAAGATTATTCCTGACACTGTAGGTGATGAAGTCTTGGAATGGAATGGGAGGCTATTGCAAGGAGCCACATTTGAGGATGTTTACAACATTATTCTAGAATCCAAACCTGAACCACAAGTTGAGCTTGTTGTTTCAAGGCCGATTGGGTAAGAGAATTTTAGCAATTTTCTTTTACTAAATTTTTAAGACTTACTTATTTTCATTTTATGTGTATGAGTGTTTTGTTTGCTGTATATGTGTGCACATCATGCATGCCTGGTACACACAGTGGTCATATTCCTTGGTGTTAGAGTTATGGATGGATGGTTGCAAACCAACATGTACATGCTAGGAACCATGTCCTGGCCCTCTGCATGAGCAGTGCGTGTTCTTAGCCTTGGAGCCATTGGTCCAGGCGCAGTCTCTAACTTACTTGAATGCTCTTCAGCATTCTGGAGTGTGTGATCCAGAATTGTCTGACTGCTTTATAAAAATTAGTTACTTTCTAGATTTATTTTTTCTTTAACCAAAATATTTAATATTACAATTAATGATTTTTCCTTATGTGATTGCAATAAAATATGTTGTTGATTTCCAAATAGGAAAAATATTATGTCATTACTTTTAGGAAAAGTTATATTAGTCTTTTACATTCAAAAATGTCAATAACTGTGGTCTATATATCTTACAGTTTTTTTGTTTTTGTTTTTCAAATGGAGACTAGCTTACAAAGATAGATAAACAAAAGCATATAATATCCAGATATGGAGCTCACTTAAGGAAAAGCAGTTTCTTTTAAAAAGTGATCAGTAACATCAAAATATGCAACATTAAAACACACTTTGTCATTGGATTTATTTATTGCATTGCAAATAGCTTATTTTCCCCAAAAGTGGCAGTAAAATTAATTCTCTCATCTATGTTATAAAGATTATTTATGACGGGTCCTGCCAGTGCTTTTTCTGTAGAAACTTATATTCTATAATAATATAAAAGACATCAGAATTAAATTAGAAAAAATGCGTAACTCGACAGTTAACTATTGAATAAATTATTAAAAAATTATATGGGAGGCAAGCACCTATGAATGGAGGCTATAGAAATTCCTTCTAGCAATCATGCACTGTTTATTCACTTAGGAAATAATGGATTGGAGGCTTTTGCCTCTTTAAAGTTTGGAAATATGGTAAAACCATAGAGTCTATATTTTAATATTTAAGTATATACAATTATATTTTTAAAATAATTTATAGTCATATTTTATGAATGAATCTAGTTATTACTTTCTACTTGCATATTAAATAAGTATAGGTATTTTTGATATAAATATAGTTACAAGGTAATTTTGGAACTCCTAGTATGAATCATGCTTGCCTGTTATCAATGCAAGATTTAAAAATTTTAGTTGTAGTGATATTTGGTTTGGCTTGTAGTGTAATTTATTTAGAAAAGAAGGCGAAAATAAAGAATTGAATAAATATATATTATAAAACTTACCTTGTTGAATGCAAAGCATTTTCAAAGTAGATTATAGTCTAAGGTTATACAGTAAGGCACATAGGAAAGAAGGTTTATATTTTTATAAATGTGTTGAAATGCACATAGGTTTTAGTTCCTGTCAGAGAAAGCTGTAAAAATGTGATCCCAGACTTGGGAGGAAAAGGCAGAAGTGTGTGGCAAATTCAAGGCCAGCTTTACCTAGGTCAACTTGTCCAAAAACAAATAAAAAAATTGTGGTCTGCCTTTTAACATCCTCATAAAGCTTTTATATACTTACTTCCCTGTTTTCACTTTTTATTCCTAATTTTTATAGGATAACAAGATGCTTCAATTGATAAAAGTTTATTTTTTATCCTTTTCTATCATTCCAGAGATATTCCTAGAATACCTGATAGCACGCATGCACAACTGGAATCCAGTAAGTTTAATTTATTCTAGGATATGTCATTAAGCATATCATTCATTTCAGGTCTAGTAAATAAGTTTATCTAGCAATATGAAATAAGATAAGTAAATTTATAGCCTCAACATAATCATATAAAAATGTTGAGGAAAATGTTATGGTATTTCACATCTCTGTTGAAAATATTCCAAGCTCTATAATTATTTTAATATTTTATTTTCCCCTGCCATGATTATTGTAGATTTTTAAGGTTCTTTACTAAGGTATGTTCATATAAACTGCACATGAAGTATTCAGTTAGGCAAGTTTTTGCTGCCTATGTACCCATGTACTTCAGTGAAAAGTCATGACCATTTTTACCACCTTGGCTACCTACTCCCAAAGTGTCCCACAAAATTTTAAGTTTGCAGCTTTGTAACTCTAATGTTTTGTAGAAGGGTATGCTTGGAAAAATATAGTGAATAGTTTTATTTATTTTAATTTATATTTTTTTCAGATTAAAATAGTAGATCTAATTTTATATCACAGCAGTAATGGAACAACCAGCATATAAGTTCAACTTTGTTTTGATTTCAACTGCATTTTCATATCTTTAATTAGCTGTTTCCTGATGAACTCTTTCCTTATTGACTAGGAGTAGTATAAGGGGTACAGGGAGAGAAGATGAGGGTTGCAACTTAAACAAATAAGCACACAAACAAATATGATAGACAAAATTGTGAAGTAGTTTTCAAGGAGAAATTAGAATGGTTCAGGAGAAGCAGTCGCCGCCACATTGAATAGGTTTCAAAGCCTCCTTAAGGATGTCTACTTTCCCTTGGAGAATTTATGTGCTTTGGGAAATGCTTTCAAAGAACCATTTATACTTAACACTTGATTATATCATTAAAATTATTGAATGAAGCCAGGGCTAAGCAAAGCAAAGCTCAAAAACGTCACAATTGGCAAGAGAGTGGTGACCCTGGTCACATAAACTACAGGGTAACAAATAAACATTAGAGCTATATAGTGCTACTGGCATTGGTTTCATTTAATTTATACTTGCAACTTGGTGTTGCAGCTAAACTCCGGCAAAGGCTGAGTATTTCTCCTTACAGTAGTAAGATACCATGAAAGCAATAGGAAACCATTTGTTTTATGGCTATCTAAAATGCCTCAGACTATGATGGTAAACTTGTCCTTGGAGAGCCAGGAATGTTAGCTCAATGTGGTTCCAAACTTTTATTGTTTGAACATTAGACTCTATACCTGTCCAAGGACCACTGTTAAAGTTGCTGCTCTGGATACATGTGTAGTATTTGCTCCATATGATTTTAGCTGTTAGGTGGCTGCCAAAGTTGCATTGTTAAAGATGCTATCATTATCTCTTCATCCCTGCGAGCTTAAATCATATATTATACTGATTTCCCTGTTATCTGTTGCTTTGTAAGCCTTGTGAAGTAACAAATGATTTCAGCAAAGGCATCAATAATTTACTTCTAAATATTGTGAAAAGGCATCACCATTACTTTTTGAGTAAATTTGCACCTTTCCCTTTATGTGATACACATTCTAGAAGTGAGTTTTGTACTCATGCATTTCTAATGAGGCATATGGTTCAACAGAGTGAGTTCAAATTCTAGTCTTGACCCTGATATTTAGTTTTATTGATATGTTATATACTTTACATTGTTTTGGATACTCAAAGATGTTAAAATTCACTGTGCTTCCAAAGTAAGTTCTGCTTTTCCACCCCCCTCTCCTGTAACTATTTGCACAGTATGCACCACCAACTTTTTCAGAGACCATAACTGGTACAAAGGTGACCTTCTATTTTTGATAATAGGGTTGAAATCTCAGTACTGTCCTACATTTCTCACATTGTTGGTTTCTCCTACACAGTAGAAGATTGAACCTAGGCTGGCAAGTGCCAGCTGATCTAGTGAGCCGCGCCCCCAGTTCTATTTAAGGCATCACTTTAGTATCACCTGAAGTCCTTCTGCTCACCCCCTTAACAGTGGCAAGCCACAATCCTCTTATTAGTGTGTATAGTTCTGCTGGTACTTAATATCTATTTCTGTAAACATTCCGACTGGTTCCCTCAACTGCTTAGAGTGAAAATCACACACATAACATTCGGTCACTGTCGCTTCTGCCATTGCCTGTCTTTTTCATAATCTCTCCCTTCATTTCTACTAGTGTAATACTTTTATATCATATAAGGTTTGTCTTAAAATTACCCAAAAATCTTTAATAGTTTTTGACATTCTAGTACTTATGTTCTTAGCATTTAAATTTTAGGTTGTCATGAAAAAGGTTTATTGTTTTGTGTTTTGGTTTTTCTTCCTTTTGCATTTTAAATATTTTCTCAATATTGAGTGTGAGTTCAGATAATAAACAAGTGAGTTTGGATTAGAGCCTGCTGCTGTTACAAAGTTAGCACAGCACAAGTGTAACCGTGGCTCTAAATAACACTTAGGCAAAACAAAAACAAACAACAAAAATTAACTGTCTGAAACAAAAGCAAACCTCACTAAAACTCCTTAAGATTATAATATTGTGAAATAAAATGGTCTCTATAAATTGACTCTTCAAGGACTTTTAAAAGAAGCATGTTGAGTTGTTCTGAAATAGGAAGAGATGCTTTATTATTCTTTGTCTTTTCAGGTTCTAGCTCATTTGAATCTCAAAAAATGGATCGTCCTTCTATATCCGTCACCTCGCCCATGAGTCCGGGCATGCTGAGGGATGTCCCGCAGTTCTTATCTGGACAGCTTTCAGTATGTAATCACAAACTGATCGCTCTGTGAATAGTGAATGAGTCTGTTAAAATATGATGCTAAGGGTTTTTTGTTAGTTTGTTTTGTTTGTTTTTGTTTTGTTTGTAAGCCAAGTTATTACCAGAGCATAATTGTGCCTTTAGTATTAGCTTTTTATTTTTCATAATTTTTAGTTACTTAAAATTTTTGGGTTATTTCTTATAATGCTTTTTTAATGTGAAGTTTATAGAGTTTAGTAACTTCATGAGGATATGTAACCCTTCTTTTAATCATCACAAAGGGTGATGATTTTTACTCTTTACTTTTAAATGACT
This sequence comes from Apodemus sylvaticus, assembly GCF_947179515.1. Lineage (NCBI taxonomy): Eukaryota > Metazoa > Chordata > Mammalia > Rodentia > Muridae > Apodemus > Apodemus sylvaticus. The sequence continues at coordinate 7,259,679 of NC_067488.1, forward strand.
GGGAATTGCTATTATTTTTTAAGAGAGAGGAAAATGGTATATCATGCCAAGATTGAATTAAGATAGAAGCGAATATTTATGTAATCTTTGCTTTTCAGTCTTAAGGAAATTTGGGGTGGAATTTTAATATTGTTCAGATATATAAGGCTTCTAGAAGTTTTTTTTTTTTCACAATGTCAAGACTAAATAATGCAATGAGGTAACTTTTCATTATGTGAGCATTGGTTGGTATCTTTTCAAGGTCAAGTTAAGGGTTTAATTCCACATTCTATATTATCTTCTTATTATGTGTGGGTCTGTAGATTTTAGTCCTTTCATTGCATTATCATTCCCATAGTAGAACACATCCAGCTTTGTTGTTCTAGTAATTTTTAATTGCTAATTTGGAATTTCCTGAATACTAAAGAAAAGAAATTCTCAAACCCAGAAATTGACGTTGATCAAAACTGTGATAGTTAAAACCCAAACTGTTATGAAATTGTACCTTAAATTCCTTAACCATACCTTTCTTTACATCAGCCCGAAATTTCTTCTTTTAGTTTTAAGGGGAAATGATATATTTTTGGGAGTGTTTTTGACCTTCAACAGTTCTACTTTATTAACATCATTTCAAATTACAAGATCATATACATATTGTGCTAGAAGAGAATGCTAGAAGTACATGGAAGGGATTTGGAAAAAATTTAAACTCAATTGATTTCCTCCTGATTAAAAATTAGTCTGGAAGTAGGTCAAAACTGGTAAGGCTGTGAGGGCAACTGTAGCCCGTGTAACTGCAGCTGCACACGAAAAGCACATTCTCACTTTTGTACCTAGAAAGGAAAATATTCTATAAATTTAGATGAAATGTTAATTATATGCATTTTGAAATTATACACAGATACACAATCAAATTACATTAAAAAACAGGAATTATAAGTATGGCTCTTACTTATCATCAGAAATCTAGTCAGTGCAAAAATAAAAGTAAAACCTCTAATAATCTTAACACTCCGTGTGACTTTTTAAAGTCATGCACATATATTTTAAATAAAATTTCACATACATTTGGGTTTTTTTTTTTTTTTAGTTAGGATTTTGCTGTATAATTCTAGCTGCACTGAACATCCTATGTAGGCCAGGCTTGGACTGAACTTCTGGTGACACTTCAGCTTCTGCCTCAAAGTCCTGAGACTATAAGTTCATGGCCTGAATTCTGCTTTTTTCTTCATTAACTTATAGACTTTGTCGTGTCTTTAAAAATTCCTCTTAACTTTACTTTCCTATCTATAATACTACATTTATCTTAGCTTCTAGTTTTTGTTATTATAAATAATTATGCCACTGAAATACTTAGATACATATGAATATTTATAGTTAATTAATTTAAGAATTTTTTAGAAGTAAAATTATAATTCAAATGCTAAAGTATAAACTTGAGATTATTGAACAAATCTATTCTAATCACACCTAACATAAATCACCTATTTTATATATACATGTTATATGTACACACTACATATAAGTGTCTGTGTGTCTGTGTGTGTGTATATATATATATGCACATATATATATATAAAACACATAAATTAAATTTCTGACAGAAATAGTAGTTCTAGTCACCAGGCATATAAATGAACAAAATAGAATGCCTTTTATTACTGTATAATTTTTAATGTCCTTCATGATCTTTGTATTAGGTCAGCATAAACAAGGTGTTTTCCTGAATTACAAGTGTGTCTGTATCAGCATATAGAAAATTTGGTTTCGTGTAATAATGTAGGAGTTTGCAGCTTGCCTACAAATGTCAGTTTTTTAGAACACTCTTAGGCAGTGTTAACAGTTGTAATTAAATAATATGATAAGAGCGACTGAAGGAGAAAGGGTTTATTGTCCTGTATCAGGAACTTAAATAACTGTTCATCTGGCATCCACCAGAGAGCAGAGAATGTGGATACAAGTCCATCCTTTGCCCAGAGAACAGCTCGGGGATCCTTTCCCTCCTGCTGTTGTTAGTTATCAAGACCCCCTGACAGGCATACCTAGAAAGTTATTTTCTCAGGTGACCCCTTATTCATTCACATTGATATTTTTCTTTTACCATCACAATTGCAACCCCATTTTCTTCCACCTTGGGACATATTTGCTTTTCAAACATTCTACTTGTGTTCACTCCTCATTAAGTCACAACATTACTGATGCCTCAGAACACAAATTATTTGTCTATTTTTGATGTAATTTTCCTAATGTATTAGTTCTTTTGCTGATATATTTTCAAATAAAAAACACATGATGGATAGCTCTTGTTTGCATGTTTATACTCAAATCTGTTGATTAATTTTTTTGGAGTATTTTTACACATCTTACAGATTTTTTTCTTTTTTTAAATTAGATACTTGCTTTATTTACATCTCAAATGATATCCCCTTTCCTCATTACCCCTTTGAACACCCCTTATCCCATCCTCCCTCCCCCTGCTCACCAACACCCCCCCTTCACTTTCCTGACTGGCATTCCTCTATGCTGGGGCATCGAGCCTTCACAGGACCAATGGCCTCTCCTCACATTGATGTCTCAAAAGGCCATCCTCTGCTACATATGTAGCTGGAGCCATGGGTCCCTCCATGTGTGCTCTTTGGTTCGTGGTTTAGTCCCTGAGAGCTCTGGGGAGTACTGGTTGGTACATATTGTTGTTCCTCCTGTGGGGCTGCAAACCCCCTCAGCTCTTTGGTCCTCTCTTTGGCTGCTCCGTTGGGGAACTTATGCCCAATTTTGTAAAGGTTTATATAGTTAATTTTCTTACCATGCTGAATCCTGTGGCTGCTTATCATCCTAGGACTTACCCACAAAAGAACCATGAATCTATTTGACGAGGAAAGCAGAATGAGCCCAAGCAAGCACTGTATTCTTCCTGCATCCTGTTAGGCCATCGGCAGCATTGCCTTATGGGGATTCTTTTAAGTTCTCACTTTCTTTTTTTTTTTAAACTTTGTAAGAGAACTTTTTTGATTCTGAACAGTTTTAAATATGCTTACAGTATTTGCCTAGTTGTTTGATAGGCTGTTAGGCTAAATACTTCTCATTCTTTTTCTCTATGTGAGAAAGTCTCAATTCTTTTTTTTCCTATAGAAACTCTTTATTGATTCTACCCATAACTTTTTGTTTATTTAATTGTAGTGTCTGATTGATTTATTATTGCAAAATTACTTAATTTTTTTGCATTTGACTTTTGCTAAATATTACAAATGTAAATTTTACTTACCCATTTAAGAATTGAAGGATTTTAAAATAATAGTATGTATTTCATATTTTCCTTTATAAAACTGGAGAACATTTAGAAATATTTCCTGTGTGAAGCTGTTGGTTTCTTTTACTTCTTGCTTTCCCTTCCCTTCCTTCCCTCTACCATGCCCTCTCTCCCTCCCTCCCTCTCTCCCTCCCTCCCTCTCTCCCTCCCTCCCTTTCTCCCTCTCTCCCTCTCTCCCTCCCTCCCTCTCTCCCTCCCTCCTTCCCTCTCTCCCTCCCTCTCTTCCTCCCTCCCTCCCTCTCTCCCTTCCTCCCTTCCTCTCTTCCTTCCTCTCTCCCTCCTTCCCTCCCTCCCTCTTTCTTTCCTCCTCCCTCCCTCCCTCCTTTTAAAATTTGAGACAGTGTCTCACTATGCAGCCCTTACTGGTCTGGAAATGCTATTTTTCTAGACTAGACTTCAACTGGCAGACCCTTCTGCTCCTGCCTCTCCACTGGATGTTAGGATTAAAGGCGTGCATGTAATTCTTTTTTTTTTTTAATGCTTAGTAATTTTATTGGATATTTTATTTGTTTACATTTTAAATGTTATCCTCTTTCCCAATTTACATCCTAGAAACCCCCTATCCCATCCCTCCTCCTTCTGCTTCTGTGAGAGTGTTCACCCACCCACTCCTACCTCCCCGCCCTCGCAATCCCCTACACTGGGGCATTCAGCCTTCACAGGACCAAGAGCCTCTCCTCCCACTGATGCCCATCAAGGCCATCTTCTGCTACATATGCAGCTGGAACCATGGGTCCCTTCATGTGTACTCCTCGTTTGGTAGTTTAGACGCTCTGGTTGGTTGATGTTGTTGTTCTTCCCATGGGGTGGCAAACCCCTTCAGCTCCCTCAGCCCTTTCTCTAATCCCTTCATTGGGGGCCCCCTCCACCCTCGCTCGCACACAGGCACGCGCTCATGAGCATCCGCCTTGTCAGGTAGAGCCTCTCAGGAGCCAGCTATATCAGGCTCCTGTCAGCAAGCACTTTTTGGCAGCCCCGATAGTGTCTGTGTTTGGTGACTGTATTTGGGATGGATCCGCAGGTGGGACAGTCTCTGGACGGCATTCAATCTCTGCTCTTCTTTCCATTTTTATTTTTGGACTTTAATGTTTTTATAGCATTTGTGTTCTAGATGCAGTCCATAAAAAGCATGTCCTAAAGATCAGTACACGGAGTAGTGAAAAATGACATTACACATTCGTAGGCTGTGGTGTGCACTTTTAGAGTCCTCATTTGTATGAAGCCTTAGCTTTTACAAACATGGTGCACAGATCTTTGCCATTCTATAAACACTACTTAGGTCTGAAGCATAGACAGCTACAGCAGTAAAGGAACGGATGACTGAAAGCTGTGGAGTGGTTTCCTGGGGTCATGGCCAAAGGTGAAACTATAGAAAGTGAGAATTTCACAGCTTTCCAGTGCAGTAATTCCTCCTCATTTTAAGCCTTTAAATGCTTCATATATTTTTACATCATTAAAATTGTCATCTATGTACAGACATATTCGATAGTTATCTTTATGTATAACCTCATGGCTAAGCATAAGGTTTAAACAGGTTTTTAGAAATCTTATAGCTGCTTATTTCAGGTTGTTTTAGATAATGGAAAACTGTTTACTATAAAGAATTAATTATTTTGAAAATAATCTTTTTAAAGTGGAGCCTTCATTTTATGAGATAAAACATCTTTTCAAAGATCTCCTTTCTTGGCATATTTTATTTAAAACGCTGTAGAGATGTGAGCAGGGAAAATGGAATCCCTAACTCCCCTCCCCCTTCAGCACCTCTAGTTAATCTACAGCAGCTCCACACTCCCTCCACCTACAGAAGCTTTGTCCAGTGCAGATTTATGAGGGCAGACTTTTTCTTCTATCACTTTTCTATATCTGAACACTTCCTCACCGGTGTGTAACTTCTTTTGGAAGAAAACTCAGATTTGGTACTTAATATTTGGAGAGAAAAAGGCAACTCCTGGTGACCAACAGTCTGCTGTGAAGGTTGTTTTCCTTTGGGTTTTAGACTGGTCTAGTGATGCTGAACCTGAGATAAGCTTGCCTAGAACAAATCACCAGCTTTAGTGACAGCGGAAAAGACAGGAAGAAGTCCTTGGCTATCTGTGACATAGTGCAGAGGCGATGGAATCTGCTGACAGGGCGCAGAATGAAGTGTTCTTAATCCATTCTCAGACTCAGAGATGTGCTCTGGATTTGATTCTTGACCTATCATTGACATCTATTATCTATGAATTAGGTTATTATGATTTTTTTAATTCTCAGAAATGGTTTTAAAATAAAAGTTAAAAAAATTCAGAAAAGAAATGTGATGTTCTTTCTGAGAATTATGTTTTACTTACTTTGTATATTATAGTAGTCTTTGAGCATTTAGAAGTTCACCTAGACCTTTCTCATGTATTTTCTTCACTTGCATTTTGGGGTTAGAGCAATGACTTCCCACAGTGGTTGGGAATATCATGAGTTAATGATCATGTCATAAACGTTTAGGAAAAATAAAGAACTCTAAGTCTAAGTAAAAAGCAATAACCAAGACAGTGTTGTTAGTAGACAAGAAATGCATGTCCCATCTCAAGCGATGCATCCCGTGATGGACCCAGTGCTCTCCCCACACCAAACTCAGCTGTTCTTAATCGATGGACAATTAGGCTTCTGTTTCAGATTTCATATGCATATACTTATACAATTGTGGATCAATTTTTAATAAATGTATTGAACAGCTATAGATTTTATATTATAATTATTTCTTAAATAGCAATACACCAACAACTTGTAGCATTTACATTATACTTCATATTGTAACTAACCTAGAGATGATTGAAAACATTTGATATCTTGTATGTTTTGTGCATATAGTATGCCATTTTAAATAAAGTATTTGAACATTGATGGATTAATATTTGTGTGTCTGTTGGGACCAAGCACACATGGATATCATAGGCTGTAGTAGTAAGGGTAAAGTTTTAAATTTCTTCTTTTGGTGGGTATCCTTTAGTTACTTTTGGAAATTATATAATCCTATGTTCTTGTACATTCAATCTTAATTCCTAGTCTATTAACTATGCTTTAAGAATATGATTAAATAAATTATTAAAATTTTAGAATGTTTTGATTTCATTTATGTTAGCACTTGGAAATATTAATTTTTATAATGAATTATTTAATTTAAAGATATTGTCATGAAAATGTATTTAAGGGATAGTTTTCTGTGTTTATTTTTACTTTTGGTCTTTTAGTTCCAGCATATTGTCCTCTTTGGTTTTGTTTTATTGCTTTTTTCTTTAATTTTGCTTACCAGAGCCAAAGCCTTAGTAGAAGAACAACGCCTTTTGTTCCTAGGGTTCAGGTAAAGGCTTTGTCTGCCTGATAGAGACTAAAGTTGTGTTTTATTCCTTATTTGTATGTTTGGAAAATGCGTAGTAGGAACACTTTTTTTGGTATGTTGCTCCAAACCATACTCTTGACTTTCAAATCATTTTATAAGGCAGCTTGTAAAATTCTGCATGGAGATTAGAATATTGAATACAAATTTAAAGAGACAATTACTGTTAGTTATTTTGTAAGTAAATGAAGCACTCAAATGTATAGGTTTCAAAGTGGCATTCCAATTTAGTTTTCATGTAGATATTTTGCTTAACTCTGTAACATTTACTTGAAATAGTTAATTTTAAACTCTAGATATTTTATTACACAAATGTTGCTGTCTCTTTAAATCATTCATTGTACCACATCCCATCCATATTCTCTTGCATTTTCCAAGTAATGACTCCTTGAGATTGGCAAATATATTTGTACCTTATTTAAAATATGATTTTTTGCATTTATTATGTAAGAATCCCACTTTTGGAGTTTGAAAGAACAAAAACATAATCCAAATGATATATATATATTATTTCATTTGTATTCTATCATTGCTTTTGCTTTTTTTACAAACTTCTTGGGTACAAGTTGTTTGCCTCTATTCATTAGGTTTATATGGTCCAGTATGCTAATATAGTTATCTTAAAATTAGTTTTATGCCTTCCCTGCTTTGGTGCATGTTTTTTAAATGAATTAATGGCTTTGAATAATACTTTTAAATAACTAAAATTAATTCTACTTAATATCATATAATATAAAATATTGATGTTTGATGCTAAAGTTTTGTTGTAAACAATTTAAATTAGATACAGAGTAAGGATACAAAGAAATGATAGTCATATTAAATAATTAAAATGATACAAATATTTTATTAAGTTAATTGAACTAAGGCTTGTCATTGATAGAACTATGAGTTATATCTGTTGTATTTTGGGCAATAAATAGTCATGCTTTAAATATTTTTAAAACACAGGTTTAAGAATATGATAAATAACATAGATCATAAAATATTTTTATGGGGCTCGATATCTATTACAAACTTCAACATACTCCTTAATAAAATTCAAAATTAGGTCTGTTATTAAATGACAGTTTCAATATAACTTCTTAAAAATTCCGATTTTGATCAGATATAAAGAGCTTAGTTCTATTTCATAGTATTAGTACTAATATGTTTGGACACAATTAATTTAGGCAATGACATACTGATGTATCAGTATGAAAACAATGATGCTAAAATCTGTTTATATAAGAGATAATAATGTTACATCATAGCAATTGGCTTTACAGGGAAATCTAAAGAATAAACTTTTTGATAAAAACCTTAGACCTGTTGCCATTATTGATGTGGAGAATATCTAAATTAATCTGGGTTTGATCACAGGTTTAGAAGCTATGACACTTGTCTACATTTCCTTCATCCCATGAAATCAAACATTTGAATTTCCTTATTTTTGTTTCTCAGCTTTTGTCAAAAGAATAGTTTATTCTCTGGGTTTTCTAATCCTTATCTATATCTATATTCTAACATTGCAAGCAAGCAAATTTAAAACTTTTCCTTTCAATCTTTTGAGTTAGTCTCCAGCCCCTGTTCAGTTTCTGTGTCCTTTGATTTCTTGTTAGGGACGGGGTTTTGCTCTGTGGCCCACATAGCTTCAAACTCATTATTAACTCAGATTAACCTAGGTCTGTAGCTTGGTAATATTTCTCCTCCTTTGCTCTTCCCAGTGCTGTGTTTCAAGTACAAATCACTGTATTTAGCTATGAGACTTCTTTTTCTTTGGGGTGGGAGGTAGCCCTTGATCCTTTGGATTAAAGCTCTGATTCTTAAAATTCTAGAATCTCAGTTTAATTCATAGGTAAAAAGCTAGCCTAGAAATTTATAACTTTATAATAAGCCATATAATAGCAGACTGTCAGATATTTATTAAACACAGCTTTAGAAAATCTTGTTGAGGTCTATTTTTGAACTTCTTAGCTAGTAGAAAATTCTAGTTATGCAATAAGATAAAACCATTTTAAAATTTGAACCAATGAAACATGAAAACTATTAATAATTGCTTTTATAGTTTGGATATCTCTTATTCTTATTCCTGTAAGAGGCTTCATTTCTTTTAGCCCCAACAAGGGAAGAGCAGAAATAATTGAATATACCCTTTTAATCTGTTGGTCTACCTCTTCTGACTCAACAATTAGTCAGCCTCTGATGTTCTGGAATACATACAGAGGGACCCAGCAAAACCATTGCGGAATTAGAATTAAACTGCTATATTTCATTTATAAATGAATGTGTGAATCTGAAGGTACAAATTTTTGCTTCCACTTCAGTTCTTAGCTGGTTGTAATGATACTAAGTCTTAGGTAACACATGGATCTTTTATAGATCCTGATAGAAAGGATACTCATTGAGCTTGGTGGGAAGGTTTGAAGTTACAGGAGACGATAACTGTTAAAAAAAAATTAGGAGCAGGAGGACATAAAGTGGGAATCCCTAATTATGATATAGCAACATTACATGCATTTTCTTATTTAAAATTATAAAGTTTATTATTTTAAGGATGTCATGTGTTTCTTCACTGAAGAAGGAGCTATGCCTCTAAAAATGTTTAAAGGTGAATTTATTATAGTTTTAAATACAAGTTAAGGGAATCTATAAAAGCTACTAGTAAGCCTTCTTATATCTTTTGAAATATGTCTTACTATGGAGATACAAACATTTGCTTGAAAATTCCCTCTGACTACCGTTTACTTTTAACACACTGCATTTAGAACATATATTTTCAAGGCAAAGGTAAACAAAAAGAATTGTAGGGATTTCTAAATAAAAATAGATATAGAGGAATCATTATGTACAAATTATGTAATACAATAGTGTAATTGTTATATGTTCATTAATAACTTATCACATCAGGATAATAAGAACCCAAGTGATTTATCAATGAAAATGAGACATCAGAATCAGTTCATTTATTCATTGAGGTTATTTTAGTATATCCTTTGGTTTTAACAAGTCACAGTTTACTGGGGAAAATGTTATCTCTCTTAATATTTGTATTAGAGAATGGTATAAAGACTGGAAATGTGAACATGTATTGATAGTAAATTTTGAGCCAATAAATTAATGTTTTTGCTTTTCAGATAAAACTATGGTTTGACAAGGTTGGTCACCAGTTGATAGTTACAATTTTGGGAGCAAAGGATCTCCCTTCCAGGGAGGACGGGAGGCCAAGGAATCCTTATGTTAAAATTTACTTCCTTCCAGACCGAAGGTAGGGACTTTAAACCAATACCTATGTGCTCTAAAAAAAATAAGTGGGAAAGCAAAGACTGTTTTGACTTGTATCATTCACTGTTTTGTGTCAACAATTATATACTTGCGAAATTTATAAACAATCATTATAACATATTAAAAATGACAGCATTTGAGATTATTTTAAAACTTTGCATTTACTATATATGATTTTATTTAACTATTTAGTTTAAACACCTGCATATTATATTTCTTAAGTAATATATTTATATGCCAAAATTATTAAAATTTATATTTTAAATAAAGATTTTAATGTATATTGTTTAATAAACAAAGCTGGAGCAGCACCGAAGTTGGTTTTGTATTCTTCACTTCCCAGCTCTGGACCACACTGATCTTTGCTCTTTGTTTTACTATAATTACAGTCCATGAAGCTGACAAGTGCGTTCTGTTTTTATCACCTATAGTGTCCAACTGAGCCCAAAATTAACTCCTTCAAGGACTCTATTTTGATTTTTGTCATGAATTATCTTGTTCTACACAGATTTTAAAGGTATTTAGGACTGGAGACATATTTCCACAAAAGTAGTCTGATCACTGTGAATTTCAGGCCTGAAGGGGCTCCAGCCAGGGCGGGGAACACGAAGGAGGGCAGCGCCTTTCCTGTCTCTGTCTCTGCTTTCCAGGCCTGTTCCTCGGGTCTCACTGGAGTTTCTAGGGTTGGAGGCAGCAGTGCACACAGCTTCAGTTTGTTTACACACCCTGGGTCCATAATGATCTTAAGCAGAAAATTCCTCAGAGTAGAGGAATTATTATTAGAAATAAGTTCAGGATGTGAGAGAGAGAGAGAGAGAGAGAGAGAGAGAGAGAGAGAGAGAGAGAGAGAGAGGGAGGGAGGGAGAGAGAGAGAGAGAGAGAGAGAGAGAGAGAGAGAGAGAGAGAGAGAGAGAGAACTGTTCCAATTTTAGTGTTTTGAAAAGGCAGATTTAACTCTTGCTCAAAAGAGCTCTGAATAGGGAACATACTGAGAGAGGAAGTAATCTTGGGTTTTAATCTAACTCTTGTAGTAACTGTCTTTCCCCATTGGCTGGGTGGGTTCTCATTGTCTTATTTAATTGACTAATCTGAAAAGAACTGGCTCTTTGGAAAGCAGCCTGAAAGGGGGCCATTGCTCCAAACAGAAACTCATTGCTCCAGGCCACGAGTTCCTGGAATGAAGCTGGAGCTGTGAGTGGACGGAGTTTAACATCACAGTTTTCCAGGGTTTTCGAAGGTTTGTGTCCCTGCCCTAAAGTCAGGATTTATAATGTTTGAGTATCATCTGAGCAATCTAGGAGAGCGGCAAAGGCAGTGCATCATTCCCAATTGTACTTTACTTGATACATTTTGCAAGTTGTAAAACAAATGCTCCAGAATATGTTAAGATCTCATAATACTTAGTTATCAGAAGTTTCTTACTTTATAATTTTATGTTATGAAGTTAACTTGAAAAAAATCTGACAATATAGATTGTCTTTTTTGTTGAGAGACACATTTTGAAATATAAGAAAGAAAAATTATCCATAGTTGGAGTGGCCAGATTGAACCTGAATTTTGGCTGAATGATAGCTATTACAGCCAGATTATCCTAGCACCCTGGCAGCTACGTCATCTGAGTCCTTAGTATAGAGAGGCTGATTGCTGCACAGACCTTATGTCAGTTATGGGGAACTCACATAAGCCACATCAAACTTTGCCTTTTTACTATGCCTTTGCTTTTGAGTTACCTGGGGTGTCACCAGTTGATAATGTACAAAAAATATTTATTGTATTTTTATTTTTATTTTTAAATTATACTTTCTGTGTGTGTGTGTGTGTGTGTGTGTGTGCGCGCGCGCGCGTGTATGTGTGTGTGTGTGCGTGTGTGTGTGCATGTGTGTGTGTGTGTGTGTGTGTGTGTGTATGGTTTGTGTCCTTGCCATAGCACTCACATGAAAGTCAAAACAATTTTTGAGAGTCAGTTTTCTGCCTCCTCTACGTAGGTCTGGGGCATTGATTTTTGGTTGTCAGGCATGGAGGGAAGCGGGCGCCATAACCCACCAAGCCACGATGACTTCCCACATTTGATTTTTAAGAGACTGAAAGTTTACTGATTTTTTTTCTTGATTAGGTTTTGTTATTTAATTTTATATTACTTTGCCTAGTTTTTCTCCTTTTTTGAGGAAAATAAAAGGTTAATATAAAGGCATTTCTCCTTGCCTGTGTTCCAGGTACAGTGTTTAACTTTTTTTTTAACCTCAAAGAATGTGAGAGATAGTAGAACCTTTTACTCAGGTTGTTTTCTAGCTGAGGTACTTGTCAGATACTAAATATTTGGCAACAGTTAAATACTTTGCAAGCTTACAGTGTTGACTGGACTGTGTTATAGATTATTCTTTAATCTGGCTTTTTTTTTTTTTTACAATACTGAGAAAATGACATTATCTTAGCTTTTCTCTTTTCTTTTGACCCAGTTTTTTACACATGACTAAGATAATAAACATTAACTATTAATTTAATTTTTCCTGATAATTTTTTAGGGAAATATCATTGAATAGTTTGATTAGATGAAATAACAATTGATATTTAATTGATAAGGCTTCTTGGAGTTTCAGCAAAGTATAGAAAATATATCTGCTCCAATCATGGTAGTCAAAACACATTTTCTATATCATGTTCTATAAAGGTACTATTTTGAAATAAAATTGGTTATGACCACACATATATTTCTTTCCTTTTTAAATTTTGAATACAATTGTCAAGTTTTTTGCTTGTTGTTTTAAGTTATACAGAAACTCAAAGTGCTAAAATGATAATTAAGCTCATTTAGATTTCATTGAACAAATGTTTACTGCATTGCCTGCAGAGAATACAGATTTATTTTATTTTTAGCAACCTATTAAAATATACCTGCATAAATTAATACTTGTTTTTAAATACAATTAGTAAATAACATGATTGCAATTTGATGGTTTCAGTTACATTTTTTTTTAAGAAAAGAAAAACCCATTTCTTTTTACTTGTTGAAAATTAGATTTTCATCATAGTTCTGGGGAGATGGTGGTGGAGCTTTGAAAGCACTTGTGTTTGTGAGGGACTTCAGAAAGCAGTTCTTCCTCTGCTCACTGTAGGGATTCCTGCTTACTGAGCCAGCTTTGCCTTTCATGGCTTCAATTAAGCTAATGATTTATTCTTCCAGGGCCCTTCAGATTTCAGTTCTAATTAGAGTCAACTCTCCGCTTCTCATTTTTTATCTTCTATTTTAAAATATGTATTATTGTTAAGCTATATGTTAAAATATATTTTAACATGACAGTATTATAAGCCTCATATGTAAATATGTTGTACATATAAATGATATGTATACAGTTAAAAATATTTCCTAACCAGAGATAGTCCATCAAAGTAAGTATGAAAGCCTCCTAGCTATAAGTCTTATCTGTCAAGATAATTATCCTCTATTTCCATCAAACATTATTTTGGCTACCTTACAAAGAAGCAGTATTCTGTGTCTTTAAAAACAGGGTTTGGTGTTTTCTTTTTTCCTTTTCTTTTTTTTGTCAAAAAAACAAGTAGTATTTTTTATTTGAGATAAAATTCTTAAAATATATGTAACAGTTGCTTGTTAGGTACTTCCATAAAATAAACATTTCAATTTATGTATTTTCTTTTTACAGTTAACTTTCTGCTGCTTAAATGAAGAGGTTTGTTTGAGCTAATCAGTTAGGTCACTGCATGACATGTCATAATTAGCAAGGAGTTCAAACCTTACTTGGCTTTTTCCTTGAGAAATTTTAAGTTGATAAAATATAGAGTAAAAACATTGCATGTAAGTTTGCACATATTCTTTTTATTAAAATAGTGATAAAAACAAGAGAAGAACAAAAACAGTCAAGAAAACTTTGGAACCCAAATGGAACCAGACTTTCATTTATTCTCCTGTCCACCGAAGAGAATTCCGGGAACGGATGCTTGAAATCACCCTTTGGGATCAAGCTAGAGTTCGAGAAGAAGAGAGTGAATTCTTAGGAGAGGTACCTGGAAGTAGTTAAAGTTGAAGCTTTTCTCACCTTTCGGCTGTTTAAATGACTGCTATCAGTAGAGTCACAATCTTAAGTGTCTTAATTTAGCAGAACAAATTCAGTGCTTTAAGGTAAAACTGAGACACTAAAGAAAACAGTGTTTTTAAAGATTCTTCGCAAAACTGGGAGTGTAAGCGGTAATCTATGCCTATGATCAGCTCCCAGGGAAGCTGATCATTTGATTCAAGAATTCAAGTGCAGTGAGGGTAACATGTGCGTCTCAGTCTCGATACCGAAAACTAATGCCAAGACGAACAAAACCCCATAATGATAAAGGGCTAGTGAAGAGATCGTAGGATGTGATGATTAAAGTTGATTTGCACTTGATACATGCACTGTTGCTTGTACAGTGTTGTCAGCTTTTGTTTTTCTATTCCTTGATTATTTTGTAACCCATATAATGTATTGGCCATTTTTTCCATGGGTTTACCTTAAGAATTTGTACCTCATTGTGGATTAGATATTGCTGTGATGATGTAGTAGGAATATGCTGTGCTGCACTGTAGGATCACAAGAAGTATTCACAAGATTAGAATTTTACATAGTCAATGAGACTGAGATTTCTGCAGAGAGAATAAAAAGGCGTCAGGGTTGATCAGTTTGGAACAGCTCCTCAAATTGGCAGAGACAAAATGAAGCAGCAGTGTTGAAGGGACAGCAGAGCATGTTCCCTACTTGATTTAATCCTAGTAATGGGAACCAGTTTAAGCAAAGTTTGTCTAAATTGTGAGTTGAGAAAAATATTTTCAGTTGTAATACAGAAAACAAACCGAAGAGGAGTGAGCGATGAAGACGCTTTCTAGCTGCTTGCATATGATGCTGAGAAAACGCAGTTACTTGCTTGCATCACTGTTTAGTCTACCTAGTTTTCCTGATTAAATGAATGGAGAATGGCATGGATAAAATAAAATGAAAGAAATATGAACCGAATGATGTCACTTACAGAGTTATAAGCCTATTAATCATTTGGATAAAAGGACAATGCAGTTCTGGGAACAATAATTCTAGCTAGTAGCCTGTCTGCATTCCTTTCTAGCCCTGTGTCCAGCGAGGTGACCTGTCCTGCATCAGTTTCCCTCTTTAGCCAAGTGTAAATAGTGATAATATGCAGCGCAGTCTTTAATAGAGGTGTTAAATCAGTATAGTGTGTGTTAACATGGCACCACAGTGCCTCTAAGATTGAAAGGTACAAGGAACATTTAGACCTAGTAAAATAACAGCACTTGCCTATTTACCTGTAGCTAAATAGCACGGTGACTTAACATTTTATTTTCACATGGCAGATCTGCGTAATATGCACAAGCTCTGTCGTACTTGCATAAAAATCTCAAGGAAAACAGAAAATCATTTCTACAAACTGATTTCTCTTATGATTAAAAAATCATATTATTCCATCCACAGGATGATATGGTACACATAAAGCACCAGTTCTTGCCTTTCTATGCATTATTATCTAACGTATATGGAGCTAATGATGTGATGTTCTGGTTTTGAACTGTCAGGTGGAATGGTTCGGTGTACATAAAGTTTTAAGGAAGAAATTTTCATTTTATCTCTGTTACCAACAGGCTTATTTGGCCTTAAGTCATTTTTACTTATTTTTATCTTTAGAATCCTTTTCTATATGACAAAGATAATCATTTTTATTCATAATAGAAATAAATAATGTGTCATGGTTGGTTGTTAATAGTTAATTTTTCTTCTCATTTGTCAGTTATTATGAAATTGCTATTATACTAGAAACTGTAAATTAAAATGTTTTTGAGTTTGAAAATAAAAGATAAAATCAATTATCATGGTCAGCTTAAAAATAAAAATTGCTATTCATTTTGTGTAAAATATTGCAAATTTAATATTGTCTTAGTTGGATGGTCAAGGTCTGTATAATAAATGTAGCGATTTAAAGTTCAAAATCACTAAAATGTTAGAAAATTTGTTTCTCATTTAGTTGCTATAAAAACATTGCTGACAAAATTGACAACATTAAATATATCGTTTTGTTGTAACAATTAGTGTGATAATATAAAAGTTATAAGGCTATTGAAGAGATTTCATTTTTACTGGCCTTTGGTTTGTAGATTTTAATTGAATTGGAAACAGCTCTGTTGGATGATGAACCGCACTGGTACAAACTTCAGACCCATGATGTCTCCTCCTTGCCGCTTCCTCGCCCTTCCCCATATATGCCACGGAGACAGCTCCATGGGGAGAGCCCAACACGCAGGCTGCAAAGTAAGTTTTACAAACTTTATCATACTTTCATTGAATTTTTTCTTATCATGATTATACATCTGACAGTGAAAACAGCATTATAATTGCTAATGAGCATTTGTTACTGTTTTCATGGCTACTATTGTGGTTTTTAATAATTTAAAACAGTAACATCAGGCTATAAGTATTCATATGCACAATACTAAAATCACTCCAGTTGCATGTTATATGATAGAATATAAAATATATACAACTTTTTGGAGATACTGGTATTTAGAGCCTTAAATGTAGGAATGAGATGCTGAAGTAATGAAGCTTGGTCGTGTAGCTATGGATTCCTGAAGGTGTGCAGACACTTAAAGCATACTACCTCACTTTTTATTTAGTGACTGAGGAGCTGGCTGGGAGTAAAGTGCTCTCAGCCATAAGGACCGGATTTGAAATTCCTAGCCAGCACATGGGCAGCTGGCACACACTTGCTGTCGCAACTCTGTGGAAGCCAGCACAGGCAGATCCCTGAGGTTCACTGAAGAGCTAACCCAGCCCTTCTAGAGGGCACAGACTCAGTGTGAAACTGTTTCTGAATAGTGTGTATAGACAGCGGTATCCAGTTGACTTCTGACCTCTACACATGCGCACATTGCCTATGTACCCATCCATATATGTAAAAATTTAACAATCCATGTGTGCACACAGACACACATGCAGACAAACTGGATCCATCAGCTTCAAATACAAACTAGTATGAATATTCTTGTTTTAATTATTAGGAACTGTATCAGGCCACTCTACCTTAGCTTTGTACAATTTAACAGTGCTCTCGAAGATTGAAAAATGCTTCTCCAGCCCAGTGGTTATGCTTTTCTGACAAATAAATGGTAGAGGCTTGAGAAGAAGGCTTGCTGCTCTCACTGTCTTTTGTGAGCTGTTTTCTTTTTATGTGGTCACAGGGTTCTGTTTCACTAGCATTTCTGTCAGGTGTTAGCTAACTGGCATCGGTGAGATTTCATGAGTGTCCAGTTAAAAGCAATAAACAACATCGTAACTTGTTGCTTGTGAGAAGTGTGCCTGACAGTCACAACTGTTTTCCAGATAGATCACCTCCTTTCTGATGAACTGGATTAAATTAGAAATCTGAAAGTGCTGGATATGTATCAAATTAGGGTTGGTCCTCTGAGAGTCACATGAAAGCTTAGGGAATCATCTTCATTCTTTTAAAAAAATAATAACTAGAATTTTATTTCCACTAAGCACAATATCAGATACTCAGGTAAAATTAATTTAAAATAATTTTTACAGTTCCTTTTCTAACCTCCTGAGACCATAAATGTTTTTCATGTATTCCTACTTGTAAGTACTACTACCACCTACTTTTTTGGAATAATTACATTCTTAGAATGAAATTGTCTGTTCTTCTGGCCACTGTAATCCACTTAGTACATTCTTTTTAAATTGTAGCGTAGGACAGTCAGTGGCTACATGAAGAGTGTTAGTGTGACTCTCTGGGCACTGATTCATACAAATTCAGTGTACAGGCTGCTCATGTTGGGCAGCATGCTCTTTTTTTTATAGACCTGGTCTATGCTCTGCCTACTTTAGTTGTTATTTGCAATTATGAATATGTTTGAGGAGTCTCAGCCCTCAAACTCAATTCTTCCATGTTTCCTACCAGCCCAAGCTTTGCCATCCTTTTCCTTAAGTCCTTTCTGACAGAACGATGGTAACTTGTGTATTTATACTTGAATTTCATATAGATTTTGTTAATATATTCTATCTGCTTTTGATATTAGTTTGTCATATTTTTCCATTTAACGTTCTTTGAAATCTTCCTCACCTTGACACATGAACATTACGTACATGTCAAGCTTGTGGGGCTTGGTGCTGTGACTGACCAGGACATACTGTTTAGATTGAAGTATAACTCTTTTACCAACTTGAACAGAGTTACATTCTGTTTAAAAAATTATATGTGATGCTGAGATACCTTAGAAGTCCTCTTAATAGAGGTTTTAGGAAGCCAAAGAGAGGATGGCACTCAAAAATACTCCTTAGATTTTTATCCACATTGATCTTCACTGAAGTGTCCCAAGTTACAGTGGTTGTCTGAGCCAGGTCCGAGCATAGCCATTTCTCCTGATACTGGTGCCTGGGTGCTTGCTTCCCATGTGGTGGCTGCAAGTAGGAGCTACTTTACTCTGGTGTTAAAATATTGATGTACTCTAGATCTTTCCAGAGACTGAGACTTTGTTATTCACACAACATGTTTAATCATGGCCCTTGATGATGATAGGGGATTCTGACCCTCAATGTGCTCTGAGTCCCTCCAGAGCCACCTGTTGCTCCTGGCTGCTCTCCAGTGCCACCTCAGCTCTCCTTTGAGTGCTCTATTATCATGTTAATATAACTAGAGTTAGGAAAGTGTCACTTAGTTTTCAATCCCAAAGCACATACCCTTAATTTAGTGGAAAAACCTCTGTAGTTTTAGTATCTCTTTAAAATATTGAGGGAAAAGAATACATGGATAGAAAGACCAAGTATCATGACAGTAATGACAGTATCATAATTAATCTCATGCTTTCTCTGTCTCTCTGTCTCTGTATGAGTGTGTGTGTGTGTGTGTGTGTGCAAAATCTACTCTAGAATAGAGTCCTATATATAGGGTATATGACCTTTGAAGAGTAGAGATATCAAAGATAGGAATTACTACAGTAAACATTTTAGTTATCCCCAAACAAAAACACTATAGTTTTACTAAGTAGAAAAGAGAAAATTAGATAATCAATATTACATAAAATTACATAATACAATATGAGGATCATTAGATTTAAAAATTATAGATGGCTATTACATTTTAAACAAAATTGTTGGGAGGTAAGTTTGAAATCTAATAATATAAGTGATTGATATTTAAAATTTGTCCTGATTTCATTGTTGTTAGTTAATTTAATCCTAACCTAACCTATTTCAGTCAATCCTTTCTTAGTTCATTAAAATATGACCTTCTAAATGTTACAATATTTATAAAACTGTTAATCGACTAGATTTTGTTCCATGGTCTGTAGTTAGACATTTATTCTCCTGAGAAACGGTTTCTTGTACTTCTTGTTCTGCTCCCACTGTGCTTCAGATACTGTGGCCAGAAACAAGGTTCTGTTTCGTTCCTTTAGAACACTTTGAGTAATTGATCTGCTATGTAGGCTTCCAACAAAACAGATCAGTTTTGTGAAAGTTGGCAAATATGCTGTTTCCACCTTTGGAAACGTCAGAATTATCGTTATAGATTTAAAACTTTAATTCAATGTTAAAATAATAAGCCTCCTTAATAACTTGTTATTACAGTAAATTACATTTTCTCCAGTAGATAGTAAATTGTATTACAAAAAGAAGAAGCAATATATATCCCTTCACTTTTGATGATTTTTATACATTTTTAAATGATATTAAAATGTTTAAGTAACTGTATCCTTCAAATTTTGAATGTTTGCTTTTAGACACTCTTAAGAGTAAATCAACTTTAAACTGTTCATCTTTGAATTTCAGAATTCCAAAATGAGTGATACTTTTCAATGGTTCATCTAATTTCAATTCCTTAGTTGTTTAATGTTCTCTATCCAGTATTGAATTTCAGATTATATAATATGTCCGTGTTCCTAACAGAAGTGCTATGGCACAGGCTATAAATAGATTTTGATTTTGTGTATTTTCTTTAATTTCTGCTCTTAGCTTATAATTCTTTCAATTAGTCAGATTTTCTATTAACTTAATATTAATTTGTATTCATATATAATTCATTTCTGTCTTATTCTCAATTAGTATGGCATTTTTACTTTTTAACACATTGAATTTTATTATCTGTAGTATAGAGATAAGATTTCCACAGTTCTTCTGCCGGTAACAATTTTCAGTTGTATTTTTGACATTACTTCCACATTGTTTTACAGATAAAGCCTTATGTTCATATAATTCAGGTAAACATAGCATGTGTGCTATTGAATGCATGTATTCATATGTGCAGTGTGGTTTGTTGTCTTTTGTTTGGCTATTGTGTATATAGTAATCCCTAACTAACCTAACAAGAGTGTTTAGTGCCTATGGGAAATTTCCAGTATTTTCATGCTTACGTGTTTGTTATTTTGATATTGAAACTTGGTTTTTAAATTAAATTTATATTTCAATGTGTTTAGTTGTTGGAAAGCAAATGTGGAGGATTTGGGGGATTAAGAAATAATTTGCATCTATGCCAATTCAATTTCAGATATTGATAACTTTATTTTTTTCCAATGCAAAAGCAAGAGGTTTATTTTCCGAGGTCGACCTTCAATTTAGTCCCTCAAGGCGAGTGACTAAAAGGCCACCCCCGAATGGCTAGTACAAGCAGTTTCTCAGCAAGGTTACAGTTCAAACTTATTGGCTAAGCATATTGATCTTTAAATCTATTGGCTAGCAAGAATGGTGGATCATGACATGCATTTGAACTCTACATGCGACTTTCCAGAGGGTTAGGTGATAATCAGTAAATACATTCTGAGAATTTTTACTCAAGAATGTTCCTGTGGGTGGAGAATAGAACTTGGCATAGCCTTGACCTGAGGCAGGTGAGTGTGTAAGGCTGGTGAAAGCCTCTAGGGCCCTTAATTCCCCCTTTTTTTGTACAAGCTCCAATCCTGGAGCTATACTCAGGGGTCTTGGGTAACTAACTCATATTCTTCAGGTCCTGTCCTTAGGGTTTCATATTGTTGGCCCAGGAGCATCAGCTGCACTGCTCCTATTTTCTTTTTTTTACGAATATTTGGGTTAAATATGCAGGGTCCAAAGGTCAACAATAGCAGGAGAACAATTAGAGGTCCTAACAAGGTGGATATGAGGGTGGTTAACCAAGGGGAGGAGTTAAACCAAGACTCTAACCAGCCCTGACTCTGTTCTCTTTCTCTCTTCTGCTTGGCTATCCCTTCTCTCACCTTGGCCATTGACTCTTTAACAACCCCTGGAATGGTCTGCAGTATGTGCTTCCTGATGTCTCACACCCCCAGGTAGCACAGAAAAGTGGGTGGCCCCTCCCCCAATGACGGGCCTGCTGCTGGCTTCTCCCATCTCAGGAGCACACAAATATGAGGGTTTCTCACAGGACACTCCTCAACTTAGGGTGTCTGCACCCTAAGCCCCACCCTCCAAGGCTGCTTCTGGGACACAGCTCAGATTCACAAGTCCCTCGTCCTCCTCTTTTGGGTAATCCCTCCCTATGTCTCTATGGTGGGAATATTCAGGAGTCAAGGCCTGCCGCTAACTTACATAGATCAAATACAAGGTCCGGCCACCAGGTATAAGGCTAGTGTTCCTCTGTAGTGGACCAAGCTACATCCGCAGTGGCTAAGAGTACTTGTCAGGTCACTTTGGTGGAATGGTGGAGGGTGCTGAGGCTCAGTGAGGGAAGGAAGATAGACCATAGCCATCTCATGGTTTCTCTGGCCTTGCAGCAGGGCGGATGATCTTTAGCTTGAGGGGGTTGCTCAGTTGTCTGGCTGCTAACCAGTTTGCATCAAGTGCTGATGCTGGTCTGTCTTAAGTTACATGAACCCAGGCAATTACTCCATCCACTTTAACAGAGGTCAGGGTGGTCAACAATACCTGAAATGGCCCTTTCCACGTTGCTTCTAAGTTTCCAGCACAACGCCTCTTAACATAATCTCTAACTCAGTACTCGTGCAGAAGCTATGGTGTACCTGCATTATACAGCGCACTAAGTGTAGGCTACAGTTCCTGGTGGCTGATCTGGAAAGCTGGCAATCGAGCCATAAGATCCCTGTCAGCCTGAAAAGTCAATCGTGGGTGGGGGCTGGGGGTGGGAGGGTGAAGAGCCAGGGTCAAGGGAGTGGGGGTCCCATACAGGACCTCAAAAGGGGTCAGGTTAAAATAGTAGGGTGTGTTCTGGGCTTGGAACAGGGCCAGGGGAAGGAGTACCACCCCGTCAGTGCCAGTCTCCAAGGACAGTTTAGTTAAGGTCTCTTTAGGCTTCTGTTCTTTCTTACTACCTGCCCTGAGCTTTGGGGATGGTACGCACAATGGAGCTTTCAGTTAGTCACCAATATTTCTGCCAATCCCTGATTTACCTTAGAGACAAAAGTAGGACCACAGTCCCATTCACTTGGAGTCCTTGGGCACTCCAAACTTCAGGAAAATTTCCTCTAATATCCTCTTGGCAACCCTAGTAGCTGTTTCTTGCTTGGTAAGGAAAGCCTCAACCCATCCAGAGAAGTATCCACAAACACTAGAATGTATTTGTAACCATATTTTCCTGGCTTAACTTCTGTAAAATCATCTTCCCAATATACTCCAAGCTATTCTCCCCTAGGTCTTTTGCCCTGTTTACTCTTAGCCACATAAGCATTCACTTGCGGGCATACCATACACTGCTCTGCTTTTTCTCTGGCCCAAAACCTGAGGTCCATTATATATACTTTAGATCCCTTAACTGCTTGGGCAAACTTTTTATCCCATAAATGAGTCCATCTGTGCGTTTGGCCTAGTAAGCCTTTTGCTTGCTTTCTGGGGAGTATAGTTTTTCTTTCTTGTATACATCATTGCCCTTCCTTCTCCAGGTAATAGTTGGTAGGGTGGCAGCAGTCTGAGCCATTTCTTCTTCTGTATATTCTAAGTGAGGCCATCCCTTAGTCCAGTCCCATTCCCAAGTGGGTGTCTCTCGCAAGCCCATAACCAGGATAGGCTCCTGCATAGATAGCTACTTCTCACTTGATCTGCCTGGTTATTGCCTTGGGCGACTGAGTCTCTTCCCTTCTGATTTCCTGGGCAATGAATAATACAGTTGCTGGCTGCATTGAGGCACCCAAGAGATCCAAGATTTCTTGCTTGTTTTTTATTTATTTTCTCTCTGATGTGAGTAGTCCTCTCTCTTGGTATATAGACCTGTGGACATGGGCTGTGGCAAAGGCAGACCTGCTATTCTATAGATGTTACTTTTCTTGCCAGCTACAAGTTCCAAGGCTTTGGTGAAGGCAATTAGCTCCCTTTCTTTATCAAGAAAATTGATCCTGTCTGTAAACCAGTTAGTCTCAGCTCCCAGCAGGGGTTCAAAGGTGAAGTATTCTTGACTTTGGGGAGCAAAGGCAGACAGAAGAAAACATCTTTCAAATCTAAGACCATGTACCAAATTCTGGAAGGTGGCAAAGAACTCAACAGAGTGTAGGGGTTAGGCACAGCAGGGAGGATGCCAGCCACTCAGTGGTTTACCTCTCCTAAGTCCTAGACTGGGTGGTAATTGTTAGTGCCTTGGCATCTTAACTGGCAGGCGTGATGTGTTCCAAGCCAAAAGTCACTTACACAACACCAGGCTGGAGAAGACTGGAGATGTGTGGCTTAATTCCTTCTCATGCCTCTCAAGACATAGGGTATTGTCTGAGAGGCACAGTGGAACCTGTACCTTGAGTTCTACCACCACAGGGGAATGACATTTTGCTTTGCCCATCCCTGCCAATTCTGCCCAGGCTAATGGGAATGTTTGCAACTACCAAGTCAAATCCTGGTTCTGA